>NW_017731622.1:1349945-1365274 GCF_001890085.2 Hipposideros armiger | reverse complement strand
GCAACCCACTGCCACAGGGACTGCAGCCTACGCCGTCGCCGGCGACTCATGGCAGCCCAGCTCCAGGTTGAGCTGTTGTTCAGCATCTTAGCTGTAGAGCCCAGTAGTTTCTTAAAATACTTTTTATTCTGTGAAATCTGTTGTAATGTCCCCTCTTTCATTTCTAACTTTAGTTATTTAAATCTTCTCTCCTTTTTCTTCATTAGTCTAGCAAAGAGTTTGTCAAATTTTGTTGATCGTTTCAAAAAGTTAACTCTTGATTTCATTTATTTTTTTTCTAATTGTCTATTCTCTGTTTCATTTATCTCTGCTGTTTATTATTTCCTTCCTTCTGCTAATTTAGGGTTTAGTATGCTCTTTTCCTAGTTCCTTCACATGTGTAAAGTTAGGTTGTTGATCTTCCTTTTTTTCAGTGTCAGTGTTTACTGATAGAAACTTCCCTCTTAGTACTGCTTTTGTTGTATCCCATAAATTTTGGTATACTGTGTTTTTGTTTTTGTTTGTCTCTGGATATTTTCTAAATTGCCTTGATATTTTTTCTTTGACCCATTGGTTGTTAGGGAATTGTTTATTTTTGCGCATATTTGTGAATTTTCCTGCTTTCCTTCTGCTGTTGATTTCTAGTTTCATTCCATTGTGGTCAGAGAAGATACTTTGTATGATTTCAATCTTCTTAAATTTGTTAAGACTTGTTTTGTGACCTAACATGTGGTCTCTCTTGGAGAATGTTCTATATGCACTTGAAAAGAAGATGTATTCTGTTCTTGGGTGAAGTATTATATATGTGTCTGTTAGGTCCATTTGGTCTACAGTGTGGTTCAAGAGCTGTGTTTCTTATTGATCTTCTGTCTGGTTCTATTCATAACTGAGAATGAGGTATGGAAGTCCCTTACTACTATTATTATTGTGTTGCTGTTTATTTTTCCCTTAGCTTCTGTGTCCAATGGTGGGGCAAAGGTGTAATGGCCACTGTAATAAGAAGAAGGTATCTTAACCCCAAACAAAGAACAATGCAGGCAACTCCATAGATTATAACAGAATTTATTATAGGATAATTTACTTACAAGGATGTAGAGTTGGAGCAGACAGACCCAGCAATCTGTGCAGTTATTCTCCACTAACAGACTCCTATTACAGTACTTTTTTAAGAGTATAACTCAGGCACTGATGATTAACAAGACAAAAGGACTAAGAATGCAGCATGTGCCAAGGGGCCATAACTCCTGGTGGTCTTGGTGCTGGGTGGTTGTTTATGATCAATACTATCATCAATTATGATATCTATCTCAGTTGTCATGCCATTCCTAGCCATTACTAATAAAAATATTTATAGCTGCATTGTGTAAGTTTCAGGAACACAGACAGTTATCAACTACAAGGCTTTGGTATGCTTGCTAAGGACAGTAAGGTTGGTTAAAGGTCACATCTGGGACACAAATATGGAGTTGGTTTTTGTTCACAGCCACACCTGTACAGTTCTGTTAATGTTCGCTTCACTTATTTGGGGGCGCTAATGTTAAGTGCATATATACTTAAAATTGTATCTTTCTGGAGAATTGACTCTTTTATTGTTATATAATGAATGTCTTTCTTGGTCGCTTGTGACAGTTTTTGTTTTAAAGTCTATTTCAGCGGTTCTCAACCTTCCTAATGCCGCGACCCCTTAATACAATTCCTCATGTTGTGATGACCCCCAACCATAAAATTATTTTCGTTGCTACTCTATAACTGTAATTTTGCTACTGTTATGAATCGTCATGTAAACATCTTTTTGTTTTCGATGGTCTTAGGCGACCCCTGTGAAAGGGTCGTTCGACCCCCAAAGGGGTCGCGACCCACAGGTTGAGAACCGCTGGTCTATTTTGTCTGATAACTATGGCCACTCCTGCTCTCTTTATGTTCCAATTTGCAGGAAACATCTTCTTTCTATCTTTTTATGTTTAACCTGTGTGTGTCCTTAGATCTATAGTGAAGCTTTTGTAGACAGCATATAGTTGGGTCTTTTTTTAAAATCTGTTCAGCTGATCTGTGTCTTTTAATTGGGGCATTTAATCCATTTACATTTTAACTCATTACTGATACAGAAGGAATTACTATTGCCATTTTGTTTTCTGTAAGTCTTGTAGCTTTTTTGTCCATCTTTTCCCCTTTTATTTCCTTTTTTGTTTCATTCATTTTTTTGTAGTGATATGTTTTTGTTTTCTCATTTCCCTTTGTGTATATTTTATAATTATTTTCTTTGTGGTTATCATTGCAGCTACATAAAACATCTTAAAGTCACAGCAGTTCATTTTAAACTGATAATTTCAATCTCACATAAAAACTCTGCTTTCCATCTTTGCCCCCCTTTACTTTGTTATTAATGACACCAGTTTCCTGTTGCTTTTTTATTATGTGTTCATCAGAATAGACTTATCATTACTTTATGCTTTTGATTTTTAATATCAATACTAGTTTTAACAGTGATTGATGCATCTCTGTCACATTACTTCTAGATTTTTTTTTTAAAAAGATTTTTATTGAGGAATTGGGGGATGGGCACAGCGCTGGGGAATTGGGGGAAGGGGAACAGACAAGTTGCTGTCCTTTAGTTCTTCAGTCTAGTTGTGGAGGACGTTGCTTCACTGGCCCAAGTTGGCACCATCATTGCGCTCTTCCCGGGCGAGGCAGATCAGTTGCCGGCTTCTGGATAGTCGCTCACGGCGGCTGCCGGCCGCTCACGGCGGCTGCTGGCCGCTCACGCTGGCTGCTGGCTACACACGGTAGCCCATGGCAACCCACTGCAGCAGGGGCTGCAGCCTACGCCGTCGCTGGCGACTCACGGCAGCCCAGCTCCAGGTTGAGCTGTTGTTCAGCATCTTAGCTGTAGAGGGCAGTGTCACTGGCCCTCACATGTGGGATCCGAACCGGGGCCCTCTGGCGTCCCAAACCAGTTCTTAACCATCACGCTCCTCGGCCGGCCCTACTTCTAGATTTCTTGTTTGTCTGTGTATGGACCAGTATGGGGACGTTTTATATTTTTCGGGGTCCTGACTCTGGTTGGATTCAGTGACTGGTGAGGTGGTCTCTAGCCCCTGATTCTGTAATTATGAGGACTTCTGATGAAGCAAGTTATTCGGGGAGGTACAGGAATCTTCTAAATTGACTACCCGCAGTGCAGAATGTTAACAGTTATCACTTAATCCTTATTCAAGCATGTTGAGGGAATAGTGACTTAATGTTATAAACAGGGAATGGCTGTGATGTGTCCATGCGTGGGATGTTCAAAAGGAATAAAGGAGATCAGGACGAATCAACATGGATGCATTCCAGAAACAGCACTGAGTGAAAAATGGAGTTGTATAATAATTACAGTATCATGTCATTTCTGTTGAACACACACACACACACACACACACACACACACACACTTTCAAAACTTTTTGAGCATATAAGAATCAACAAACAATTGGAAGGATATAATTCCAGCTCATAATAGAGGAATCTGAGGAAGCGGTGGGGACCAGGACTGGAGAAGAGGTGTCAGAGGGACCAGGACTGGAGAAGAGGTGTCAGAGAGGATGTTTGGCTTTGTGTGTAGTGTTCTGATTTTTAAAAGCGGGATGTGTTCATTCCTTTTGGAGGAAGTTCTTTGCCTGGGGCCTCCTCAGGGCAGAAATGCGTGGGCATTCCTGGACAGGAATGTGGCCACTAGACCCTCCCCTGCTTTGTCAGCGACAGATCAGGTCACCCTAAAAAACACATATGCGAGGAGGAGAGACTGCTCACTGCCCCCTCCATTCTGCCCTCCAGCTCGGTCTTTGTGAAGCTGAGGCTGCACCTAGCACTGTCCTGTGTTTACTTAAAGCCGCACTTTCTGGCCACTCTTCCCACCTCTCCTCGTCACACCTTGCTGTACAGCTGTGCCCCCGTATACCACTTCCAGGCCGAGCCTCTCCTTGGCCCTTCCTCCCAAGCCCACCTTGCCTTCCCCTCACCTCAGCTCTGCCCCAGCCTGTCACCATCGCCCACCGTCCTGCCACGCTGTGCCTGGAGTGCATCTCCCATCCCGCTTCCCTCCTGGGCCTTTCCGGGGGCCTCTTCCTCCTCCGATCCAGCCTAGTGTTCGTTTAACCCTCCCCTTCCTTGGGATTGCTTGTTCTGTTGCCTGGAGTTGTTGGGCAACTCTGTATGGTTGTCTTGTTTGTCATGTGGTGCTGTCTGATGACATTGGTTAGAGTCTTCTGATACTGGTTAGAGTGTGAGCTTTGTAATGGCAAGGACTGTGCTTTAAACTCTCTTTAAGGTGTTCCTAAGATGCCAGTTCAGTGACTGATACCAGGAAGGTGCCAAGAAGATATCTGTGCTGGTTTTTGGGCCGTCTCTTTCTATTCTTTGGTTGAAGGGGAGATTTACTATATGCAACAGCTGGGGTAGTGGTTTGACTGCTATAACTGAGACCAAGTCACCATGGCTGAAGCGTGACCGGAAGCGCATTCCTCTGCCATCTGCAGGTCTGAGCTGCTGGGTGATTCCAGGGAGGCAGCTCTGTTCTGGACATTTTCCAGGCCTTTTTGAGGGCTGTCCTCATCTGCAGGCTCATCTCCTGAGGGCTGTCCTCATCTGCAGGCTCAGAACTGGCTCAGGCTGCTGGTCCTCTATTTCAGCCCATGGGAAAGGGGGCGAGGAAGTGGGAGCTTCCCCTCTGCTCACCGTCCTGGGCAGGTCCGGGTCACATGACCATCTACCTACAGGGGAGGCTGGTACCTGCCACACCTCAGAGGTTGGCTATCTAGAGAGCAGAGAATGGATTGGGGGTGGGAGGAGTAGACGGGAGACACATAAGGAAGAACTGGAGCAGAAGGAAGCTCTGAAATGACTTGGGTGTTCATGGAGTGGGGGACACTTGTGACGGACTCCAGGAGTGACCATGCCCTGGTGTGCCCGGCACGCGGGACTCTCCCTGCTAGAACTGGGCAAGTTGCAGGCAAGTTGGGGTGAGCCGGTCACTCTCCCTCGCTCTGGACTTGTGAAGGGGGTGGGCCCGCCTGGGTGAGCGAGGCCAGGACACCGGTGCGCCCCGGCCACTCGCATTCCCTCCACTGCTGGCGGGATCCTGTGACACTGCCTGTCTCTCTCCCTCAGATTTGGCGAGCCTTGCCTATCAGCGGGTCCAGAAAGTCGACTGTACCTCCCTGAGGCCCGTCCTGATCCTGGGGCCTTTGCTGGATGTGGTGAAGGAAATGTTGGTGAATGAAGCGCCCGGCAAGTTCTGCAGATGCCCCCTTGGTAAGGGGCCTATTCCACGCCTGCCTCTGTGTCCATGTCCAGTGTCTCCCGGGGCTGGACCCCACGGTGTTTCAGAGCCCACCTAACTTGGGTCAGATCCGCATCTGGCTTCTAGTTGTCTGTCCAGCAGAGAGGACAGCAGGCCTGGGTTCCCTATGGCCCTTCTGCATAGCGTTCTTCTCCAAAACGTGCCGCGGCGGCTCTCAGTGCTGGGCACCCTCATTCCTGTGTCTGCTTTGCAGAGGTGATGAAGGCCTCCCAGCAGGCCATCGAACGGGGCGTCAAAGACTGCCTGTTTGTCGACTACAAGCGGAGGAGCGGCCATTTTGATGTGACCACAGTGGCTTCCATAAAAGAGATTACAGAGAAGGTACGCGTTGTTTCAGACCGAGGCTTAGGTGCCAGTTTGAGCCTTGGCCTTGGGCCCCGTGCCTTTGGGCCTGCGCCCTGCGCGTCTCTCAGACCGGCAGTGAACTCACCGGTGTGCGAGCCTGCCTGGGGTGTGCCCCGTGGCTTCCTCCAGGGCAGGCGTGTAGGAGCACCCTGTGTATGGGTCACGTCTTCCCCTCCGAGGGGGCCTGACGACAGCTTTGAACTCTAGGAAGAGCCTCTCACAGGGAATTCTGCAACAGGGTCCCGAAGGCATCTGCTGGGCTTATGTGCAGAGCTTTATGTGTGCCTTATTCTGGGGACAGGGCACACAGCTGCCATCAGGGCCCTGCCCCTGAGAGGGCTAAGAGCCACTGCTGTGCATCTTTAGGCTCTTGAATGTTCTGGGGTCCATTTGCCAGGTAGCATGAGGAAAAGTGGGGACATATGTTGGAAAGGTAGCCCTCGAGTGTGTGGGAGTCCTCAGGCTCCATCCGTCCTGGGCTGTCAGTTCGTATCTGTGGGCTTTGCTCCTCCTGTTACACGAAGGAGTTGACCTCTCACAGTTGTAGATGTAGACGGCCCAGTTAGAGTGGATGAGCTTCAGTCGGGGGTGCCCCAGGAAGCTATTGGGTTGCCGGAAAAGTCATGATGCATTTTTGCAAAGAAAAACAGAAAAATACGTCATGACTTTTCCAACAACCCACTAGAAAGCCTGCTTGTGGTTGGGCCCCCACTGGACCTTTTGAAGATTGGGGAGCGCCGTAGGCACAGCGTCTGCAGCCTGCCTTTGGCTCACACTCTGCCTGGAGGCTCAGGGGACCCCATACACATTTCAGTCACAGCTACACGGACAGACAGTTCCCCCACCTGCCGCAGGCCCTGCTGAGAGCCGCGACTTCTCATTTGTTCAGCCTGACAGAAGTGAGGTCTGAGGGCAGGCTGGAGTAGTGTTTTAAGCTCCCTGTGCCTGGGCACAGGCAGGAAAGGGAGTGCGTAGGTGGCCGTGCAGAGTCCTCTCGCCCTGTCTCCCAGCCTCAACCCCGTCAGAGCTGATAGCTTGTGGGGGAGAGTTTGGGGGTAAGCTTTCCCCATGGTTTCTCATGTGTGGTCTTCATGAAAGACGGCCTTGCTTCCTTGTTCACGGGTAGGACCGTGTGGAGTAAGGCAGAGCAGTGTGAGGTGAGACGTGGGACCCATCGGTGGCAGAGAAAGGTGGGAGGTTTCCCAGAAGGGCTTCGGCGTTCTCGAGGCCTGGCTCCCCAAAGCCTGCCCCTGCCACTCACTCCCTGTCCGTCCCTCTCAGAACTGGCACTGCCTCCTGGACATCGGCCCCCACGCCATCGAGCGGCTGCACCACATGCACATCTACCCCATCGTCATCTTCATCCACTATAAGAGCGCCAAGCACATCAAGTAGGTGCTGGGGCTCTGCCCGGGGCCTGACTTGGGCTGCTTGCGCCAGCAGCCACGGTGGTAGGGTGGACCTGCTGGCCTTGACATCGGCAGCACGCACGGGAATGACCCTCTGCCTCCAGCCCCTGTGTCATGTTCAGAGTCAGGCCGTGTTAACCCAGCACAGCCCTCCCCTCCCAGCTCCTCTCCACCCTGTTAGGGCGCTGCCACACTTCCTCAGGTATGTCCAGCTCTGTCTGCAGAGCACCCCTTCCGTCTCCCCATCACCCCTTCCCCCTTCCCGTGCCTCTCAGTTTGGTGCTAACAATGACACACAAAGTAGGTGGCCTGGGCCAGGTCCAGCTCTGTCAGGAGCAGGCTTGTGACTTGGACAAACCATTGCTTTCACTGAGCTTTAGTTTCCATGCTGGTTGGACCAGTAGCTCATCATCAAGCTCCTCCCCATTTTGCATTTCTGTGTTTCCAGGCTTCTGGTCCCTGCACGCGGGGGCCGCTGAAGCATTTGCTCTCTATGTGTATGCACTGAGGCACCCCTTCCTCCCTCGGCCCGGAGCTCCCCGTGGGGCCTGCAGCTGTTGTTGTGCTATATGGGGGGTGGGGGAGCATATGGGGTCCCCGTGGCAGTGGAGATCCCTGTTACTCTGGACAAAGGAAGGAAGGACGGGGGCCTGGGGAGGTGAGAGGCTCAGCCTGGTTTCCTGGATGTCCTGACAGGGAGCAGAGAGACCCCATCTACCTGAAGGACAAGGTGACTCAGAGACATTCCAAAGAGCAGTTTGAGACGGCTCAGAAGATTGAACAGGAGTACAGCAGGTACTTCACAGGTAGGTGTGTGTCCTGGAGAGGAGCAGCAGGCAACAGGGGTGGAAGCAGGTGTCCCAGAGGTGTCCTTGTTAGGAGTGGTGATACCCATGCTTCCTGGAAGCCTGCTGAATGCCGTTGTAAGCACTTTCATTACAGGTGTTCTGACTGCAGGCACAGGACAATGGCAGAAATTGTACAGGTTGAAAGGTCAAGTTCACTCATTTGGCCTCAGGCCATGGTCAGGCCTTGTCCACCCAGATTTTTACACGTGCAGTGGCAAGTCTGTCTCTCAGCACAGGTGCCAAGTAGCATAGCTTCGGGGTTCCCAGGTGGGCAGCACGGTGGTGGCGGCTGGGACTGTCTGTCCCCAGCACCCTCCAGGGCAGCACAGTTTTACCTGGACGTTTGGTGAAAAGCTGCGTCCTCACCATCTCTGGTCTTTGAACCAAAAGAAGCATGACTCCCATTACTGGCTGTCATTTGACTCGGCGGCTTTCAACCTCTTCTATAAAATCAGTCATCTGTAAGGGTGGCTAATAACACTGTGGCCACAAAGAGGCCGAGGCAATGATTTCAATTAACTTGTAGAGGGTGTTGGGATCTATTTTGGTGCTTCTCATGCAATAGTTGGTCTCAAAACCACCCTTGCTCACGCTGTATATGTGTTTTAATCTCCAGTCCATCACAGACCAATATGTTAAATACATTAAGTTACTAGAGAAATGAAAATTGAAAACTCTAAAACTTACAAAATACAAGCCTTGGCTTTTTATTAGATTCAACAGACATAAGATTACTCTGACACCTTTCCACAGCAGTTTCTGAACACTCCCGTCCGTTTCTGTACATACCTTGTGGCACGGAGCCTGGGCACGCTTTTCCTACTGGCCCTGCTCCCTGGGGCGCCCTGAGCACCCTGGTCTAGGGTCTGCAGGACCCGTGGTGGTGAAAGCCTGCAAAGCACGGCTGGGCCCTAGCTGGAAACGTGTCGTCGCCTTTGCTGGGAAGTCCCTCTGGGCCATGGGACGCGCAGCTTCTAAATCCATCCCGTTTCCTGGAGGCTTCTTTGGATGGGACCGTCACAACACCCCCCCAGACGGCCTTCCGCAGTGCTGGGCTCCCCACTGCAAGCCTAGGCAATCCTGCTTGTCATGCAGGGTGGCTAAGTCCTGGCCCCCTTTTCCATGGGCTGGGTAGGGACACCTGGTAGAATTTGATACCAGCCTTCATGTGAGCTCGTATTTTCAGCATCACACTAAACAGCTGACCAGAGAGACAGAAAAAATGCCAAAGCGATTTGCATTCAATTCGTAATTTTTTTTTCTTCTCCAATTCCTTGCTGATGGAATAGTGTGGGGCCGTAGCTCAGCACAGGCAGAGAAACAGAAAGGGTAAAGGGTGTATTTATTTGCCTCAAACCGGGGGCCTTCCTCTGAGCTTAGTGACGTGTGTGTTTGGGGGGCTCTCTTGCAGGGGTCGTCCAGGGAGGAGCCCTGTCCAGCATTTGCACTCAGATCTTGGCAATGGTCAATCAAGAACAGAATAAAGTCCTGTGGATTCCCGCCTGCCCGCTGTAGGAGAACGCTGTGCTGTGAAATGACTGCAGCTTGTCTGCCAGCGTCAATAACTGGCTCCGCTCTGTAGTGACTAAAAATAGAAGTTTGTCTGTATATAAGCGTGAAGGGGAAGGATCCACAAACGAGGACTCCAGAGGTGCCTCCTTTGAGACAGAGGGCCGCAGACGAGTGGGATCCGGTCCAGCCCAGCGAACTGCCTTCCTCTCACACGTGTGCTTTAAGACAAAAAACAAACACAAAAGACTTTGATAGAGAGGTTCAATACCAACCTTTCTTTAGCCAGCTGATCAGAGATGCTGCAAAGAGAACCTTTCAGATCACAAGTTTACAAGCCTTTTCTAAGTATTTGGTTGTTTATGTTTACTTGAACTGCCCCATTTTGTCGGTGCCCAGCCCCTACCCCTCTGTAGACCTGCCTGTGTTGCTTTGGTGTTGGTTTTGTTCCTGTTTTCGGCAAAACAACTCTGGAACCTCATTGGGGCTGCTTTGCTGTAGAAGGTTCTTGTTGGTGGGACCAGAGAGCTGTGACAAACTTTCTGCCTCTCGATGGCACCTCTCCTGGAAGGACATCGCAACCGCGGATGGTTAGACTTCTGTGGTGGCAACACCAGTGCCTTGTGGGGCCGACTTGCCAGCAGCAGTTTTGGCAGTCTTAACACACTTGTCTCAGACTTTCCCTCCTGCCTGCCACGTCCTCTCATTTCTTCTCCATCTGTGTTTATCATTTCAGCATTCTGTCTGGTCCGTCAGAGCCTCATGGGTTCACGATGACACAGCTAGTTCTGGGCAGGGTGTTCGGTTAGGGCTGATGCATGCCATTGGGTCCTCTTAGGTTCTGTAAATACGATGGCCTTTATCAGTGCAATGTTTGCAGGGCAGTCCTTACACTCTAGCGTGGGGCAGACACATCAGCTCTGTTGAACATGAAAACATTCGTGTTTCAAACTTTGAGAGTTTTGGGGAAGCATAATAATTAGTGTTGTCACTGTCAAAAATCTAAAAAGAGTGGGATCTTTTAGTCTTGGCTATAGTGCTCACGGCATGAACAGTACTCCATGAGGATGTCTTTGTTCGAGTTTTTTTTTTTTTCTCCACTTCTGACGCTGGATGTCTCTGGCTGAAGATTTGATGTGGTTCCTCCCTCAACTGTGCGTCCTGTCCTGTTAATACTAGGTACTGTACCAGGCTCCGTGTAAGTGTCACTGGGGTAGGATCTATATTTTAATACTGTTCCTGACATTTCATTTTACTACCAAGAAATCTTTGATTTCATTTTATTCTTTGTAATTCTAGACACTAGACTGTAGTTTAGCCATACTGACATTTTTTTTAAAAAGGGATATATTTTCTTGCACAGTTGTTCAAAACGAGACATGTTTCAGTCCTCAATGCTGCCCTTTGTTTTACAGGTACAAGTTTTCTAGCTCAGACAACTCAGACAAACTGTAGGCTGTCTCGAGGTCTTACTCGCATAGCCTCTGGGCTGTTTCTCTGTGTCGCAGACAGAGTGGGACTGTGATGGTACAGTGTGCACAGGTACTGTTCTGACAGACTGGGATTTTCTGTACTAAAACCTTACTTTGTATCAAAAGTTAAACAGACTTTAGTACAATAAATAAAGGTCAATTTCTGTAACTTGTTGTGATGAAGATGCCTGTATTTCACTTGTTTTCCATCTTTTCCTGTTCCCTCAGCCTTCCTTTATTCCTAAATTCAAGATGGGAACTGGCTGGTGTGTGAGGCTCCCTCCTGCTGTGGTGATAGCCCCTTTTGCCTGCTGCTTCAGCCTCTCTCTGACTCCCTCCTTTTCCTCCCATGTGACTGTCCACCCATCTTTCCATTTGTCCGTCTATCCAGCATAGCATGGGTTGTGGTTGCAACGAGGCGACTGATTTGTTAAGACTCGGATCCTGCCCTCAGGTGCTCACATTCAGGTCAGCAGGTTTGGGCTGGGCCTTGAAAGGCAAAGGGGAATTGACGGACATCAGGGGCCCCCAGTGTTCTCAGCCAGGGCTCTGTCTGCAAGGGGGCAAGGCCCAGCCCAGGCCCTGGTTAAGGAGGACCCCTCCGGGTGTGGGGGTTGTGTCACAATACCACCCAGCACTGCAGCCTGCTTGGGTGTGAAAGCCCGTCTTCCAGAGTGGCAGGAAAGCTGGGGAAAGTGGCCAGGAAGCCAGGGCTGTCCTCATTAAATGCCCTGAGGCCTGGGCCGCAGATAAGCCCACCTCTTCTGCTCTTTTTTGCTTGGAGGAGCTTGAGAGTGTTCTGGAAAAGCCTCATGCTGCTGCGGTGGCCGGGCCAGGGGGCAGACTTGGTGGTGCCTCCCTGGTCCTTTCCTGCTGAGCAAAGTCCACTGTGGACCTGCACTGTTCCCTCACCTGTGGCCCCTGGAGTCATAGAGCTATGCGGCCTGTAACAGCTGAGAGGAGGTGGGGGCTAGTGCAGCAGGCTGGGACCCAGGACACAGCTTTCTGCCCTCCGTGCACCCAGCCACAGGGCTGCCCACACTTCCCTGATAGCCCAGACTGGTGCTGTTCTCAGTGAAGCAGCTGTTGCATTGATTTTGTCACCTACGTGGCACATGGGGGAGGGGAGCTGCTTGTTTTAGGAATGGTTTTTTTTAGAGTTCCGTTTTGGTGCCAGAACCTAACCAGTTTGCACTTGTGGCATTATGAGTAATTTTATTCTTTAGATTTTTTGTATTTTTCAAATTTTTTACGGGAAACTTGTTTTTCTTTCATAATTATGAGGTAAAAACCACTACACCTTTTTTTAAATGGTAGATCAATTAAATTGCTGAGATCACACACTGTTTCTGGATGTACTGAGACCCTGCACGGCAGAACCCAGGTTACACAGCCAACCAGCCCTGAGATGGGATTCGTGCTTGTCTCTAAACCAGGCTGAGATCGGGTGGGGGTTTGGGGTCACAGCCACCTGACTCTGCCCCAGGTTGGTGTCTGTCTGACACAGGCTCTGATCATTCTGGAAAGACAGTGCTGACTTTTACCTCCAGCCATGAGGCCTTGGACTTGGCATCTGGGCCTCCAAAGACAGTGCAGAATAGACGATTGCAGAGGCCCCTTCCTGTGCAGACAGCTATGCTGACTTCATTCCTGGCCTTGAAGAGGCTGAGCAAACCCTAGCTCCAGGAGCCTTGACACGTGACTTTTCAGGAAGCTGGAGGAGACCTTGACATTAATGCTTAGGAGCAGGAACTGAAGGAGCTTGGATTAGGAGCCAAGCACTGGCCCAAAGCCTTGGGCCTCTCCTCAGCTGAGACACAGCTCTGAGGCTGAGCAGAGCAGCTGGCCAGCTGGAGTTTGGTGCTGGAGAGCTGAGCTGCCTCGCCCCTCCCCAACTGGGGCTGGCAGGGCAGAAGGCCACCTGGGTCATGGAAGCCAACGATGGAGAGAAATCCAAGGAAGTGCAGAGTGCAGCACAGAGCAAGTGTAACACCATCAGGGAGCACGGCTGACATTGAAATGACAGTCCTCTCACGGGAGGGGCTCCAAGTCCAGACCCTGGGTAGTCAGACCTTCTCCATGGCTCCTTTCTATGGGTGTTCTAGCCCGTGAGTTTCCTTGACCTCATTTCATCTGTCCATACTCTTTCATTTGCTTGTACCTTTCAGAATGTAGCCGCTGGCCTCTTGATGCTCCCCCTTCAGCTCTTCTTGCTATTACGAGTTCATATGGTTTTTCCCCCAATTGTGAAATGTATCATACATACAGAAGAGCATATACAATATAAATGTGCAGGCTAAAAATAATAAAATGGACAGTGTATTGTCTTTAAGAAGTAAAACACCACCACTTCCTTAGAAACCGCCTATGCCCACCCCGGTTGAATTCTCCACCTTTTCTGCTTAAGTAGGTGCTGTACTCACTTGTGGTTTAATCGCGTCCTTGCTTTTCTATTTTCACCCCCGCTGGAGCGCCCATGAAACAATGTAGTGTTCAGCTTTGAAAACATGAGGAATCAAGCACAAACTTTGCTGTGTGTGGAGAGAAGTACATAGCCACTGTCAGACAAAGTCGGCCAGAGAAAGGAATGCGATCTGTGGGTCAGAGCGAACCTCAGCTTCCCTAGAATTGATAAGAGCCCCTCTAGGGAGGTTGGTGAGCAAGGTCTTGGATGAGCCCTGGGACCAGCGGGGCCACCACAGTCGGGGCGGGTGGCCAGGGCCTCATTTATTATCTGGCAGAAATATGGTCAGTGGCTTCGGCTGCTGCTTTGTTTTCATGCTCACCATGGCCATCTGGATTTCAGGAAGAAGTCAAAACTAGACACCTCTGTGAGATGAAGTGCTGATTTCTCCAGCTAATCTGGAGAGCAAGTTCATCAGCTCATGTCAAGCCAAGCCTAGAAATAAGAATCTGGGCCAGGATCACCTTGACCTTCTGTTCCTAGCTAAGCCCCCCCCCCCCTCCCATGAACATAGAGATCTTGGTGCTAACAGTTCTTAATATTTCTGTCTGGAGTCCCTATTCCAAACCAGACTCGTCGCCCTCCTGGTCTGGTGCCAGCTCTCATCCTTGTACCTCTCTCTCCTCTACTTTCCTGAGAATTTCCTGGGGTTTTCTTGGTTTCTTTGACTCTCTCCTCTCCTTTGATGGATCTTCTGTTTCCTTTCCCACTTGGGAGGAGAAAGGGTTAATCCCTAATTCGAATTCTTTCTCTACAGGAAGTTAACTGGGTTTTACCTTCTAGCATTGTTTTCTAGAAGAGTTCCAGATTAAGAAAAAAGTAGCAAAGTCTGTATTCACCATTGCCTATCAATTGGTACATCTTGGTTGGGAGGCCTGAGAGAGGACACACAGGGCCGGGAGTCGCGACAGCAAGGACTGGATCAACAACTGTGGGGTTCTCCCCCGCTTTACGGAGCTTCAGTTGTTCACATGTTGGACACCCTGGACCGGTTCCCTCAGTTTCTGATCTCATGCTGGCATTATTTTGTCATTTTGCTATTCCTTCACAGAGATTCACTCAGCTCGATCTTTGAGTCCCTTCTGTTGAGTTTTTCAGCTTTGCTATTATATTTTTAATTTCCTGGAACTTTTATTTTTCTGTATGTCCTTTTAAGTATCACCTTGCATGTTTCATTGGTATAATATCTTAGGTGAAATAGTATAGATTTTTTTTCTTCTCATACAATTCTAAGTCTTCCAAGTTACTATGTTTTTCCCTATTTGTCTTGGTCTCAATCTTGCACATTAGAGGCTTTAATCAACCTCAGGTGTGTGTCTGCTAATTATTAATCATGAGGATTTAAAAGTCCAGAACAAATGAGTTGGCGTGTAGTCTTTGCATTTCTCTGTAGGGTGGCAAGGCTGGGCTGCTCATTGGGGAATTTCAGTGATGGTCTCCTTAGGTGTTTTGGGAGTGGGTCAGATTTTCTCAAAGGAGTCCTTTCTCTCCTGACTGGATGGGTCAGTCTGGCAGCATCTATGAGCCCATTGGGGAAAGAAGGCTGCAGTGCTTGGCATTCTGCATTCAGTATGGCAGCATACAGCCGCTTAATCCATTTATTTTCAGTATGACACCAATTCTCTGATCTATACCTGGTATCTCCTAGTTCAGAAATCCTCTCTTACACTATCCAGGTAGAAAAATTCCCAGCTTCTGCCACGTTGAAGGAAATATAATAGCCCTGGAGCTTGGAACCCAGAAATCAGTTTTGCACAGACCTTCCTGAATTCCATATTTAAGCCGTCCTCTCCATCCCAAGTTCTGGAAGTAATGATGCCACAGTTCCGTGCATTTTCCTCTGTTGGTTTAAGATTCAGCATACTCAGGTCTGCTAAGTAATCTGCCACTGGTCCATCCACTTTTCAGCTTCTAAAATGACTTTGTAGGGCCGGCCAAGTGCGTTGGTGAAGAGTTGGCTTGGGA
>NW_017731622.1:1345833-1347335 GCF_001890085.2 Hipposideros armiger | reverse complement strand
TTTTTTTAATTAAAGTTTATTGGGGTGACAATGGTTAGTAAAGTTACATAGGTTTTCTAAATAATACTATTTCTACATGTTAACAGGGTCTGGACTAAGCAGTGATTCTCTAGGAGGCTGCTGCTTGAGGTCATCTTTATTTATGGGGAATACAATGGTTTGTTTAAAACCAAAAATCTCAGAGTTGAATCTGAAAGGTTTGTGTCCATGTGCATATCCTTGAAGATCAGAAGGCAGATTCCTTATTTCAGGTCAAAGCCCAGGTCATTGGCCCTTAAAAATGGAGGGATGTGACCAATTAAAACGTCTACAAATGCAAAACAACATGAGATAGAAGCCCCTCAGGAAAACTCTGGGCCCCTCACAGGCTGCGTACTTGTCTCCCCAGCAGCCTGAGAGGGAGGGCCCAGGTGTTGGGGAGTAGGAGAGGACTGGCCTCCATGACAAAGCAGTGCTTCCTCGGACTGGAGTCCACCCTTCAATCCAGTAACAGCAGGCTTGATTCCCTATGCTGTGTAATGGATTATGTGACGCTCTTGACACTGGGTCACAAGAGGTCACAAGAGGTCACTGTAGTCACAAGAGGTCAAGCATTACCACTTACCATCCAACCACCCAGTCAGCAGAAGCCAGTGCCCAGACACTCTGCACAGGAAGGGAGCTCAGGATGACAGGCAACTACGATTGAAGTTGTGTCAATATGTACCTGTGTTCCTGACACACTGACATTGTTCTCAGATCCAAAGAGAAGATAATAGCTAGCGCTGATCATCTTTGAAGAGGTTGAAGGCTTTTATGGTGTCTACCATAAAAGCAGGAACTGAGTCGGCAATCTAATCACGTATACCTCTGCACCAAATATTGATTGGGTCCGTGTGCAGCCCTGGGTTGGCTCCTTGTAACAGCCATCACCACAAAATTGTTCAAGTCCCCAGGAAAAGAACTAATATAAGAGGCTGAACATGCCCAGACAATAGCAGCCAATGCAGTTAGGGGGTACCAAGCCCAATGTAGGGATGGGATGATTGTGGCTGCTGAGATTCAGCAGTTTCCGGCTGCAGAACAAGAGGTTGAGAAGGCCCATAAGCAGACACCATCAGGTACGCTGCAGGAATTGAACTTTTACCAGGAGGTTTTCTGATCTCTCCGTGGTAGCCAGTTGGAGCAAGCACACGCCTCTCACATGCTGGGTTCAGAGCCCTGGAGAATAATACCAGGAAGCTAGTCTCAATGCCCAGGCTTGTCACTGAATCAGCTGGCAGGATCAAGCACATGGGCTCTGACGGTAATGCACTCGGTTCCCTCAAGCTACTTGAGATAGTCAGATATGACAACTGAACCAATCTATGGAGAAAAAAAATCAGGGATGAAAAGAAGCCACAGGCTCACTGCTGGGGAGGTGTGTGTCCCCGTGAGCCCACCCAGCTGTGGGAAGGTGCCAGAGAGGAGGCTTCTTGGACTCTGTTGTTATTTCACAACTGCAGACCTCAGATGACTCCCTA
>NW_017731622.1:1340193-1342871 GCF_001890085.2 Hipposideros armiger | reverse complement strand
CGCCCCACTGGCCCAAGTTGGCACCATCATTGCACTCTTCTCTGGTGAGGCAGATCAGTTGCCAGCTTCTGGATGGCCGCTCACAGCGGCTGCTGGCTGCTCATGCTGGCTGCTGGCTACACACGGTAGCCCATGGCAACCCACTGCAGCAGGGGCTGCAGCTCACGCCGTTGCCAGTGACTCACAGCAGCCCAGCTCCTGGTCGAGCCACCGCCCAGCATCTTAGCTGCAGAGGGCAGCGTCACCGGCCCTCATATGTGGATCTGAACCGGGGCCCCCTGGCGTCCCAAGCCAGCTCTCAACCAACGCGCTACTTGGCTGGCCCGAACTTTTTATTTTCTAACAAAATGAATTTTAAGATGTGTTTAACTGCAAATTTACCTTACAACAGGAAAAAGAAGAGAGGAAATACTGATATATTAAAAAATCAGGGAGCAGATAAGGAAAAAAAAGAGCAATGTAGTAAAGGAGGTGAAAAGAAACAACTTGAAATCACTTTTAGAACACTAGACACGGAATTGAAGGCTGTAAGAAATAATTTCTGTCAGGTAAATTCATCTACTATATATTATTTAGGTTTAAAACAAACCAAAGATGTTATCTTATTCAAAATATGAACTGTGGTATTTATAACTAAAATTATTAATGATTAATTAATAGAATCTCTGTATAAGTTTTTTATCCCAATAAGAGATTTAATAATTTTTAATAAAATTTAAAGGGTAATTGCTAAATTTTATAATATATATGTATTTTTAAATTACAGTCAACATTCATATTAATTTCAGGTGTATAGCATAGTGGTTAGACATTTATATAATTTAAGAAAGTGATCCCCTTGACTAGTCTAGTACCTACTTGGCATCATACATAGTTATTACAATATTATTGACTATATTCCCTATGCTGTACTATATTCCCTATCCCCATGACTATTTTGTGACTACCAATTTGTACTTATTCTTTTCACTTTTTCACTCAAAGCTCCATCCCATCTGTAATTATCAGTTCTCTGTATCTATGAGTCCGTTTCTGTTTTGTTTCTTTATTTTGTTCTTTAGATTTCCACATATAAGTGGAAAGAGATCACATGGTATTTGTCTTTGACTTATTTCGGTTTGTAATATTCTCTAGGTCTATTCATGTCGCAAATGGAAAAATTTCATTTTTTATGGTTGAGTAATATTCCATTGTATATCTGTATCACATTTTTATCCAGTTGTCTGTTGATGGGCACTTAGGTTGCTTTAAAATTCTTTATTCTTGTTTAATGGTCAGTATTTGATTGTAGCATTCTCTTATTCAAATTAGAACCAAACTCATTTTTATGACACCAATTTTTTTTTTTTAAAGATTTTTATTGGGGAATTCGGGAGATAGGAACAGTGCTGGAGAATTGGGGAAGGGGAACAGACAAGTTGCTGTCCTTTTGTTNAAGTACTGGTGTAGCCTTTCGCTCTACGTCGCCCTTGCTACTGTGGGGGCAAATGGAGCTGTTATAGTTGAGACCAAAAATGCAGAGAGCCACCAGATGAATACCCTAGCTGCAGGAAACACAAGCCTGCGAAAGGTGGGCAGGAGGGTCAAATCCCGTAGCAGCAGGGAGCCGGTTTCCCTGACAGGCGGTGCTGTGGAAATGCTGCACAGCCCCTCAGAGAAGGCCAGACACAGGACAGGGGTTTGGGGCCGGTTGGGAATGTGTATAGGGGGCGTCCCTGGGGCTATGTGAGCTACTGTCATTTTCTGTTTTTCCTAGTTGAGGACAGGGAATGTGGTTTACAAGAAAAGGAATAAGGTTTTAAAGATATTTTATGTTGGGCCAGACTGGAAGCTCTGCTTTGTACCCATACTATAGGGTGGGGGGCTAACAGAAGAGAGCCCCTGCTTTGGGGTTTGTGTGTTGTGGTTTCTGTGCTTGTATATCCTGGGGTTACAGGAAGTGGATATTTTTTTCTGCTGGAAGTCAACAAATAAAAGTGCCTACTTTGCCTCACCCCCTTGATTCTTTTCTTTTTCTTTTTTTAAAAAAGATTTTTGTTAAAAATATAGCTAACATACAATATTATATTAGTTTCAGGGGTACATCATGGTTATTCAACATTTATATACCTAAAGAAGTGATCACCATGATAAATGCAGCCACCATCTGACACTGCTCCATGCTATCACAATATTATTGACTATATTCCTTATGTTGTACGTTATATACATCCCCATGACTACTTTGTAACAACCAATTTGTACTTCTTAACCCCTTCTCCTTTTTTCACCCACACCCCCAAACCCCTCCTCCCATCTAGCAACCTTCAAAATATTTTCTTTATCTATGAGTTTGTTTGTGTTTGTTAATTTTGTTCTTAGATTCCACATATAAGTGAAATCACATTGCATCTGCCTTTCTCTATCTGAGATACTCCACTTAGCACAGTACCCTCCAGGTCCATCCCTGCTGCCATAGATGGCAAGAACCCATTCTCTTCCATGGCTGAGCAATATTCCATTGTATTGCAATGAAAACATAGAAAAAAATACATCATGATTTTTCCGACAACCCAATATATATGTACCATCTCCTCTTTATCCATGCTTTCATTGACAGACACCCAGGATGTCTCTACATCTTGGCCATTGTAAACAGTGCTGCAATGAACATGTGAATGCACATGTCCCCTTGAAGT
>NW_017731622.1:1326488-1335191 GCF_001890085.2 Hipposideros armiger | reverse complement strand
AAACTAACATTATTTTGACTTATTGAGTCAGATACGCAAAACTTGACTTACAATTGAAAACACAGAAACACTTATTTAAGATTAAAATAAATTCTAGATGAGAAATTAAACAGTCTTTTTTTTGCAAATATTAATATAAGCACATGGCAAAACATGCAAATGGCATAGCAGAACATTAATTGAAACATCAGATTCCATCGTCTTTGATACTGAGAGAGGTCTGGCCATTACCACCTTAACTGCAATCACACTGAGTAATAATTGTGGAAATACATAAGACCACTCAAGTGAGAACAAGCAAAGGCTGTTTATTCCCAGCTTGCTATAGCAAGGGAGTCAGCCACTAGCACTTGACTTTGACAGAGACTCAAAGGCAGGCAGGGCAATGGGAAAGCTTGATAGTGGAGAAGTAAAGCTTCAGGTGCGCCCTGGCCAGAGTCTGATGGGCGGGAGAAGCTGCTGTTGGCGGGCTATCAGTGGGGCATCTTATGTGATTGGATAGGAGGCATATTTGTCTTTTTTTCTGTTCTACTAAGCTGGAAGCTGGGGTAAAAAATAGAGAAACTGGCAGGTATTGTTCAAGTCTTGGTCATTTGGGACAATTGTTACAGGGGTTGTTTGGCTTCCTGGATCGGTGACTGCAGGTTGCAGGTCCAAGTCTCATTAGTATATTCAATCTCTCATAATGAAACCACCAACAAGTATGATGAGGTGCTGCGTGAAGTAGGGACACGGCATCACTTACAAGGTATCCTTGCCCAAAACGCTTCACCTGGATCTCATCAAGCCCCTATATCCAGCTGCTAGTTTATAGGAAGGTTAGGGAATGAGGAAACAGGCAAACCTACAATGTGAGATATTGTACAAGACGATCATCTGATCTCTTCAATGCAATGTATATAAAAAAAAGCTGTGTGTGTGTGTGTGGGGGGGAGGTGATGCAGATGGATGGGAGGACTGTCTTAGGTTAGAAGTGTCTTAAGAGACTTATATAACCTAATACAAGAAAAAAAGTTGTAAGAGAGATTTGGGGAACGATTGAGATTTGAATATGATGTTTGGGAATTGGTTAGGATATTAGGGTGCTAATGGCATTGGGTAGGGGAATTTGTTGTGGCAATGCATTGTCAGCTCTTCAGAAATGTGAATGAACTGTCTCCTTTGAAATGGTTCAGCTAGACATAGATAGTGCAATGTGGCAAAGTGTTGTAGCTGTAGACCTGGATGGCGAGTGTGTGGGTTTTCATCCCAGAACAAGCAGATCAGTTTGTCTGAACTTCGAACACTAATGCCTAGGATGGAGTCGATTTTGATCTATCCTCAGCTCTACTTCCTTTAAGTAACCACCAGTACAGTTTATGCCTACATAAGCAGGAAATAGACTTGAATGTCCCTTCATATTTTTACCTAAATAAAACAGTAACCTAACTACTTAGTTTCCCCGCCCGATGCCATGGAGACTTTTTCCATATCAGGACATGGGAACTGCCTCATTCTTTTTAAGACTATATGCAGAGTATTTATTTCAATGAACGAACCATCACTTACTTAATAGTGGTGACTTAGTGTTTTAATCATTTTTCTGCTCTTAAAAGTATTATCTAATCTGACTCTTAAACAGTGAAAGAGCTGTTAAAGCAAACAGGCTGGTTGCTTGCCCAGAGACACACATTGAAGCCAAGTTCATGTTGTTTCTGAGCCCTGTTTCCAGGGCTCAGAAAACCAGTGCTACTTCTAGCACCCATCTTTTGGGACTGATTCATCTTTGGCCTCTCAGAGATTAATCTGTCACCTGGTATATAATTTGGGGGCACTTGATCAAGAGTCAAAATACCTCAACCACTGTTTTGGATCAAACAATGGCTGGGTTGCATCAAATACTTTTCTCTGATTTTTAGTTTCCTTTTCCACAAATGAGGCTGCTACTTTCTTACAACCAGTAAGATAATGTCTTTGAAAGATGAAGAAGCAGGAACCACTGCCTGGAAAGCCAAACATCTCTGTCACTGCCAACAGTAGATGTGTCCCACACAATGCACCCCCCTCTTTCTTATTCAGGTTTCTTGCAAGTATGTCTGGTAGAGTCATCTCTCTGTACACTTAGTTGCAAAGAAGCCTGAGAAAGCAAATTTGGGTTTGTAGCTTGGGAGGCAGGACCCACTCATGTAGGGGATTTCCCAAATGGACGAAAGGTATTCAAGTGATGCTGGGCAGCTTTAAACATAACAAATGTACACCATGAATCTAAAAGTCTTCAAATAAGATAATGTTGCATTCTCAACATGTAACATGCAGCCATTTTATAAGCCTATTTTGAAGAACAATTAATAGCATGGGAAAATGCTCCAAATGTGTAATATGAAAAGATATACAAAACCACACATTGAGGTTTTGATGGTGTCAATTTTTTAAAGGATGCATAGGGAAAAAGCCTTGGAACACAGTTGTCCATTTGGGTCCTCTGAGCAAGAGAGGCCAACATGGGCTTAGGCATACAAGAGTTTCATTGGAGGACATGCCTGTGAAGGATAAACGGGAGTGGGTTGAGCATGCAGAAAAGCCTTCAGGCTGGAGGTAAGTCCAACTCAGGCAGAGGAATAGCAGGAAGGAAGGACGGTAGGAAGAGCCTCAAATTGCAGTGTAATTCTGAGAAAATCTCAACCAGGCCAAAAGCTCTGAGCAAAAACTGCTCTTGGGCTGGCACTACCTCTGCTATGCTCAGCCACTGCCCAGGAGCAGCCTAGGGGGTGGCCTCGGGGCTTAAGGGTAGCTAAAAGCTGTCTGAACTCTGTACCCACAGCAGGTTCTCTTGAAGGAGATAGAGTAACATATCTTTCCGGTCACCACGGCCTGCTGATAAAATGAGGGGTGACATTCGAGCTGCGTCTGCACACAAGAGGTATTGTATAGCAAACAATGGTTATTAAAACTGCCCAAGTAACTCGTTTACTGCTCTTTTGAATTCCTTATTACCGGCAAATGTCACACATGTACACAAGGTACATAAATTACAAATATATAATCATACACTGAGCACCCAGGTAGCCAACGCTTGGGTCGAGAGCCGTGCACTGCCGGTCCCTGTCCCTGGAGCCCCATGCAGTCCCCTTCCACAGGCACATGGAAGCCCCCCAGGAGGGAACTGCCAGGCTGGTTAAGAGAAGTTGCTCAGTGCTGTTTTTATAGCTTTACCAACTATGTTTGCTCTCTTCCTCCATTTACCACTTCTGAAACTTCACGGTTTGTAACTTGGTTATCTGGAAAATTTGCCTTAAAACAGGATGAGGAGGTTGCGGAGAACACTGTTTTCTTTTATACCATGCTACAGTTTGAGTTCTAAGTTTTGGTGCTTTAGAAAAGTGACAGTCAGTCATCTGGGAAACCAGTCCATTTATGTGGAGAATTTCATTTTTATGATTCTGATTTTAATTAACCCATATTTTACACCCTTATATCCACTGAGGGCTTCTTCTATCAGGCATATTCCCACAGTCCCTGAATGTAGGTTCTGTGGGTTTTAAGGCTCTGTGTATGTAACTTAGGGACCTTTTAGAATAAGCCAGATCCCAAAAGGTCACACTTAAAGAAAACTGAAGATTATCTGGTCTCGGCATTGCAAATTAGTAACAAGGAAGCTGAGGCTTGCAGAGAGAAGTGGCCTGCCCAGGGTCTCTGAGCCCTGTGCTAGGAGACGTGGCCTGCCTGACAGTGTCACTGTGGGTTGGGGTGGCCTGTGGGCCTTGGAGGCCAGGGTATAGCCTTCCCATCCCTTGTTAACACTTCTACCTCAAGACTAAAAGAAGTGTAAGAGATGTGGGATCATTGACAAGGGTGAGTGAGTCTCTCTGGTCCTTATGTATCAAATCAGAGAATCTCAAACTAGTTTTACGGCACAGCCATGAGCAACAGAGGGGGTGAAAACCTATGATGTCCTGAGGAAGCAGTAATAATAGTAATGACAGCAGTTATATGGTTCTTACTATGTGCCAAGCACTCTGTTAAGTACTTGCAATCCTATTTGGTAAGCACTGTTATCCCTATTTACAGATGGTGAAACTGAGACAAAGAGAAGTTGAGTAACTTGCTTAAGGTCATACAGCTAATCAGTGGCAATGCCAGCGTCTGTGCTCTTAACTTCTTTCCTGGCATGCCTGCTGAGGCCATCTTCAACCGAGACCTGGGAGACTGGGCCAGGCCTGGGAGGAGGACCAGTGTCTGGAGAAGCCGGTGGGTGTACTGATCCAGCAAAGGATGTAGCTTTAGCAAGGGAAGTGGGGGCCAAGGGAAAGGAAAACCAAGCAGAGCCTGGAGCCTCTCCTTGAACTCAGCAAGTCCTAGTGAGCTCTGAAGTCACACTTAGCTATGAGACATCCTCAGGGGACAGCTGCCTTTCCAGTGTCCTTATGCCCTGCCCTTAGGGCATACGAGCCCTCAGGGCAGTTTCTGTGCTGACTGGCGAATGACAGGACTGGAGACTTGAGATAACTAGCCCTGCCAATGTCCTCTTCAAACATGGAGGCAGGGATGGTATCAGCCGTTAGGGAAGGGCCAGAGAGGCGTGTGGGACCCTTTACTGCACTGTGACCCCATGCACTAGTAATTGTGGCCCAGTGTGCAGACAGGGAGACATCTGTTCAGTTAGGACAGTGCTGCCACTGCTTAACATGTCGTCTCACAAGAAACTCCCTGCTTTTGGAACTCGCCAAGCGTCACGCCCTGTTCCCTCCCCACCTCCAGCGCGCGCCCCAGAGGCAGCTGGGACACGGCGGCCATCCATTTCCAGAGTGAACATTGACTGCGAGAGAGGCAAGCTACTTTAAAGTCTTTTTAAGGAATTCTTTTCAAGAAAATTTTTTTTTAGTATTTAACTAGAAGGGACTGCTAGAAATACAAATGTAGTTTGTTGCCTGGTGGGATAGATGTCTTTTTTCAAATATTTTAGCAACAAAGGCATAACTTTCAAATGTCCTGCTCCTTTTGTGTGTAAGTGGGAGCTCAAGTCAGGATCTGTGCTGGGGGGAAGAATCTCCCGAGAAGCCCCTCTTAGCCGCGTCCACATGAGCTCAGGGGCAGTCTTATCCACATGGTGGTACAAGGTCTCGGACCAACTCCAGACTCCCAGGGATGGGGTGGTTCAATGTGCATTTCTGCGGGGAGGCAGGTTCCCTTGGATTTGTTCTTCGCTGTAGGCATTGCAGCTGAAAGCCACTCAAAGAGAATATCTAGGGAGACATTGTCATGGCCTCATGGGTGAGCCCTGAGGACGAGACAGAGCAGCTGAGCGTATACACATGGAATCACCACACCTGCTGTGACTTCAGTGGGGATCTGAACCATCACGAGCACCATCCTACTTGTGAGCAAGAGTGTGTCTCCCTGTTAAGGGTCAGTGGTCAGCAGTAACACTGTATATAGAAGCCACAGAAGTGTTGGCAGTGAAAAACTGTGACTGATTCCTGACTCACCCCAGGAGGCCAGGGGAAACAGGCAGAGCAACCTTAGGGATTCTCAGGCAACTTAAGTGGAATAGGGAGTCACCAGGAGAGATCCTGGACTGGCCTGCCTGTCTGGAATGCTACAAAATGTGCTGTCAGCCTGAACCCAGAGCAGGCCATGTGCTCACTCAAAGATAGGGTATAGGCAGCCGTATTCCCTGAGTCCTGGCAGCTGTCTTCTAAAGGCCTTGCCCAGTTCAGCCTTACAGCAAACCCTGAGAATGAACCCAAGGTGTTTCAGGGGGACATGATGCCTGGTGTCAGACACCTGAAAGACCATCAGAACCAGGCCCCAGGGGAGAAGTTCCCAGTGGGAGGTGTTGGCTCAGTGCAAGGAGAGCTTCCTGGCCACCACGCCTGTTCCATGGAGCAGAGGCGCTGGGACCCCGGGCGGGGCAATGGCTGGCCCATCAATTGTCTGGGCCACCTGTCCCTGACACCAGTTCCCTCACCCCAGGCCCATTCCTGGCTGGGTTTCCAGGTTGCAGCTCCCCACCTACACATAGAACTTGTCTGGGGGAATCGCAAAGGATCCCTGAACCCCTTCTCTACATGTTCCTCCAAGACTCTCTTCACATCTGCAGCCCCTCACCCCTGATGTAGGGCTTTTATACTTGCTCTCTGGGCTCCCCAAGTCCTCAGGGCAGGACTGCTTCCATCAGAGGGAACCCAGGCTGTGGCAAAGTTCATGTTCTCCTCTGCATTGACGCTTGGGAATACATGTTTGGGTTCCTAAAGCTGAGCCCTGATGGGAGGAGGCTGAGGACACAGCCTAGGGGGGCCAATTAGTGCCTACTTCTTTAAAATGACAACTAAAATGACTTCTTAATGAAGGCTTAATGACGCTCCTTGGTAGGAGGAGAAATAGCAGTGAAAGAGGTTGTTGGTGCATTTTCACCCAAAGCTGCCTTTTTTAGTGGGAATTCTGACCTAGCATAGGCTATGCGTAGTGAGTAAGCCATTTAAATTTTCTTTGCTGTATGAAGCATTAAGGTATTGTCCCAAGCACAATCTAGGAGATTCCTTCTAGATGCCAGAATTTATTCTTTTTCTCAAGCCAAGGAAGTCAGTGTTAAAAGCTTTCTGCCTCTGAATCACTGTGACCTTGACAGTCACCCAGGTTCTTTGGGCCGCGGTTTTGTCTATCTGTAAAGATAGGGTTTGGGGAAAGAGAATGTGGAAGACTCCCCCAAGGTGAGCAGTCAGCCTAGTAAGGAGTCCTTGGCCACATGGGATTTGGGGAGGAGCCCATGACCAAGCTGATGCAGCTTGCGGACCAGGTCAGGGGCTGCTCACCCTTTGGGTCGGGTGGCTGGCACTCAATGGGGTGGCTAGTGATGCCTCTTAGCCCAGGTTAGGATGGCTTAAGTTGAGGTCATAGGGAAGGTTGCTCAGGGTTTAGCTGGGACTCGGAGTGTGGTCTGGCCAAGCAGAGTAGGGTATGCCTCCAGTGTGCCCTGTACTTGGCTCTAGAGCATAAGAGCAGGGCCGGCACTCTACCACCTTCCTTCCCAAGGCCTCAATGGCTTCTACCTCATTGGCTAATTTTCTCCCAAGGTCCAGTGGGCTGAACGAGAATGTCATTTTGACTCCTGTACTTTTTTATGACTTAGACAAAATTTTGTCAGAATCAAAACACTTCCCTGCCCAGGTTATACTGACCAGCAAAAAATTATATCTGACCCATGATACATTTTGAGTCAAACATATTCCTCTGAACTCACAGCAGCATAGCTTGAGCCTCAATTTTTAACTCTTTTTGAAACTGCATCTTTAAATCCCAGAGATAATATATGCTTACTGTGGAGCATTCAAACAACATAGAAAAATATGACATGACAAAGGGAAGTCCCCCTTTGTTTCCAGAACCTTTCAGTACACTCCTCTGCCAAGAGGACTGCTGTGTTTGGTGAGTACCTACCTGCCCAGATTTCTCTCAGTGCATTTACATACATATAGCATTTTTACATATACATGGGGTCATATTGTGTATATTGTATTACTTGCTCTTTAAAAAAAAAAAGCAAAACTAAGTTTATGTGAACTCACTGCAGTAAGAGAACCTCACCTTGACAAGCCTGAGCAGTGTCTCAGGAGGGGAAAAACAGAGGGTGGATAATTGTAAAGCTTTGGATGTAGGCTCAAGCAGTGTAAGGCAGACAGGAAGCTGAGATTGGCCAAATTTGTGGTACATTAGTTTAGGATTGGCAGCAAGGAAAGAGTCTTCAAGTAAGTCTTGGTAAATAAATTAATTGTTTGCAACTGACTTGAATAAATTGACTTGTAGGAATTTCGTTTATTTTCACCATTTTGGGCCCTTTTTGTTTCTTTGTGTAGATCCAAGTTTTCATTTGGTATCATATTCCTTCTGCCTGAAGAATTTTCTTTAGTATTTCTTATAATATAGGTCTGTGTATTATATGACAATGACTTTTCTCAGCTTTTGGCATTATAAAAAAGTCATTTTTTTTTAAGAAAACATTCAAATGAATTTTACTGTTGCATTTTCTTTGTAGGAATTTTAAAGCCAGCCACAGTTTATTAGGCTACCTCTGTGGGTAACTTATGTATTAATGACATAGCTGTATGTTTTTACAGTGATCCATATCCTTACAGCTTAAGTGCCTGGACATAGTTATTTTAAAGCAGAGAATAATTATTCTTGTCTGTGATTTTCTATGTGTCTTTTTTTTTAAATTGAGGTGAAAATCACAAAACATAAAATCATTTTAGTTATAATTCAGTGGCGTTTAGTATATTCACAATGTGTGTAACCATCACCTCTGTCTAGTTCCAAAACATTTTCATTACCCCCAAGCAGCCACTCCCCCTCTCCCTAGCCTGTGGCAACCACTAATCTGTTTTTTGTCTCTATTTATGTACCCAGTCTGGATATTTCGTATAAATGGAATCATACAACGTATGGCATTTTGTGTCTGACTTTTTTCACTTAGCATAATGTTTTCTAGGGTTCATCCACATTGTAGTATCGTACTTAATTTCTTTCATGGACAAATAATGTTCAACATTTTATTCATCACTTCATCCTGTGATGGACACTTGGGTTGTTTCCACCTTTTGGCTATTATGAATACTGCTTCTACAAACATTCTTTTGCAGGTATTTGTCTGAATACCTGTTTTCAATTCTTTTGGGTATATATCTCTCAGAATTGCTGGTCATATGGTAATTCTGTGTTTAACTTTTC
>NW_017731622.1:1283107-1321863 GCF_001890085.2 Hipposideros armiger | reverse complement strand
GTTTCTTTAACCTTCCCCAAACAACTAAACTTAGATCTAAAATTAAAATACCATACACAGCCTCCAGAGGGCACTCCAATTTTCCCTCTGTTGAGATTCCTTTTGCAGGATTATGCATCAGAAGCAAACACCTTAATAGCTCTCTGTTGAGGTCACAAACAATTCTCTACCTGACACATGGCAGTTTTTGTCTTGGGAGTAACTTCCTGAAATAACTAACCAGGAATTTGTTCATCTAGTAAAATGTTGTCCTTATCAAATAATATATATGAGTAAAAAACTGCTGTGTTTGCTGTTACACAGGAAAAAAAAAATACTGGCCTCCTAGAAACTTGTGTTCTAAAACAAACTCTTTTGAAAACTAAAACATTTAAAATTTTTTCAAAATTCATTTTTTTTCAAAATTAAAGTATATTGGGGTGACAATTGTTAGCAAAGTTACATAGATTTCAGGTGTACAATTCTATAGTGCATCATCTATATGCACATTGTGTGTTCACCACCCAGAGTCAGTTCTCTTTCCATCAAAATTTCAAATTATTCAATCAAATTCACACTCCAGAAAGCTGCTTTTGGACTTGGGCTTCTGAGGGATTGAGCATGCCCTCACAGCTGTGGGTGGAGGGTTTGGAGCCTCCCCATCTCCGGCCTCTCTCTTCTCCTCTCACATGCCTGCCTTGAATGTGGACTCGCAGAATTGGGGATCTGCAGGAACACTGGCCCCAGGGAATGGGTGTCACTCATGTCCTCTAGACTGAGCCTGCCGTGTTACCTGGCTAGTAATCATCCATCATCTTTTTGATGGAGTGCTGACAGTGTGCCACATTCTTTTCTGAGTGCTCAAGATGCATGGGTCCTCTCTTTAAGACCCTGACAGCAATCTGGTGGTGCTGGTGATGCTGGGAGGGTCAGGTCACCTTCCTACATAGTCATGGTGGGCGCTCATCCACTCTGTGTGTTTTTCTCTTGAGGTTGTGGAAGAATATCTTCTGATAAAACTTCAATTTTGGCTGTGCAATCAGGATATTAGGAGGCATGGAGAAAAGCAACCAGATGCACAACTGACCGTGTCTGCTTTTCTCCTCTGGGAGGGAAACGCTGCCTCAGGAGCTGAATATGGCCTCAGCCCAGACCCAGGTCCTGGGGCAGGACATGGAGCCACTGACATCTGTGAGAAAGGACCTGGGAACCAATCTGGGCCAGACCCTTCAAGGAGGAGGAGGATCGTAGGGAAAGGCGGTTATCTTTTGTGAATGGAATCCAGGCATCCCCAGCGGTGTACCTGGCCTTAAACAGTGAGTAGACTAAGTTTCTACTACGAGAGGGATTGTCTGGTACCACAGTGCAAAGAAACATCTGTGAGATGGAGATTCATAGAGGGGAGGGGACTTTAGGTTGCTAGATGGGGTGTCATGGCACTGAGGGGGCTTTTAGCTTTCTTCTGCTTTTTCTAGAAAGCCACTTGATGCCCTCATGGAATCTTCACTATGCCCCTGGATCAATTCTTTGGGTGGGAGGAGCTAGAAATACAAAGATGAGCAAGTCATAGTCTCTGCCCTAGCCCATTGGGTGGGACAGACATTATCAAACATGTAAAAATTGCTACACTAGGGCCGTGAACAAAGTCCTGCAGGAGAGAGAAACTTCCATGGAAAGTCCAGCAAAGCTTCACAGAAGAAGTGACATTTGAGCTAAAACTTGAAGACAGTCAAATTGGGCCAAGCAGAGAAGGGAAGTGGGAATTGGCCTGTGGAACGGCTGATAGGTAGATCTGGTAGCACGAAGGAGCAAGGTGCTTGTAAAAGTTCTGTCCAGAGAGCTGGGGCTGAGAGCCCAGGATAGAGGGGCAGAGGATGAAGCAAAATGAAACGAGATTCGCAAGTGCATTCTATAGCAAATCATTTAGGAAATAGTTGCAATTTTAAAGTGATCAAAGCAGGACCTGAGTTTTTTGGAGTCATTCCCAATGGCTTGGAAGTGAGTGGCACTGGGTCAGAGGGAGGAAGCAGTTAGAAAGCTACTGGTTAAGACACAAATAAATTGAGTGTTCCCAGTGATGACACCTCAGGGCTGCATTTTTTTTTATGAATGTAATTCCTCATGAATTCAGTGGGGCAGGCACATTTTTCCCTCACTCCCCCATTTTCTGGCAGTCCTTTTTCTGGCCTTTTCCTCTTAATATTTTCTGATATACAAGCGTTAAATCCTTGCATATCCTGAGAAATCCTGCTTCCATCCCATTTAAATATATCGTGTTTTTACTGTCAAAATAGTTGCTCATTATATTCTTGATTTTTTTGTTTTAAGAGGGACTTTTCGATTTCTATGTTATTGTTGTCTTTTCCCATTTTTGGGGATGAGACTTCAATTATTTATGATGAGGTCTGTGACTATGGACTCTAAAGGTTTTTGTATTTTGGATTTTGTCATTTTCTCTGTGTTTTGACATATAGTTTTGGACTTTTTAAAAAGCATTTTGTGCATGTGGTAAAAATGTAAACACTATGAAGAACATCGGTTAAAGTAAAGCTTCCCTCACTTACCCTGGGCTCTCAGCCCTCACTCCTATCTTTTACTCCAGAGGCAGCCATGGCACAGCAAGACTTGGTAACATTTCCGGGGAATTATTCCAGAGAAAGTACATGCAATAGCAACAAGCTGATTCCTTGGTTACTTAACTATTATTGTTTTGGTTTGCTCTGTTTCCTGGAGTCTGTCCTGTCTCCACACCTGAATGGCCATCTGGACATCACATTCCGGGAGGTCACACAAAGGCCAGCTCCTTTTGTGAGGCAGAGAGTGGTGGAGGTTTGAGATAGGCCTTGACCTGTGGGCAGAGCTCAGTAAGAGGACAGGAAATGAGGGGCAGACCCCTCTGTTTAGTCTCTTTAGAGAACCTGTCTTTGTACTGGGCAGGTTGGACTGGGTTGTTATTTATCACCTAAATCCCTCTCACCTCGGAAACCAAGCTCAATTCTAGTTGATGGTAGAGATTTGGGTTAGAGGCATCTTTCCTTCTCAGGAACCTCACTGGTTCCTATGTGGACCTTTCAAGTGCCGTGCATTGCTTGTATTCATTGCACACCTGCGTGTGCTAGGCACAGGGGAACAAAGGTGAATAAGACATGGTCCCTGTCCTGAGGAGATCAGTCTTGTGGGGAGACAGGCACGCCAAGCGGCCGCATCCATGCCTGAGCGCCATGAAGAGTCTGTCCAGACAGCTAGCTCCCTGAGCCCACACCTTCTCTGCGTGACAGAGGCCTTCTGTGGGGCCACCGCTTCCTGGGTTTAGAATGCTTTATCCCTATCCTCTGCTGAGCATGGAGGATTATTCAATTCAAGTCTTTTCCTGCTGTCCTGTTTATGCTGGACAAGGGACAAGGACCCAAAAATCAAGATGGCCGGTACGGTCAGGGTTGCTGAGTGCTTCTGGGCAGAGGGTCTGTCACAAGACAGCTCATCAGCAAAAGAGGGGGCAGGAAGCTCCTGGAACTGAGGGCCAACGTGGGCAAGTGTTGCCGCCCACCTGTGCAGAGCGAGCCCCTCTTTGGCAGCACCATTTGAGGTGGTGCATAAATGGGGTAAGAGGGCAAATTGCTTGACCAGGGAAGGGGATTCCTGTGAGTCTCACTCAGATGTTCCCCTTAGAGACAGGCTTGTCTGCTTTGACACCTGGGGGAGTATCTCCCGGGGACACACCAACCTTATGGGCTTGTGTCTTTTCGTCTCTTTTTTAAAGCCACTGTAGAGACTCCAAAGAACAAGGAGCATCACAAGGGGATGCTGAATGTGGGGACAGAAAATTAGTACAGTCTGCCCGAGCCAATTTTAGAAGTTTTCACAGAGGAGCTAAAACCTCCTGGGTGACAAACAGGGCAAGTGGGATGGGTTTGTTGCCCAGACAAGGGGAACTGGACAGGAGGGTTGGTGATGCCAAAGCCAGTGCAGGTAAAAAAGTCAGAATGGAGCCCATCTATAAGGATGGTGGGACTGTAGAGCGTAGAAGGAAGAAAGGATAATTAATAGTTGACAGACAACAGTATGGCGAGTCTAAGGATTTCACAGTGATGAGGGGACTTGTACAATGCAATTACGTTTGTGTTTCCTAAAAGCTCATGTTAGGTTAGCGCTAATGTGTGTCTATTTCAGAGCTCAAGACTGCTCCTCCCCGCCCCTCCCCACTTCTCCCTTCCTTGCTGGCCTCAGCATCAGTAAACACCATTTTGAAGCACTACACATGATGGAGGGGCTGAGTCCAACAGCAAGAGGCTCATCACTTCGGAGAGATTCACTAGTAGATGAGATACGATGGTGGCAGCAGTGATGGGGTCTGTGGTGACTCTCCCCAGTTGGGGCAGCAGGCTCCCAGCCAGGACAGTCACTCTGCCATCAGCATTTGGAGTAGGAAGAGACCTGAGCCCAAGCGGACACTGCCTAACAGCTCCTGTAGGCCCTTTCTTTGCTCTTGAGCCCCTGTGCTGTAGGCACTCAGCATCATCAGCTCAGTTATGGCAGAAACCTTCAGGAAACCCCCATGAATCAGGGCGATGAGAAAGCTGCATGGGAGAAGCAAGTACCATCAGAGAACAGGGTTAATTGATAGCTGAAAAGAGTGGGGGGGAAATGTGAGCTGAGGTCTGGGGATTGCCATTTCTGTGATACCCATTCCAGGATCTCCAACTGGACTGCCAGGCCTGGAGCTGTGGGTGGAGGGTTCAGAGCTCCCCGCACCTCTCCCCCACCCCCCTTCAGTTCACGCTCTCCTTCTCCTACCTGCTTGCCTGGAACATGGGCTGCAGAGTTGGGGATTTGCAGGTTATATTGGCCCAGGGGAATGGGTGTCACTCATTGCCTCTGGACTGAGCCTGCTGTGTTACCCGGGTAATACATCATCCAATCAACTCTTTGATGGAGTGCTGACAGTATGCCACATTATTTTCTGAGTGCTCAAGATACAAGGGTATTCAATTAGACATGGGCCCTGCCCTTGAAATGCTGGCAGCTATCTGACATTGATGCTGCTAAGAGTATCCATTATCTTCACACATAGTCATGGGAAACACAAACTCTGCTGAGACTAGAACATGCCTCCTTCATTTAGCAGTGAGCTCCCAGCAAATTAGTTTTGTCATCATCTTCCCCCCAATCCTCTCACCACCCCCACCGCCACCCCTGGCTGTTTTAGCTTCTGGGTGATTTAAGAGATCCACATGTCGTTTCTTCTCCCCATGAATGGACTTCAGGTTGTAATCTTGACAGGACCCGGGCTGAGTCAGTTGTGTGCAGGTTGGTGTACGGACCCTGGCCCTGGACGAGGTTAGGCCCCACACAAGCGGGGGCCGTCCAGGTAGGTGCAGGCTGACGCACGGACCCTGGCCCCAGACATAATAAACCTTGACTCCGGAGCCTGCTGCATAGGCGTCGAGCTCCGGTGATATAAACTCTTTATGTAAGCATGATTCATAGCTGTGGAAGGAAGCATGCATACTTCCATGCACTCTCCTCCCCCAAAACCTCCATGTAATGGTTGCTATTGCTGAATAAAGCTGCTAGCTGGTTCCTCCTCATGTTGGCTCTGCGTGCTTCCTTTTCCCTGGGCATCTCACCGCTGAAAGCCCCCCAAGCAGCTCCCTGGCGATGACAAATCCTGACACGCCCCCTCCTCAGTCCTTCACACAAAACATGGCTCTCTAATGGATAGTCACATGACAACAATCCATTCAGAGATCATCTGTGTTGGGAATTAGTCATAGTTTTAAAAACAAACTGATTTCTTGGGTGCTTTCTCCCAAATACTGTTAGTGTATTTTCAGAGAAGTGAGGCTAATTTTAATACTGAAAATACTGGCTGTAAGAAAGAGAAACTAAAGTTGTGAAATGGAAAAAGTAAGAGTGCGCGCGTCAGTGGAACTGTGTTCTAGTCTTGATTCTGACATGAGCTGGCTCACAGACCTTTGTACTGAGCATTATTTTCATCATCTGTAAGTTTGTGGCTACAAGCAAATGTACGCCATCTGACAATTAAGTTAGTGAACTTGCTACTGTGCGCTTACATTGGCAGCACTCTACAGCTTCATAAGGTTTCATAACCTTCGTGTATCAGTGTCTCACAGCTGTGTTTGAGTCGATGTGTGGCGGTGTCTTGCTGAGTGGCATTCATTATACTTATTGCATGTTTTTGTGTGCTGTCGTGAGAATGTCTGAGCTTGAATTAGAGCAACACAAACAAACATTAAATTTCCTGTTAAACTTGTCATGAGTGAAAGTGAAATCAGGGACATGTTAGTCCAAGTTTATGGGAATAATGCTATGAAGAAAATGACAACGTACAAATGAATTAAATGTTTTTCTGAGGGGAGAGAGCATGTCACTGATGAAGAGAGGTCAGGGCGGCCAGTAATGAGCAGACCTGACAAAAATATTGCAAAAATTCGTCAAATTGTGCGTCAGAATCATCAGCTGACTGTGAGAAGCATAGCAGACCAAGCAAACATCAATAGAGAAATGAACGAGACCAGCTCACTCAACCGAACATCCCTGGTTTGTCAGCCAGGAGCTCACCGAACGGGTCCCTGAGAGGATTCGGTGGGAGACGAGAAATAAAAGAGAAGAGAGACAAAGTGTGGGGACAGGAGGGACTCAGTCTGCTGGTGGCAAACTGAGACCTCGTTTATTGGGCATACAAGGTTCTTAAGGGGAAGCAATTTCCTCATTCTAGGGAGCGATTCCCTAAAGCTAAAACTCATGGGCTGAGGAGAAAAAATTTCTCCTCAGCAACAAGCTATGTTATACTTAATATAAACCAATGATATAGCTAGGCAAGGTTAAACTGAGGCAAATAGAAACTGTCAACAAGTCCACAGCAGAAAGTCCCAAGCATGTGATGCAGGTCCATGGTGGAAAGTCCCAGAGTGAAACTGCAAGTCCATAGTCCATGAGCAACTGAGTCTCTTAGTCCATAAGCTTTTCCTATCAGCAAGCTGGGGTCTTTACTCTTTGCTTGCGTTGTCTGGAAGCAGTTTAAGGCAGAAGCACTGTCCCAAAGGTCCCCACCAAACTGCTCCAAGGCTGCTCACCCCAGGCCTGTATCTACCTAGAGACTCAAGCTTGCCAACCTAAAGCCTCAGTGTCCCTGGCTGAACCCAGCCAGCTCCCAACATTGAAACAGGGAAATCTTAACTGGAAACTTTGGCATGAGAAAGATGTGTGCAAAAATGGTCCTGAAGGAGATCACCATCACCGATGAACAAAAGCAGAGTCGAAGTTTACCAAGACCTTTTGAAGATGCAAGACGATGTTTTTAGGGCCGCGTTACCACTGGTGATGAAACATGCGTGTACCAATACAACCAACCCTGAAACAAAGCATCAAAGTGCACAGTGGAAGTCAGCCAATTCTCCACAACCAAAAAAGTTCCGTTAGTACAAAGCAAGAGTCAAAATGATGCTGTTAACCTTTATTGATAACAGAGAGATTGTTCATTATGAATTTGTACCAACTGGACAAACAGTTAACCAAGTTTACTATTTGGAAGTGCTGAAAAGCCTGTGTGAAAAAGTTAGATGACCTTAACTTTTCACCAACAATTCATGGCTTTTGCATCACAACAATGCACCAACTCACACAGCACTCACTGCCTGTGAGGGGGTTTTTAGCCAGTAAAAAATAACTGAATTGGATCACCCTCTCTACTCAACTGATCTAGCTCCCAATGACTTCTTTATCCGAAAGTAAAGGAAATATTGAAAGGGAAACATTTGGTTACATTCAGGACATCAAGGGTAATATGATGACAGCTCTGATGGCCATTCCAGGAGAAGAGTTCCAAAACTGCTTTGAAGGGTGCACTAGTGCATAGCTTCCCAAAGGGAGTACTTTGAAGGTGAACATGGTGGTGATATTCAGCAATGAGGTTTGTGGCACTTTTTCTAGGATGCGTCTGCGAACTTAGTTGTCAAACTTTGGTATATGTTACTTATGGACTCAGTGTAGTTTAAAATGTGTGAGAATTATCAAGGATTTAGTGGTTACTCTCAGGGAGGGAAGGGCTAGGCTAGGGGAGGGACACACGGTTCTTAGGGACTCATTCTGCTGCATGACAGGATCAGGAGGTATCATATAGCAGGGGTATCTCGTTCTTGAAAAGAATGGGTGAAAACCTAAGCCAAGGGAGTGGATTGTTTCTTTAAGTGTGTTATGTCTTGGACTATGAGCTCATTTTTAGCGTTTGTTTTTTTTAAATCTGTGGGACCCTTGTGAGACCTGGTTTATGGGATTGTCTTGTACAGAGATATTTCATTTGCTTATGCCAGGTAATCTAGGGAGATCATCAGGCTCAATGTCAATTTTTCTGAGTTCCCCAAATATGAGGATAGTGTATATTTAATCTCCAAAGCCTCTGAGTCCTAGACTTTGGTTAAGAACTCTCCAGGAAGGGGCCGGCAGAGTGGCTCAGTTGGATAAGAGCTTGCTCAAGAGTGTGAGCTCTGAGCAACAAAGGTTTGAATCCTGGCTGGAGCTGAGTTGCCGTTAAGCTGCCAACAGGTGGCAGCATGGCTCAGCTGAAAAAAAAAAAAGAATTCTCTGGGGAGGGTCCAGCAGAGTAGCTCAGTTGGTTGGGAGCTTGCTTGGAAGCATGGGCTCTGAGCAGCAGGGCCGCCGGTTCAGTTCCCACATAGGCCAGTGATGCTGTGCCCTCTACAGCTAAGATGGTGAACAAACAGCTTGACCTGGAGCTGGGCTGCCATGCGTGGCTGGCGATGGTGTAGGCTGCAGTGGGCTGCCGTGGGCTAACATGAGTGGCCGGCAGCCAGCGTGAGCTGCCGTGATCCGCCGTGAGCGGCCATCTAATGGACGGCGACTGACTGCCTCAGCTAGGAAGAGCGCAATGATCACAATACCAACATGGGCCAGTGAAGCGGCATCCTCCACAACTAGACTGAAGAACAAAAGGGCAGCAACTTGTCTGTTCCCTTCCCCCAATTCCCCAGTGGAATCTTTAAAAAAAAATTCTCTGGGAGAGACTTTCCTGCCCAGAACCCAGGCTAAAATACACAGACCCTCACTTTCCTGTGTAACCTTTTCTAATTTCCCTTTTATCTGACAGTAAGTATTGCTATTAGAGTCCCAATTTTGTGTGTCTGTGTGAGGAGCATCCCACAGCCCCTAGCAAGCCCGAAGGCACCTGTCTCCACTCCCTGTGTGGGCATCAGGCCAGGCTTCCTGGCCCAGCACCCACCCTTCCATAGCCTCCCACCTTAGGCAGCTACAGCAGCTGCTGTGCTTCATGCTCTGAGTTCTGTTCCCTTGGGGTTCTGGCCCCTGGGACTTGCCCTTTCCTTCCTGCAAGCTCAGCTCCACATTAAAAATATGTTTTATACATTGTACCCAACATTTTCTAGGTGTTTTGTTGCAGGAAGCTCTTCAGGTTATCCTATCTGCCCTACGCCAGAAGCCTCACGGGCATCCACAGCATTTGCTTTTTTTTTTCTTTTTAAAGATCTGAACTGGAATAGTAAAACAGTAGGGTTTGATAGAGCTGCATGGGGAGTGTATGAGCCTTCATCCTCAATATTTTTCAGTTTGTTAAAACATTTCATAATCAATACACAAAGGGGTCCTGCTTCATATCTAAGGATCCTTTCTGTTTCCAATCAGGAGTTGCTTTACGTGTGTGAGCAAGTTTCTCCCGGCAGCAGGGAGGGTGGGATTCTTTGGTGTGAGGACTTTTCAGGGGCCAGGACAAAGTTTAGCTTTGTGGATACTGGGTAATAGAAGTTATGGGCAAACCCTTGGCGCCTTAGACCCTTTCCTGAGGCTGGACGGGTGTCAGCTTATTCAGCACTTGACATAGTGAGTCCCATTCCATTGACCAGAAAATGAGGTGGAATGACAACAAACCCTCATCCCATTCACAGTCTCAGTGTCATATTGTACTCTGGTGGTCAAGTGAGAACAAGCGGTAAAATGATTTGTTGCTACTTCCTTTTTAAAAAAAATGTATTTTTCAATTCTAATTGGCATACAATAATCCTCCTTTTTTCTGATTCTTCCTGTCTTCCCTTTATTCTTGGTAGGTAAAGAAAACTCCTAAAGAGACAAAAGGCAGCCAAAGAGACACTGAGAGGACAGTTCAGACACAGCATCTGTGCAGATACGGCCACCTCGGAGGCATGTTTTCAAAGTATGCAGTGAACACTTTTCTCTGAAAAGTATGAGGACACACTGCTTGATTAGCAACTAGGAGGCAAATCAAACCTCTGGATTTCAGGTTGCCCTCCACAGTGGCTGTTTTGATGTGAAATGTCTAAAATTAATGTGTAGTACATTTAATATATATTATACACATTCACATAAGAAGTTCAAGAAAGGATATTATGAAGCAAGGAAACTGAAACACACACTTGAGTGATAGAAGTAAAAAACAAAACAAAACACTGTACATGAGATCACCTCTGTTCACTTTAAAGTGCAAAAACAGCTCTAGTCAGCTTGCTGTCAGGAAAAGGTCTTCAAGTTAGAATTTGGCAGCCTAGATTCACCTGGATACCTTGGAGCTGTGGCCCATTCCTCCACGGACCCTGTCGCTCTTTCTGTCTGCCCACCCGTACGCTCTCCCTTATTTCACCTTCTTTAGTTTCTGATGCTTGCTTCTTGGTGACACCATTCCAGAGAGGGTGCAGCACAAGAAGAGTCAGAGGAACATCCTACGGGGCCACATCACCTTTCTAGGGCATGTCTTCCCTGTTTTAACGCAGCTGCCAGTGGGAAGCCTGCTTCCTCCTTCTAGTAGCTGAGCTTTGATGGGTTGAAGAGGATTTGCCCGATACGAGGTACCTTCTAATAGATGAAGTTAGGCTATTATCTCTCAGGGCCAGGTCCGCCTTCCCCTCCCACTCCACTTTTCAAACCCCTCAATCATTTAAAATTCAGATCCTGTCCCACCTCCTTTAGGATCCAGGAGCATTGCCCTAACGGTCCCCCCTGTCACAGGGATTTCTCCATCCTATGAACTGACATCATTTTGTCTGTACCACTCATTTTACTCAAGGTCCCTTGACCACAGTGCCCTTATGGTCTCTGGGAACACTGTTCTCTTTAGATAAGCCTGCTGTTCGGGAAGGAATACGAGTGGAGTGGGGAAGAAGTAAAGGGATATCCACATGGTGGCAAGTCGAGCCAAGCACTTTCTAGAAAACAACAGGGTGACAGGTGTCACAGCCAATTCCTCCACTTTGGGTTGCCCACTCTATACCCGACAGACCCTGCTAGTTTCACCCCTATCTCTTCTCTCTTGAGGTGCTCAATTTAATTGTTCAAAGGGAGGGAGCAGTTCATCTTGCATATCCCTTTGACACCTAACACAGGCCTGGCCGGGGGAGTGGGTGCCAGAGGTTCCCAATAAATGTGTGTGAATGAATAAGTGAGTGCTCTGATTACCAAACGAGACTTCTCCATTCCTGAAGTCCCAGGCATCAGATGACCACCTCAAAATCCATAGCTCTTCCACCATCTCAAGTCCAGAATGTCTAAAACCGTCTTCTTTTATTCTCTCTTTCAAATCTGCCCTCCTTCCTGACCTTCCCATGTCCCTTAAATGGAACAGTTCTCTTACTACTCAGCAGAAACCTCAGCCATCTTGGAATCCTTCCCGCTCTTGGTCCCTAACTCACCAAAGCCCACTGAGTTGGTTATTTCCTTTTACTTCCACACACCTCCAACCAAGGTGCAGGACCTTTTCACCAGCCTGGACTCTTGTAAAAAGCCTCCTCCTTCTTTGCCTTGTACAGTACAATCGGGCTAATCTTCCTAAAACATTCCTTTATTCAAATTACTCAATATTAGAAAAAAAATATCCATGTCTCCTGTAAACAGTGAAATCCCATTTGGATGCCTTGGCCTGCACTCAAGGACTCCCCAGTCTGACCAGCTGGTTTCTAGCCTTCTTCTTTCCACCTGTACTTTGCAAAGTTTCTTGTCCAGGTGGATTGGTTTGCCCATGGGCTCCCGAGCAGGACTACGGCATTCTTAAATCTCTTTACTTATCCTGCTACACAGCCCTTTTTGTTTGGTCTTTCCAAATCATGCCTGTTCAAGGCTCACCAAGCTTAAGTCCCATCTCTTTGACACTTTTGTCAATTACTTGCAGAGGCCACAGGCTATTTACCCTTGAAGTTGTTGAAGCTTAACCTTCACGACCCCACACTCTCAAGCTCTGGGTCTTATTTGTAATCTTGCATTATTTTCCTTAAAGAAGAGCTTCCAATTTAGGAAACTTGCAGCCCATGTAAAACCTGCACACATCTTTGCTCCTGACTATTGGTTGGTAGGAACTGTTTGACAGATCAGTGGGGCTGAGTTTGCTTCCAAGTATCTTACTACAACAGGACTGGAAACGCACTCAGGGCTCACATTCAGCCTCTTATTTTCTTTCCTTCTGTTTGATTCAAATCCCCAAGAGTATGTTGACGTGTGTTTTGTGTACAACTTAAGAGCTCCTGGATGGAGCACAGACAAGGAAGTTTTGCCCTGGCATCAGGAGACAAATTCTTGGGAGGATTAAGCACCAACAGTTCTGAAAGGAGGCTGGCAAAGTAAGCACACTGCAAAGTGCTCCCAAGTCTGGCTTTCTGCCCCCAGTATTCTCACATCCTATCAGGATGCCCTGGTTATGCTGGGATGGGAGAGAACAGCAGGCAGGCCTCAAGATGCGGAGTGTAGAGTGGGGGGAGGTACCGGGCCCACTACCCTTCACCCCTTCTACCCCTGCACCCCTGTACCGCTGCACAGCAGCCCATGAGGCATTCCCGGAGCTCCTGGTGCTCCCAGCCAGCTCCATCCTAGCTTTCTCAGCAGCAGTTTATGGCCTGAAAAGAGGTGCAAGTGCTTCTCAAGCTAACTTTCCAAATGTGCAATGCCTTTAAGAGAGCGCTCACCACTTTTGCTTTTGTTTCTAAATCCCTACCTGTGCCCATGAATCTATCTGAGTTTGTCAAACTCAAATCTCTGCCCTGTATTGACAGTAAAAGGGGTGAGAACTCAAGGAGAGGCCCTGAGAGTGTGGGGTCCTGAAGTTAAGCTTCATTAACTTCAAGGCAAATAGTCTCTGCTCAGCCTCGTTCGTCCTTTTGAGCTAAGCTATTTCTCATTTACTTGATGCAGAGCCCTTCACTATCATCTCTTTAAGAGTTCCTTTTGCTGTGGGTGCTGGATTCCTGTTTGAAGTGTAAAGAAATATAAGGAGAAGCTGTGGCTTGCTGCCTTGCTCAGAAGGAAGGAAATCAGTTTCCTTTCTGGAAAAATTGGTACTGATGCTTCCTTCTACTAGTCAGAGTCTAATGTCGCCCATCTGCTCCCTTCTCCACTTTCACTGCCAAGAAGCTCAGAGACACATTTTGTGCACAGTTAGCTACTCCGGTCTCCTGAGGCTAATTCTTTGGAATTTTATTTCTCTACTCTCTCTCTGTGATCTTCCTGAATCGCCACCCCCCCCCCCGCTTTTGTGGGAACAGGCTTTGGTTCTACTATATTCTAATATATTTATATAGGTCAGTGTGAAGCTTTCGCTGAACCCCCATTTCGCCATTCCGCATGTCATTTCTCCTACTCTTTGTATGAGAGACCCGGGCCCACCCGCACTGCGGAACCATGGTGGCACAGCTTTCTTCCCTTCAGCACTGAGCAGAACGGTCTCCTTAGCAGTGTGGCCTCTGACGGTATCTCCTCCCAGGCTGGCAACAGCTCTGAGGCCGCCTTCTGCCCCAGGTTTCTGAAAGACTGCTTTAGGAGGTTCCATGTTTATGGGACCATGTGTTAGGCCTTGGCTCCATCAACCCTTGAAGGGAGCACCCACTTCCGTTTCTTCCCATTTCCAAGCCTGTTTCCTCCTCAGGGAGAGGAACAGCACCCCATGGCTTCTTTATGAGATCTGCCCTGCCCTCCTCTCTTCACTGGACCTAGTTGCGCTGACAACTTGGGCCTGGGAGGCGGGGCCAGGCTCAGCAGGCCTGGTTGCCCTGGCAACATGGGCGGGGCTTAGCCTACCAACTGTTGATGACAGTTATTCAAGAACCTTCAGTTGGTTTTCACCAACAGAAAGGTTAACCTGGCATCAGGCATCGACTATTTAACCGTATTTCAGAGGGGGGTGGGGCAGCATGGCTTGATTAGCGTTATCCAAACTGGGATTAAAACCTAGGTATCCTTACTCTGAACCCACATCACACTACCTGCCACTGATAGCCCCAGTGGCACTTCCCGCCCTCAATTTGAAATGCTGGGCCTGAGAGCATCTCAGAGCTTTTGCCAGATAGCCAAATGTGGCCTAATTCTGGTCCAGGAGAAAAATCTAATGCCAAATTCCACTTAGGGCACATTTTCCAAAATGTGATCTGGAGATGCCTGAATCAGAATCGACTAGGATGCTGGTTTCAAACGCCAAGTGCCAGGCCCCCACCTATTACTGGGGATGGACTTGAGAAGATGAGTTTTTTTGTTGTTTTTTTTTCAAAGATTTTATTGGGGAATTGGGGGAAGGGAACAGTGTTGGGGAATTGGGGAAGGGGAACAGACAAGTTGTTGTCCTTTTGCTCTTCAGTCTAGTTGTGGAGGAAGTCGCTTCACTGGCCCATGTTAGTATTGTGATCATTGCGCTCTTCCCAGGTGAGGCAGATCAGTTGCTGGCCTCTGGACGGCTGCTCACAGCGGCTCTTGGCAGCTCACACCAGCTGCTGGCTACTCATGGTAGCTTATGGCAGCTCACTGCAGCAGGGGCTGCAGCCTACACCACTGCTGGTGACTCACGGCAGCCCAGCTCCAGGTTGAGCTGTTGTTCACCATATTAGCTGCAGAGGGTAGTGTCACTGGCCCTCATGTGGGATCCGAACCGGGGCCCTGCTGCTCAGAGCTGGCATCCCAAGCCAGCTCTTGATCAACGCGCCACTTGGCTGGCCCAGAAGATGAGTTTTTAAACAAGCCTCCCAAGTGACTGATGTTTTCAAGACCATAGATATAGAAGATGCTATATCTGCATATATGCAGGGATGATGAGCAGAAAATTGTAATATTTACAGTTAAATAAAAAGTTTTATTGCAGTATCATTTACATACAATAAAATTTGCCCATTTAAAACATATGGTTTGAAGAGCTTTGACAAATGTTTAAACTTTTGAAGCCATCATCACAATGCAGATAAAGGACATTTCCCTCCTGTCCCCTTGCAGTCAATAGCCACCACCCACCCCCAGCCCCAGCCCTATCAGTCTGCTTTCTGGTACCAGTTTTCATGATCTTTTCTAGAGCTTCATATAAGTAAAATTATTCAGTAGGTCCTTTTTTGTATCTGGCCTCTTTTGCTCAGCACAATGTTTTTGAGATTCATTCATGTTGTTCATTTATCAATAGTTTGTTTCTTTTAATTGCTGAGTAATTCCATTGTTTGGATATATAAGACTTTGTTTTTCTATTCCCTTGTTTTGGTTTGGGTCATTTCCAGATTTTGACTATTATAGATAAAGTTATTATAAGCATTTTACAGTCTATCCAAAGTTGATTTTTGTGTATGGTGTGAGACAAGGGTTGAGATTCATTCCTTTTTTTCCTCCCTCCCTCCCTCCTTCCCTTCCTTCTTTTTTTCTCCTCCCATCGCACCCCCACCCCCCAACTGGATATGGATATCTAGTTATCCCAGCACCATTTGTTGAAAACACCCTCCTTTGCCCCATTGAATTATCCTGGCACATTTGTTGGAAGTCAACCAATCATATATGTATGGATTCCATTTCTGGACTTTATATTCCATCAATCTACATGGTTACTCTTAGGCCAATACCCCATTCTGCTAATTACTATAGCTTTATAGTAAAAGTTAAAAATCATGTAGTTAGTTTAAGTCTAAATTCTATTATAGCTTCTTTGCATTCCATATAAATTTTAGAGTTGGTGTATTAGTTTCTACAAATTGCTGGGATTTTGATAGGGATTACATTGAATCTATAGATTAATTTGGGGATATTGACATCGTAACAATGTTGAGTCTTTTAGTCCTTAAATGTGGTATGTCCATTTATTGAAGTCTTTTCACATTTAAGGAATGTTTTATAGGTTTTCAGTGTACAGCTCTTCCATATTTATTCCTAATTTATTCCATATTCATTTCATACTTTTGGCTGTTATTGTATCATTTTTCCAATTGTTTGTGGCTGGTATGTAGTATATGGAAATACCATTGATTTTTGCATATAACCTGAAATCCTGCAACCTTGCCAAGCTCTCTTAATTCTAGTAGCTTTGTGATATATTTTTAAGGATTTTCTACATACATGACATGATCATCTCAGTGATGAATAAAGACAATTTTACTTCTTCTTTCCAATCTATATGTCTTTTAATTTCTCTCTGATTGCCTATGGTAATGGATAAGGTCTTCACTAAAATATTGACTAAAACTGGGAAGGATATTCTCCTGATCTATGGGGAGAAAGCATTTGCTCTTTCACCATTCTGTGTGATGATGGCTGTAGGATTTTTGTAACATTTTATATAACCACAGTACTATGCTCTAAACCAGGAAATTAACATATACATTCAGTACTATTATTGAATCTACAGACCTTATTCAAATTCCATCAGTTGCCCCTCTGATGTTACTTATCTGGCTCAAGATCCAAACCAGGATCCCACTTTGCATTTTGCTGTCATGCTTTATAGTCTCTTTCAATTTGAGACAGCTTGTGACACTGACACTTTTCTAAAATGTTATTTTGCACAATGTTCCTCAATTTATCTTTGCCTGATATTTTCTCACGGTTAGGCGGACGCTATTCAACTTTGGCAAGAACACCACAGAAGACATGTTGTGCCCTCTCAGTGCATTTTATAAGGAGGTGCAGTATGTCCATATACCTTATTTGGGACAAATCAGATACCTTCTTTTTCATCATATTTTAGTCTACCAATTTTAGCATCCGTTGAAGTTCTTGCCAGCAAGAATTATTACTGTGGTGATTTACCAAATGGTGATTTTCTATTTCTATCATTTCTGCTACATAGATAAATTGGAATTTTACTGAAAGGTCCACATTTATATCAATGTGGACTCGTGGCTATTTCTTTTATTCCATGGGTTGTAATCCATTACAATCATTACATTTTCTTGTTTAAGTTGTCCCAGACTTGGTCATTCATTGGGTTCTCCTTCAAGTTGGCTGCTGTCACTTTGATATGCTCCCATCATATATGGGATTTAGAATTTTCCCGCACTAACTACACCCCCACCCCCAGCACTTTCTTCATAGTAATTTCTCCTAATAATTTTTTTATTTTGCATGGCACTTTGAATCTTACGTTTAACAGTGCTATATTTTGTTGCATTACTTTAAAGAGTGTTTGCCTTTGTTCTCGCAGCAGTTAAAATACTGATGGTTCATCTCAATTTCAAGCTTTTTAAGGGCAGGTCTAGATTATTCTGTACTCTAAAGTTATTTTAGACATACTATTAAGACATGGCTCTTCTGGGGTTTCTATGAAATCCCCATTGTATTCAACTTTGGCTTGTAGGAATTAAAATGATTCCCAGCCCTGTGTGAGCTCTGGGCATTATTTGGCTTAGAGCTCTCTGGAAAATTTTCTTTCCCTGGTTGTTGTTGTTCCTGTCCAGGCTTATTGGGTTTTACCCCATGTGTGTACAGCCTCATATTCAGCTACATATTCAGCTGGACCCCTATGCAGATCTCTGCAGCTCTTTCCCTGCGTAGCTCCCTTCCCTCCAGTACCTGCCTTTTAAACCTTAACCCCTCAGCCTCCCTGCATACTGATAGCTCATCATGGTCCTAATTTACATTTCTCTGATGGCTAATGACTTTGAACATCTTTTCTTATATTTGCCATCTGTGTGTCCTCTTTGCTGCAACATTTCTTCATGTCTTTTGCCCATTTTCTCATGGGATTTTTTTTTTTTTTTTAAGCTGAGCCATCCTGCCACCTCTTGGCTGCTCAGCTCGGGCCGGGAATCAAACCGCTGTTGCTCAGAGCTCAAACTCTTGAGTGAGCTCTTAACCAACTGAGCCACTCGGCCGGCCCATAGGGATTTTTTTTTAATGTTAAAATTTGAGTGTTCTCTGTATATTCTAGATACGAGTCCTTTGTCAGATATGTGATTTGCAAATATTTTCTCCTAGTCTGTAGCTTGCCTTTTCATCCTCTTAACAAGGTCTTTTACAGAACAAAAGTTTTTCATTTTGATGAAGTCCTAGTGAGCTTTTTGTTTTTCTGTTATAGATTGTGCTTTTAGTGTTATGTCTAAGAACTCTTCACCAATCCCTAAGTGCTGGAGATCTTCTCCTAGAAGTCTTATAATTTTACATTTAAATTTATGACCCATTTAGAGTTAATTTTTACGTAGAGTGTGATGTTTATTTAGGGAAAAGTTTTTGTTTGTTTGTTTTGTTTTGTTTTGCCTGTGGTTGTCTACTTGCTCAAGCACCATTTATTGAAAAGACTATCCTTGCTGCATTGGGTTGTTTTTGCACTTAAAAAAAATTAATCAGTTGGCTATGCTTGTATGAATCCTCTTTTCTGGATCCTCTATTCTGTTTCATTAATCTGTGTGTCTATCACACAATTTTGATTACTATAGCTATGTAATAAGTCTTGAAGCTGGGTAGAGTGATTCCTCCTACTTTTTCATCACTTTCAAAATCGTTTAGCTATTCTACTTCCTTTGCCTTTCTTTATAAATTTTGGAATAATCTTGTCTATATCTGCAAAAAAAAAATCTTCCTGGGATTTTGCTAGGAATTGCAGTAAACACACACATATATTGATATACAATATATATCAACACTATATTGAGTATACTGTCCCTGAACATACTATGTCATACTACACCTAATTTATTGAGAGTTTTCATCATGAAATGATGTTGAATTTTGTCAAATGCTTTTCCTGCAACTGTTGAGATGATCTTATGATTTTTATCCTTCATTCTGTTAATGTGGTATATCACATTTATTGATTTGCATATGTTAAACCATCCTTGCATCTCAGTAATAAATTCAACTTGATCATGGTGTGTGATCCTTTTAATGTGCTGTTGGATTCTATTTGCTAGTATTTTGTTGAGGGTTTTTCACCTATATTCATCAGGGGTTGTGACCTGTAATTTTATTTTCTCATTGTGCTATTGTCTGGTTTGGGTGTGAGAATAATGCTGGCCTCGTAAAATGAATTAGGAAGTATTCCTAGTAAATGTTCTTCATTAAGTTGAGGAAGTTCTTTAGCCTTAGGATTCTGAGAGTGTTTATCATGAATGAGTATTGAATTTTGTCAAAAAATTTTTGTATCAATTGATATGGTCATGTGACTTTTCTTCTTTATCCTGTCAATATGGTAGATTACATTGATCAATTTAAAAATATTGAACCAGCTTTGCTTCCCTGGTATAAACCCTATTTGATTATATTGTATATTTTTAACATATTATTGAATTCTCTTTGCTAATATTTTGTGAGGGATGTTTGAGGGCTATTGATTTGCGTTATTGTTGTTTTGAAATGTAATTATCTGATTTGGGCATCAGGGTAATACTGGCCTTGTAAAATGAATTACATCTCAGAGAGATATTTGCACATCTCTGTTCATTGCATCATTATTCACAATAGCTAATGGAAGCAACCTAACTGTCTGTCAATTGATGAATGGATAAACAAGAAGTGATGTATCATAGAAAAGAAGGATATTCTGCCATTTGCAACAACATGGATGAATCTGGAGGATGTTATAAGTGAAATGATCCAGACACAAAAGGAGAAATACTGCATGATCACACTTATATGTGGCAACTAAAAGAGTAAAACTCATAGAAGCAGAGAGTAGAACAGTGGATGACAGAGTTTGGGAGAAGTGGAGAGATGTCACTCAAGGATAAAACTTTCACTTATAAGATGAGTAAGTTCTTGATGCGACCAGCACATCAAACGAGCACTCCTGACTTGTCAGCCAGGAGTCTACTGAAGGGTACCTGAGAGGATTGGGTGGCAGACTGGAAAGAAGGAGACTAGAGACGAAAGCTGGGAACAGGAGGTCCACCCAATGCTGATAAAAAGAGTGGCGCCATTTATTGTTTACATACAGCTTTTATAGCAAAAGCAACTTTCCTTAGGTAGGGAGGTTTTGGGAACTTGAGGGAATAGTCCCATCCTCCCAGGGAACACCTCCCCCGGGACTTTCCATAGGGTGTGGGGAAGCAATCTTCCCAAGGTTAAAGCAAAACATAACAAGCAGAACTGTTAATAGGATAGCATTCCACTCTGTAGCTTTCAAGGCCATTGACTGTTTTCTCCTCAGCCACCAGCCTTCCCACCCTTCCCACGCTGCTCACCTGGGCCTGAGAGCCTGTCAGCCTGCCAACTTTCAGGCTTAACCCTTATTGCAGACCTACAGCTCTCAGGCTTAACCCTTACTGCAAGCCTCCGGCTCACTACAAATTCTGGGGATCAAATGGACAGCATGGTGACTCTAGTTAATACTGTATTGTATATTGAAACTTGCTAAGAGAATAGATCTTAAGTGTTCTCACCACACACACACAAACGGGAACTATGTGAGTTGATGGATGTGTTAATTATCTTGATTGTGGTAACCATTTTACAATGTATGTGTGTATCAAATCACCATTTTCTATACCTTAAATGTATATATTTTTTATTTGTAAATTATATTTCAGTAAAGCTAGAAAAAATGAATTAGCAAGTGCACCCTCATCTTCTATTTTTTGGAAGAATTTGTGTAGAACTGGCATTGATTCTCCTTTAAGTATTTGGTAAAATTCAGTGAAGAGGCTATCAGTGCCTCAAGATTTTGTTTTTGTGACTCTGAAAATTATGAGTTCAATTTCCCTACTATTTATAGGGCTATTCAAATTATCTATACTGTATTGGGTGACTTGTGGTATATTGTGCTTTTCAAGGAATTGGTCCATTTCATCTGTCAAATTTATGTGTGTGGAGTTCTTTGTAGTATTCTCTTACTATCTTTTTTTTTTTTTTTTTTTTTTTTTTTTTTAGCTGAGCCATCCCGCCACCTGTTGGCAGCTCACGGCTGCTCAGCTCGGGCTGACTCGAACCACTGTTGCTCAGAGCTCAAACTCTTGAGCGAGCTCTTAACCAACTGAGCCACTCAGCCGGCCCTCTCTTACTATCTTTTGATGTCTGTAAGATCTGTAGTATCTGTGTTTCATTCTTGATATTGTAATTTGTGTCTTCTCTCTTTTATGCTTTGTTAGTTTGCTAGAAGTTTATCAATTTCACTCATCTTTTCACTTCTAAATCCCTGGATAGTTGGGATTTATCTTAACAATTACAATGATAACAAAGCTTTGTTTTAAAACAATCATTCTGCATTTTAAGTGTTTTCATGGGTTCCCCCCCCCCCCATTATGACAATCCTGTGAAGCAGTCTGGGCAAGGAATTTTATCTGTAGTTGACAAATGAAGAAACCAAGGCTCAGAGAGTTAATATGGACTAAGACTCTGTGACTAGTAAACGACAAAATTCGATCTAGACTCCCAGTGCTGGCCTGTTGCTGCTTCAGCACCTTGACACTAAGTAGTGGATGGGGACACTGAATGGCCTTGGCCCAGCCTGTTGAATGATGCCTAATGCTGAGAGTGTCAGTGTCTCTTTCTCTGGCCATGTTGTCCAGTCCCCCACATCCACACCTTGACTTCTTATCCCTCCTTCTGTACCGTTTTCTGCTGTATGGTATTATTATTTTAGTGAGAATAGAAGCTCCCTTTAAGAAGAGATGCTCCAAATAGGAACCTCGATCCTTTCATATTTGGAGACTCTTTCTCCAAAGAAAGAGGACTTAGCCTGAAAACATGTTCATTTCCTGTTCTTGGCAGGAAGGGCCACATTCCAGGAGAGGTCTTATCATGCAGAGATTTTACAGCTGTCCCAAGGAGAGACCATTCCCCGCTATTGCCGTGTCCTCCTTGGGGGCACGCAGGGGTGGGGGCTCGGGCCTGTTGGGCTCTGGCCCAGGAAACTGCCTCTTGTGTAGTGTGGTCACTGCAAAAACAGGAGATGTTGGTTGAGAAACTAGGGGTGGGGTTTTCACAGCTGCAGCAAGTAACTTGGCAAAGCTGGCAGCAAATGCAAGACATTCATTTCTGCTGTGTAACAAATGCTTTGTACTCGTACCCACCATGAGCCCAGTGCCCTCACATTTAGAAGGAGGTCTGCAGTCTGTATGTGGAATTACAGAATGATAATTTCCTGTCTGGGCACCCTCAGCCCAAGCCTGGGTCCTGCCTGGCATGTGTTGGCCAGCAGCTCTCTCCACACAGGGAAGGCTCCCCAAGGCCTGCTCACCTCCACCCAACCCCAGAGCTGGAAGACTCCCAAAGGTGTCACTTTACAAAGGCAAAGCTTGGATGTCCTCAGGCTTCCCTGGAGCACGTGTCAGGGATGCTCAGGTCCCCAGAGGGCCCTTTGTATGGGGCTCAGCACTCAGTAATTCAAATATGACAGCCATCCTGCCTGGGAAGCTCATTTTGCTTTAAGGTCTCTTTCTTTGTCCAGTCCTCTATAATCATTAGTTTTTCACTCATTGTGTACCCCCTCCCAGGAATACCCTGAGGCTTGGATACCTTGGAGAGGATAAATAGTATTGGGTTGTCGAAAAAGTCATGACATATACTGTATTTCCCCATGTATAAGACGCACCTTAATTTTGGGGCCCGAAATGTGAAATAAAATGTATTACATAAAGTGATTGAACTCAAGTTTTATTCATCATAAAATTCATACAACTCCTCATCACTGTCAGAACTCCCAACCATTAGCTTGTCCTCATCTGTGTCTGATGACGAATCACTATCTTCATATAATGCCTCGTCCTCAGTTCCATCTATGGCATTTGAAATCTACAACCACTGTATAAGACGCACCCAGTTTTTAGACCCCAAATTTTTTGAAAAAGGGTGCGTCTTATACATGGGGAAATATGGTATTTTTCTACGTTTTTTGTTGCAAAAATGCGTCATGACTTTTCTGACAACCCAAATGATTATCTTATTGAGCACCCAGGGTAGGCCAGGCTCTGTTCTGGGCACCATCCTTGCATTAACTTACTTAACTCTCTCACAACAGCTTGGTGGGACAGTCACTCTTTATCTGGACTTCATGGAGGAGACATGGCCGATTGCGAAAGCACACAGTTTCGTAGGGCAAGAGCCCGGGAGTCTGAGCTCAGCTGTATGCTCTTGACCCTCTGCAGTCCATTCGGCCTCCGATTTGTCTATCAGGGAGATTAGGTGCAGAAATAGAAACCAGCCCTGGTTGGAATGATCCAAAAATGGATTTCTGAAGGATGAGATGGCTCAGAACATCTCTGGGCAGGTGGATTCTGGCTGGATGCCCGCCAATCTCATTTCTTTTCCTAAGCACAGAGGAAGATGATATTTCTCAGCTTACCTTTCAGTTAGGCCAGGGAAACATGGGGGAAAAGATGTATAGCACTTCCAGGCCTGGCCCTAAACCTTCTTGCCAGATCCTTGGCTTTCATTTATCTGTGAAAGGGAAGGAATCTGAGATGGTGGGGCCTCACTGTAGAAGTAACCCAGCGCCCAGGGCACCACCCAGAGGAGTGCCGCCCAGGCGAGCTGTCCAGCTTGTGTGGGCCTGCATGTGAGCGGGAAGTCAGCCTCTTGGCAGTTAGCTGCTGAGATGTCAGGGTTGGCTTGTTCTGTGGAACGGTCTCACCTATTCTGATCAATAGAGCCAGAAAACTAGGTCTGGTGTCTCCAAACTCAGGCACAAAACCCTGAATCATATGCCAGAACTGCTTCCATGGAGACGTCTATGTCCCTGCTGTTCATATGTTATAGATATGATATATATATAATAGATATCGTGATTTATAGTAGTGTCACTGCCATGCTGCATAGCAGACACTGCACAGAGGGCTTCTGCCGAGCTGCCTCTGGAAAGTGAGGGCAGATGCCACCTGCTCAAGGTGATTCTGCACAGTCTGCATTATATAGACATGGCTCCTTTGCTCAAAGGGCTAACAGTCCAGTGGGAGGAGTGAAAACCCATGAGAGGCCCTTATAATGGAAAGTGGTGAGTGTGTGGAGAGAGGGGGGATACTGGACGCTGATTCCTGGAAGAAGAGAGGCTTGTAGGTGAGTGAAGTTACCTATGTGTTCTTGGGTTCCTGGGATATTGTCTATGTCAAATTAAGTTACTATCTTTTGTACTTTAAGAACCAAAACAAAAAAATATTGAAGATAAAAGTGGACACAGAACTTATAGTTTGTAACGATTCAAATAGGAAAATTTCACAGTAAAGGAAACTCCACTCCTAGCAAAGCCTCTCCTGTTACATAGTCACAACTCACAATTCTGTATGAAAGTCTGTGTTATAAAGGTCTGATGGGAAACTCAAATAAATCAAGCAGTAATATTTTAAGTGCGGTCAGGTCATCCATGTCATTATTTACAGGGCTTGAATCTTTTTACATTCTAACAAAATTTAATATATATGACAAGTCAATTTTAAATATACGGTGACAGATTTCTCTTTCTGGTCATTTCTCCTCCTCTTCTTTTTCTTTGCTCTTTGAATTCTTTTTCTTGTTTTTGTGTTTTGGTCATTTTCTCCAATTCTACTTCAGTGCCTCCATGCTTCTTACGTTTATCAGGTTTCTTGTGCTTTTCCTCTTTCCTGCTGTCCTGACTTCCTGCTGAGCTGGCACTGCTACTGCAGCCTCAGGCTTGGCTTTCAAAGGGCCGTGACTTCCACGGGACTAACACTGGGATCACGTGGGCTCTCGCACCTGCTAAGCCTGTCTGGCCGCTGGCCGCTGTGTCCAGTCTTTTGTGTTTCCTCCACCGTTTTATTGTTAAGTTTCTTGGACATTCTTCTGAGTTTTCTCTTCTTTTACAGATATGTTTCTTCTGCTGTCACCTCCATTATAGTCTGGTTCAGAAACAGCTTCATCAGTCTCTCTAGTTAAGTTGGAGGAGAGTCTCGAGGAGCGGCTTAACGGGTTTAGGCTGGATGGTGTTCTTGTCAATTTGCCCATTCATTTTCTCCCTTTCAATCTGTGTATCTAGTGAGTTAAGAAGTTAATTTATTCCCATTTGATTATTTGCTGTTCTTTGCTTCGAATATGTGCTTCCTCTGATCCTTACAAGGATTTTTATCTACAAAATTTGTTTCTTCACTTGAGCATTTAATAGTATAATTTCCTTTGTCCCTGAGGGGTTTTTTTTCTTTCTTTTTTTCTTTTTTTTGCTCCATGGGACTAGAATTACTTTTTGGGGAATGTTCTGTTTCTTTCTTCTCCTCCTTCTTTATTTGGTGCATCTCTCTTCCCTCATATTATTTTTCTGTTCAGATGCAGAAGGTACAGGTTTTTTTAGGTTGAGAAAGTACCCTGCTATGTCAATATTTTGTCGAGAGTATTTTTAATCCTAAATTGTTATTTAATTTTGTTAATTTTTTTGTGTGTCCCTTGTAATGATCATGGTTTTTCTCTTTTATTCTGTTAATGTGAATTAGATTGATTTTTCAAATGTTAAGCCAACTCTGCGTTCCTGGGATAAACCCCACTAAGTCACATGTATTATCATTTTTACATATTGCTGGATTCAATTTGCTAATGTTTTGTTAAGGATTTATGTTCAGGAGAGATATTAGTCTTTAGTTTTGTTTTCTTCTAATAACTTTGATTTTCTTATCAGAATACTGCTGGCATTATAAAATGATGAGGGAAGGGCTCCCTTCACTTCTTTTTTGAAAGTTTTAGTGTAAGATTGGTGATGTTTCCTCCTCAAATGTTTGGTAGGCTTCATCAGTGAAGCCATCTAGACTGGTGTTTTCTTTGTAAAAAGGTGTTGTATTTTTTTTTAATTCATTTTCTTTCATATATAGTATCATTTAGATGATCTCTCTTCTTATGTCAGTTTTTGTAATTTGTGTCTTTTAAGGAATAGGTAATTTCATTATGTTGATGAATTTACTGACATAAATTTGTTTATATTATTCCATTATATCATTTTTGTATTTGTAGGACCAATAGTCGTCACCTCTTTAACTCCTGATACTGGTAATTTGTGTTTTTCCTTGATAAGTCTAGAAGTTTATCAAATTCATTATATTTTTTAAAAGATACAGTTTTTGGTTTAATTGGCTTATTCTATTTCATTGTTCTTCATTTTCCTCTCTTTTCTATTTTTTGGGTTTAAGCTATTTTCTTTATACTTTCTTAATATGGAAGCTTAAGTGATTGCTTTAATGTCTTCTTCATTCCTTATAAGCACTGTTTACCCATTCTACAAATGTCCTTTGTGTTTTTTTTTCTTTTGTAGTCCTAATTGTTGTGTCTGTTTCTGAGAAGATACTGGACAGTTTCAAAGTTCATGCAGCTGTAGCCACCTCCACAGTGCTTCCTTATCACATTTTAAAGAGTTTGGTGACCATAAAGTTCTCAACTATTTAAAACCAATTCAGTATGGACTTTTAGGTAACTCCTTACCGAACCTACCAATTGTATCCTTCTAAATGGTAAGACCTAGAGCAGCTGAATGAATGTCCTGGGGGAAGAAGGTTTGTGTTTCAGATTTTGTATTCCCGCTCCTGCTTCAGCTGCGTTGTTGCTCATGTCAGTCTGCTTTTCTACTTTTTTTCATGTGAAATTATATAAACTCTAGTTGTCCCCAAGTTTGTTGGGCGAGCAGAAAGTTTATCTCCTGAGACTCAGCAGATTTATTAGAGAAACAGGCTCCTGAATTTGGTTCTAGTCCAGCATGGATTAAGAAGTGGGAAAATATTGAAATGAGGATACAGGGCATTTAAAATGATATGAAGAATCCTATTCGTTGAAATTAGAATAAGTGCTTTTTGCATTTTCCCCAAATTCCATTTAGCAGGTGGCCTTTTAAAGACAGATGCATTGTTGTAATGGATACATGGCCCTTTCTGGACTTTCTCAGCAGGGATACAGGCCTAGCTGAGTGACCTGGGGTGTTTTCCCTGAGCCAAGTTAGCATTAAATCAGAGATGGAGAGGAGATCGATAACCTCATAATCTACAGACACCAGTTTCTTCTTATTCTGTCTCTCCATATTTTCCATTAATAATCCTTTTTGAAAACCATTTGGACTTCCACTTCTATAATAGTTAGTACATAGAAAGTTGCAAGAGACCATTACTTTCACTGTAACAATGTGAGGAAGCTGGATAAGCTACAAATCATAGTTTTAAAAAAGCAATCATAGTTGAGGATGCAAAAAGTTTAAAATGAATTAATTCTAGCATATAAAGAGCCCTTTCTAGGAGTGTGAGACATGAGGCAGCTTTCATTATAGGGGTATGGTGGATAAACAAGCAAACCCATTATAGAGAGGGTATTTTTGAAGATACAATGAGAAACTAGCTGAACCAGCTATAGTTTGCATGAGCTGGCATAATGTATTAAAATCTCCAAATGACCTTAATGCAAAACATCATCCACCTGCCAATTCTCATCCATAGGGCCTCACCAACTACATAGCTCTGACTTGGTGATGGTAAAGGACACGGAATGAGGTTAGAGAGACAGATTTCCCTAGGAGTACCCATGCATCATTCCTTTCTAAGTCTTCAATGAGTACATAGTAATAGCAGGGAGAGGGAAGGTAGCTAGAGAGAGACGACCTCAAGGCACACCTGACCACCATGTTTTTCCAAAGGAGCACATAGTCAAAAGGTAGAGGACATATAAAAAAGGCAGGAAGATGTGACCTGTAATCAAGAGGAAAAAATAGCCAATAGAAACAGAACCAGTAATGATTCTAATGTTGGAATCAGCAGACAAAAACTTTAAAATAAAAGTGCTTAAGTGTTCAATGGAAAAGATGGGCAAAATGAGTGAAAAAATTCAAAATTTCAGCAGAGAATCTGAAACTCTATAAAAGAATACAATGGAAATTTTATAACTGAAATAAAAATTTTATTTGAAGAACTTAGCAGCAGACTAAAGACAACAAAAGAAGAGATCAGTGAACTTGAAGACAGATTAATAAAATTTATCCAAACTGATACATAAGGAAAGAAAAATTAAACTTAAAAAGTTACAACAGAGTTTCAGAGAACTGTAGGAAAATATAAAATATTATCACATATGTATATTTAGAGTCCCTAAAAGTCAGGAGAGAGAAAGTGGGGTAAAGGGAATATTTGAAGGGACTATGCTTGAGAATTTTCAAAAAGTAATGAAAAATATAAATTGCCAGATCTTAGAAGCTCATGAAAACCTAAGTAAAATAAATATAAAGAAAACTGTACCAATGAAGCTCTTAAAATCCAAATAAAATAAATACAAAGGAAACTATACCAATACACATGATATTGCTAAAAACCAAAATTAAAGAAAATATCTTAAGTACCATCAGAGAAAAAGGACACATGCATTTAAGGGTATATTGGGTTGTTGGAAAAGTCATGACGTATTTTTCTGTTTTTCGTTGCAAAAATATGTCCTGACTTTTCCGACAACCCAATATAATAAGAATGATGGCTGACTTCTCATAAAAAAACAGTGGAATCCTAAAGAAAATGGAATGGCTTCTTTAAAATGCTGAAAGAAGGGCTGCCCGAGTGGCTCTGTTGGTTAAGAGCTCGCTCAAGAGTTTGAGCTCTGAGCAACAGCAATTTGATTCCCGGCCCGAGCTAAGCAGATGCTGAGCTGCCAACAGGTAGCAGGATGGCTCAGCTTAAACAAAACAAAACAAAACAAAACATTATCTCATAAAATGCTGAAAGAAAAAAAAATTCATTTAATATACATACTCTGGAAATGAAAAAAAAAATGACATTTGACCACACACAAAAAAGCTGAGAGAACTTGCCTCTAGCAGACTTTCATTACAAGAAATCATAAAAAAAGTTCTTCAGGCTAAAGGGAAATAATACCAGATGAAGCCTGGATCTGTAAGAAAGAACACGAGACAGGGTAAATGAGCGGGAAGGTGTGTGTGTGTGTGTGTGTGTAGATGTAATTATTATTGTTTTATTTGCTCAATAGGTGTTTATATTCACCAATATATGTAACACTTTCTGTGCTCCATGTTAGAGAAGGAATACCGGTTTATGGCAGTGAACTCTCTCAGGTTTTATTTGTTAAATATAGCTTTAGTTCACATTCATTGCTAATTTTTTTCTAGGTAAAGAATTCTATGTTGGCAGTTGTTTTCTTTGGAATGGCCACATTGAGATGATCATTCTACTATTTCCTAATCCCACTATTTCTTTAGAGAATTCAGCCATCAGTCTAAATGGTGCACTCTAAAGTTTTTTTTAAGGTTTATTTCTTTGTCTTTGGTTTTCTACATCTTCACCATAGCATGTGTACGTGTGGATTTCTTTTGTTAACTTTCTGCCTTGGATTTATTTGGCTTCATAAACATGTGGTTTGACATCTGTCTTAGTCTGTTCAGGCTGCAATAACAAAATACCACAGACTGGGTAGCTTATAAACAGACATTTATTTCTCACAGTCTTGAGGCTGGAAGTCCAGAATCATGGCCAAACGTGGTTGGGTGCGGGCCCAATTCCTGGCTCATAGCCAGAGCCTTCCCGCGGTGTCCTTCATGGTGGAAGAGGCTAAGGGAATCTCTCTGGAGCTTCCTTTACAAGGCACTAATCCCATTCATGAGGGCTCCACCCTCATGGCTTAAGCACCTCCCAAAGTCCCCACCTCCTAATATCATCATTTTTGAGGTTTCAGATTTCAACATAGGAATTTTGGGGTGACATATTCAAACCATAGCAGCATCTTTTATTGGTTCTGGACAATTCTTGTCACCCTACCTTCACATTTGCCACTGTTCTTGTTCTCTCTTTTTTTTGGGGGGGGGGACACCAATGAAACATATATGTTAGACCTTCTCACTGTATCTGTCAGGAAGTAAATATTTCCACATCTCTGCACAATTAAGACTTTCTGACCAAATGTTATTGACACCTGAGTTAAAGGAAGTGAAAGCAAGTTAGGACTGAAACCATCTGTTCCCATTCAAAGGGTAATAAAACTTCCCCAAGCCAACCTATTGCATCCTGGAGGGGGGACTTCCCTATTTTACTTTCTGAGGAAATTCATTTTCATTTCAAAGGGGAATAAAACCTGGAAAAATAGAGACAGTTGTTTACATTCCAAAGGAAAATAAATGACTGAAGAGCAAATGTTTCTCTGTCCCCCTCTCTCTCTTAGGAAGAAAGGATGGTAGTTGGGCATTGTATAGCGTACATAAACTGCTAGATTCATAACTTCAGGGTTTCTCTCCTGTAATGCAAATAATTCTTTGCACATGCAGGCCTAATCACATTGTTCTCATTGTGTCACCTGAAGGTGGAATAAATTGGGTGTAGGGAACTAATAGAGTTATTGATATAAATTATGCTTTACTTGTTCCCAAAACCTCATGTTTCCATTCAGGACAATAGAGATAAATAGAGATACTTAAAATTTACCACTTAGTATTTCTTTTATATTTTCAATCCTCTTGTCTTGACTATATTCTCTGTATAATTTCTTCTGACCTACATTTTAGTTCACAAATTCTTCAACTTTTGTAATCTACCATTAAACAATCCATTGAAAAATCTTGGGACAATGGAAATGTTTTCTATTTTTATTGTGGTGGTGGTTACACAACTGTAGTTCATCAAAGTATGCACTTTAAACAGATGGATTTTATTGTAAATAAATTATACCTCAGTAAAACTCTTAAGAAGATAAAGAGGAAGACAAGGCAGAAAAAACCTTCATTGAGTTCTTAATTTTCACTTTATTGCATTTTACAGTTCTAAGAATTCTATTTGGTTCCTTTACATATTGGTTTTATCACTTTTTATAGTGTTTAGTTTTTTGCCTAAATGGTTTAGATTGCCTTTTATCTCCTTGACCATAGTAAACTTATTTATTTTATAGTCTTTGCTTGCAATAACATTATTTGAAGTCCCTGTGGGTGTATTTCTTTGTTTTTTTCTGCTCATTCTCATTCATAGCATCTCATTTTCACATATGCTTGGTTAGCTTAGACCGTGTGTTGGACAATGTGTTGGGAAAACTAAGTGTAGGATGTGTCCTTATCTTCTGAAAGTGGGTTTTCTACAGCTTTTGCAAGATGACTAGGAGCACCCCCAATCCAGAATCACCTTAATCCAAGTTCAGGCCTTGTAATTGCCTCAGTCACCCAAATAATCTGAGGCCAAATTTCATCTATGTGAGGGCTAGTTTGTATCTGGTTACCCTTTCTTCTAGTTTGAAGCCTTTGAGTTCATGGCCCAAAGTCAGAGGTCATTATTGGGCCCACACTTGTAGGATGCTGGACTCCAACATTTTCCTCCATAATCCCTTGAGGCCACCAAAATCCCAAAAGTGCAGTTCAATTTAGGGCAATCAAGGCCAAAGTGCCTCATTAGCTTCTCTAGATTCCAGGCCTCTCTGGGATTTTGGCCAGATAATGTTTTACTATCTTTTGAGCTCCATGATGCTTTTAACAAGATGATTTTTATATTTTGTCCAACGTTTTTAGCTGTATACAGTAATAGTTTGGCTTGAATTATTTAGTCTGTTTTAGGGAAATTAAATGTCTTAACAGTGACATTTAAAATAAACGTTTTTATTAAATTAGAAAAAACATTGATTTCACTAGTTATAAAAGTTATACCTGTTTATTGTATTAAATTTTGAAAAGTAAAACAGAAAAATAAAAATGAGGAAATACATGCCCTAAGAATACCTCCAGTCAAAGTTAAATGCTTGTTAAGATTGTGGTGTATTTCATTTCACTCTTCTTTTTTTCCCTGTGTGTTTAAGTATAAGAATTTGAATGCATGTCTATTTTTATACCCTGCTTCTATTTCTTTACATCATATTGCCAGTATTTTCACTAAAAAATATTTTGTGGAAAAAATGGTTTTATTGGCTTTGTCATATCCCAACATAAATGTACCAAAATTTATTTAGCTGTTTTTCTACTGCTGAATTTTTATAGGAGTTATAATTTCCCCTCATTATTATAGTGTCAATCCATTTTGACCAAGAATTGCAAGGCAAACAAAAGATTTATTTGGGGATCTATTTTAGGAATTGCAAATCTGGGAGACACAGATTTGGGTAGAAATCCAACTGTGTTCTGAGAGGGACAGTGTTTATAAAGACAGAAAAAGAGGGGCTTCCAAAGGAGTTACACAAGTTGCTTTGAAAGAGCTGTGATTGGTGCTGGCAAGCAGACTCACACTATGCTATACATAACTAGTTATGTCTATTGCTAGGTGAAAATTTATTTATTTATTTATTTATTTATTTTTTTTTAGCTGAGCCTTCCTGCTACCTATTGGTAGCTTAGCGGCTGCTCAGCTCGGGCTGGCATCGAACCGCTGTTGCTCAGAGCTCAAACTCTTGAGCGAGCTCTTAACCAACTGAGCCACTCGGCCGGCCCGAAAATTTATTTTTTAATAAGAGAGTTCAGCGATGCAGAGCCAGTTCCAGGAACTGTATCAGGATGTAGCCATTTGGTTTAGCCCAGTTCAAAAGTTCAGTTTCATATGTTGGGAGTGTAGTAACTCAACTTCTTGGAGGCCTGCCTCTCCTCGGATCCATTTTAGGCTGCTCTCTTGACAATACCAACTCCATTTTGCTGTTTTTGTCAAACAGTATAATTTGCATCTTTGCATATGAATGTTTGTCTGAACTTCTGAATATTTCCATAGGATTTATTCTTTAAAGCAGAGTTACTAGGAGAAAAGTATGATTAGAACTGTTATTTTGATAACAACAGGAGCTGCCAATAAGCTGATCTCTCTGCCAATTTATTATCCTCATTACATTCAGGGCTGTTGTCAGTGCGAACCCACTGTGAGTTATGAGTTTAAGGAAGCTTATAATTGTAAGTAAAATGCATCAATCTCATTTTCTTCACCACTTCAGAAAAGTTTTCTGCTGAGTAGGTTGTACAGGCAACTTTTTGCTTTAAGGCCATAGTTCTCCCCCCAGTTGCATATTAGCATTACCCGGGTCCTATCCCCAGAACAGTTTATGGATCTCCATGGACAGACATGGGCATCTACATAGCTATATTTTTAATTCCTCAAGTAATTCCAATATGTAGTCAGGCTTAAAAACCCACTATTTTCAAGTAAAAGAAAATTTGGTCAGTGTTTAGTGGCCAGGTGAAATTTAACTGTCCACCTATTAAGTACGTATGACTTTGCTTTCTTAGGACTTGAATTTGCTTAAGATGATGATTATACTTCAGGATGAGGGTTGATGTGTATGATACAGGATGCTCGATTAAATTCAGATAAATGACCAATACTTTTTTGGAGAAAATATGTCCCAAACATTTAAGGTGACATGCTTATCCTAAAAATTATTGGTTGTTTATCTGAAATTCAAATTTAGCTGGGCATCCTGTGTTTTTATTTGCTAAATCTGGCTGACTAATCATGGTTACTTTAGGATACATTTGATTTTCTGTGGCATTCCCCTGCTCTTGCCCAGGAGTGGTATTGGGATGCTCTGCTTTATGAAGAGGTTTGTGTTTATAATAGATTTCAACCTCAGATTCTCTCTGCCTAGGATAGAAAACTACATTCATCAACCTTCTGAAATAAGGGCACAAAGAAACTTTCCCCACACTCATTCCATGAGGTCTTGGTGGCCCTTTGGCGTGTTCTAACCTCTGTTGTAGGAAGCCTTTCCTTGGGATAGGAGAGAGTTCCTAATGGCCTGAAGTATGTAATAGCCTCTTTGACATAAAGAAACTTCTGCCACTTTTACATGTCAGTGAACTGAATTGTATACACTGCAGTAGGCTTCTGTTCAGACAGTAGTCACTTGAGCCCCTGTTTGCCCTGCATAGGTAGGGAGAGTTGAGACCCATTATCCTGGAAAAAAATTACAATAGAGCATCTTGGGTTTTTTTTGAGCACGCATGAGTGTGTGTGTGTGTGTGTGTGTGTGTGAGTGTGTGTGTGTGTGTGTGTGTGTGTGTGTGTGTGTGTAGAAAATGCTTCTTCTCCCTTTAGTAGTCAATCTCAGAGGAGGTGAACCCATATGTATAAGTTGTCCAGGGTGGGTCTCCATTGTGTAAACACATTTTGACCACAAGTTCAGTCACTGCCTGAAACTTGAAGTTAGGGGGACCTGGTAAGGTCAGTTGGCATGGCCCTGCCCATGGCATTATCATAGGAAAGAACCCCAACGGATCTAAAAAGGATCCACCAGAAAAGAAACAGGAGTCTGGGTTGGTGGCCCAGAACCAACAAGGGGCTAGAAGTTCCATTGGATAAAAAAGCCCACCTCCCACCCCTCCACCACCAACTTACAGGGTGATCTGAGGAACAATATCTAAGCACATGGGTAAGAATATAGAAGAAATGAAGCCTCAGAGCCCGAGTGTGGGACCCCACTGTAGCTTGGACACGAACCTGAACCAGTAAGAGCATCCCACCAACAGACCACCTGGACAAACCACATAGGATCGGCTTTCTATACTGACACCTTGTGGCAGCATCTGGCAATGACAGCAGAGGGCTGAGATTGTTCTTTGTCCACCTGGTGCCAGGAAGCAGGACAGAAAGAGTAAGATTCTTGGACAATACAGAGAAGAGGGAGGGCTCAGGAGGAAGAGTGTGGATCTCCTGCACATACAGGCAGGTGGGTGCTGAGGCAGTTATGAGAGGTGGCTCGGCTAAGTTCACATCCTTGTTTGGCCACTGTGAGAATTTACTGCATGTCTTTCTGCCTCAGTTTCTTTATCTGCAGAATAATGATAGTAATAGTACCATCTCCTAAGATTGTTGTGAGGATTAAATGAGTTAATGCATGTTAGAATAGTGCCTAGCACTTAATAAGTGCTCAGGAAATGGTAGAGGTTGATGTTATAATTATTGTTAAGGAAATATGAAAAGAGATGAGGTCATATTGGCACCCTCGTGAGTGGGTACCACAATAGGCTCAGAAGTAGATATCATGATTCTCACTTTGCAAATGATGTGACTGAACTTCTGAGAATGTAAGTGACTTGCTCCACAGCAGACAGACATGATTTGAAATCTGGTCTTTTGATCTCACTTGCGATTCCCGGAAGCTTGAAACTACCTAGCCTAAAACCCAGGTCTCCGAGATTCTTCAGCCATGATCAGACACAGGTGTGAAGTTATTTTTATGGCAGATAAATCTGAAACTGAAATGAAACCCACAGGAGAAAAAAGCTCTATGATTTTTTTCCCCTTAAATCCATTGTTTCTCTTCCATCTTCAGTGCCTCTGCCTTGGTTTAAACCTCATCTCTTGCCTGGACTCGTAGTTTTCTCCTAACTGGCCCCTCTCCCCTCCAGCCTTTCCTTTGTGCATCTAGAAGGGTGATCTTTCTAAACGGCATCCCACCTCCACCCGAGCCTTCCAGTGTCTCCCCATCTCGTGTGAGACGGCAGGGCCGTTTAGCTGTGTACAATCAGACCCCAGTCTCCTGCTGAGCTTTTTTTCCTGCTACTCTCCCAAGAGGTAGGTTCCCTCTTTTTCTGTTTCTGAAGCATTTGGACACTTCCACAGCATCACCCACTGTGTTGTAGTGTAACTGAAGGCGGATCATATCTGATCCACTAGTGACCAGCACAGCACCAGGCTAGGAAGTGTTGATGAATGGGATAGGTCATCATTTGGGCTCATTTATGATACAGAGGTGGGTACTCCTTGGGTTTTAGATCAAATGCCACTCCTCGTTGCATCATGGGTAGCATGAAATAGATAAGAAGATAAATGGCCTTTATATACTATAATGATATGCCAATTCTATATCTTTTAAGAAACCTAAAACACTGCAATTTGGCTATCCATAAGAACTCTTGAATCAACAGGTGAAACAAGAAAATATTATGCCAGAATTTATTGAGGTACTCTGAAGGTTTATCTGGGCATGTTGGGGGCATCAGCAGAAACTCATCAATCCTTCTGATCGATGGCAGTGCAGTAGAGAGGGGAGATGCTGCTAACCAGACTACCTGGATTCAATCCTAGCTTAGACGCACTAGCTGTGTGGCCTTGGACAACCTCCTCAGCCTCTCCGGGACAAAGTTTACACGTATGTAAAATGGGGATAGTAATAGCACCCCTCAGAGCGTTGTTGTGCGGAGTTAATACCTACAAAGTACTTAAAACAGTGTCTGGCAAGTAGGAAGCACAGCACACGTGTTAGCTCTTATTATTACCAACCGGGGACCTCAGTCCTATTCTCAGAGCTGAGCACCATAAGATCAGGTGCTCCAGGGGCGAAGGGTCTTCCTCGCACCCACCCAGATGCTCCACTCCCATGCACACACTACCTGTACGGTTCTTCTGCGTACATTAGGAGTAGCTCTGGCTCTGAAAAGAGGCAGTCCTCATTTCCTTTTTTCCTTTCGAGCTGGTTAACGAGCCATATTTTCTGTCAGAGTAATTGAATCTGGACCATTGGACCAATAGATCATCTTAATGCATTTGGCCTCAGTGCCCTGTCTCCCTGCCTCCCCCCTTGGCATTGCAAGTTTAAAAACAAAAGCTTTCTGAGCTTTGAGTAATGTCTGCCCACTGTTTCTCTTGCCAGGCTGTACTGAAGAATGTTCTGTCTTAGGCTCTTTATTACAGGCACCAAAGCTTTTCCCCCTGATATATTGCTTAAATTGCATCAGTTGCTTAATGATATATAGAGTGTATTTTCCAGCATTTTTCCATTAGTGGCTCCTAAGTGGATAGTTCAGGATACACACACACACACACACACACACACACACACACACACACACACACCAGGGGTGCCAAAAAAATGTACACAAGTAGACACTAGACACTTTGGTCAACGTTGTTCAAGCAGTAGTTTGCCATAATCAGAAGTGTCTGGACGCTGATGGTAACCACTCTGAGCACCTCTTGTAATTGCAGAAGTCAAATGTGACTTGCATTCATCTTTTGTTATCGGTATATATTGAGTATTACAATTTTAATACAGTTTTTTCCTTTCTTAAAATGTGTACACATATTTCTGGCACCGTGTGAGTGTGTGTGTGTGTGTGTGTGTGTGTGTGTGTGTGTGTGTGTCCTGTTCTCTTTCTGTCCCTTGCCTCACCCACCTCTGCTTCGGGTGGCACAGTAGAGAGAGAGCACTGGATTTCAGGGCAGGTGGGGACCTGGGTTCTGGGTCCCAATTGTCATCTATCAACTGTGTGAACTTGAGCTGTCTTTTCACCTCTTGGGGCCCAGAGGCTCCTATAAAATGGGAGGGTTGGACTGAGGTGATTGTGAAGGATCCTTCCAGCTCAGGATTCTTGGATGCTTCAGCTCATCTTCCCACTCCTGACTCAGAGCTGACCATTCATAAACATGTTAAAGGGGGTGGCAGGGAGAGCCCCCATCTGCTACAGCAAGGGGGAGGCTTAAGAGTGCCAAGCTACATATTGTACTATAAAGATCGGACGCCAGATTGCTCAGCCTGTGGGGCCTCCCTCCCCATATGGGCTCTGCTAATACAGAGGATCTGAGGGTCCCTAATAAGATAGGCGGTGATGACTCCTTGGGTGTCCAGGTTGGGACCCAGAGCTCTTGTCTGGTTGGCAGTTAATCAACATTTCAGGGAGACTCATGACAGCTCATAAGAGGCCGAGACCAACCTCTTGCTTCCCGTGCACCCCGTGATGTACAGCATAGGGATGGGTGCCCTATAAATGTTCACTTAAATATATATATTTTTCAAAGATTTTATTGAGGAATTGGGGAAGGGGAACAGTGTTGGGGAATTGGGGAAGGGGAACAGCCAAGTTGTTGTCCTTCAATCCTAGCTATGGAGGGTGCAGCAAGCTCAGCTCCAAGTCCAATCGCCATCCAGCTGCCCATAGGCAGCTTGCGGCAGCTCAGCTCAAGGTGCCATGTTCAATCTTACTTGTGGATGGGCGTAGCCCACCATCCCATGCAGGAGTCAAACTGGCAACCTTGTTGTTAGGAGCACGTGCTCTCACCAGCTGAGCCACCCTGCCACCTGTTGACAGCTCAGCAGCAGCTCAGCTCAGGCGCAGCTCACCGGCCCATGTGGGAATCAAACTGGTGACCCTGTTGCTCAGAGCTCATGCTCTTAACCAACTGAGCCACTTGGGAGGCCCTCACTAAATATTTTTGAATATGTAATAAGTCAGTGGTAGATACGAGTATGGCTGCTGAGAAACCTAATGTCACTTAGGCTGCATTAATAGAAGCATAGTAACTAGAATGAGCCAGGTGACAGCCTCACTGTTGCATACTGTAGAGATCTTATCTGTGGAGCTAAGTTTAATTTTGATTACCCATGAAAGCTCCATGAGAGTTGGGACAATGTTTGCCTTTTTTTTTTTTTTGCTGCTGTATTGCTAATAAAAGCATTGCCAGGGCCGGCCGAGTGGCGCGATGGTTAAGAACTGGCTTGGGACGCCAGAGGGCCCCGGTTTGGATCCCACATATGAGGGCCAGTGACACTGAGCTGCCGTGAGTCGCCTGTGACGGCGTAGGCTGCAGCCCCTGTGGCAGTGGGTTGCCATGGGCTACTGTGTGTAGCCGGCAGCCAGCATAAGCGTCCAGCAGTCGCAGTGAGCGGCCGTCCAGAAAGCCGGTGACTGATCTGCCTCGCCCGGGAAGAGCGCAATGACGGTGCCAACTTGGGCCAGTGAAGCAACGTCCTCCACAACTAGACTGAAGAAC
>NW_017731622.1:1247079-1282957 GCF_001890085.2 Hipposideros armiger | reverse complement strand
AAAAAAAAAAAAAAAAGCATTGTCAGATACCAGGCTTGCAATAAACATGCTGCCTGCCTGAAAGAGGGAGATCTTGTTCTGCTTCAAGATTGTAAGGAGGCTCATCAGCACACCTTGTGAAGAGGAACAGAAGTAAGTGGGGGGATATTTAGCACACCAACCCAGCGAAGCCTGAATGTCTTCCCCAAATATTTGAATAATGCACACTTTTAAGAAAAGAAATTCAACTGAGTAAATTTTAAAGATCTTACTGGCTTTATGCAATGATTCATACATCAGGCAGCACTCCATCTTACACATTGAAAGGAGCTCCATCGAGCTATACAAACTGAAAGACGTTTATAGGCAGAAGGAGGCAGGGCAAGGAAGTTACTAGCAGAGAATGGATCATTTAGGCAAAGTCACCTTCCTTTGGAGGACAGCAGATTACCTCACTAGTGGTAACCAGGTAATTCCAGATTGAGTGTTTAAGATTCCACTCCTAGGGGACGTTGAAACTGTAATTAAGTTAGGTATTGTCTTGGCTTGGTGATACGGGCTTAGCACAAGTGACTCCATTTTGGACTTATTGTCTTTTTTTAGAAAACGTCTGTGTTTTCCCCTTCTAATTAACATCCATTCCCCCTTTTAGTCACAGTATCCTAATTTTGTTTTAGGTACAGCCCTGTGGGATTTGCTGATCCCCTTGAGTGCAGCCTTAGTGGGACTATTTCTCAAGTTGCCCTAGCTGCCCAGCTAAGAGTGGCAGACACACAACCCAAGTTAGGTTCCTCTAGAGTGGTGGCTCTTAAAGTATGGTCCTGGACCAGCAACACCAGCATTCCCTAGGAGCTTGTTAGAAACACAAAATTCTGGAGTCCTGCTTCAGAATCAGGAACTTTGGGTGTGGGCCCCAGCAATCTGTGTTTTAGGAAGCCTTCCAGGGCATTCTGCTGCTAAAGGGGGTCTCTGCATTATATGAGAGTTTGACTCTTTATTTCACCAAAACACTGAGAACAATCTACACTTAATTTGTCTGCTGGTGGAGGGGGGGTAGGGTGGAGGGTGTGACTCTTAAGAGACTGCCCATAGATTCTCACTCCGAAGATCCTTGAAGCCTGTCATGTCAGTGAGCCAAGTCTTCAGTTTTTCTTCAATTCAGTGATTTCCATCTTCTCCAAATAAAATTTAAAAAATTTTTGCTTCACTTAGGTAGAGTCAATTTCTGTTTCTCAGAATCAAAGAGCCTAATTGACACTAGATGGGAGGATTTCGTCAGATGACCCATAGGATCCCTTCCAGGCCCACACACTTTGAATAAATGAGTGAACAAATGCTTGATTGATGGAATTAAACCATATCTCTTCGAGTCTGAGTTCTGAGAGAAAGTAAAATTAAGGCAGGGGAGGAAAAAAAAGGTGAGGAATGTGAAAGCTACTGATTCCAGGATAACTAGAGTTCTGCCTGGACCAGGATTAGAAGGAGCACCAGGAAACCTACTCCCCATGAGAGCTTCCTTGTTGACTAACTGGGTGACCTTAGGGAAGCCATGTGACCCCCTCCCCCCAGGTCCCCTGTTTCTCTCTAGAAGAGAGGATTATTCTGTACCCTTTGATGGTTCCTCTTCTGTAGCTAAATTAAAATGCACAGGTGACTAGCAGCTGCCTTGGGGTGGCTTGCACAGAGTGCCGCCTGCTGGCTTGTGAGAAATTTGATGAAGAAGTCTTCATCTTGGTAATTTGGACCAGATGCTTCAGTGCAGACCCTGCTGACTCACCAACAGCCCTGCCTTCCTGAGGACTGGGCTGCGGGTCAGCTCTGAGCTAATACCATCTGCCTTCCCAGAAGCACCCTGCTAGGGTGGTGCGGTGGAGTGGGGGGCAGGAGACACAGACATTTAGGAGAGTACTCAGGGTTCTGCAAGATGGGGAATTTTCCTAGCTGGTAGGAGGGCTTATTGGAAGTGAGCCTTTTCTAAGGAGAAATTGGTCTAAATGAGTGTCTGCCCACGGAATTCAGAAGGGCTGTGGAACTCACATGCATTTGGAATAGGAAAGGTTCGAAGTGCCAGTTCATGGTGTTTTCATGGCTGATGGGGCAGAGTGGAGACAGGAGCTCCAAGCCCAGGAGGCAGACAGTGCTGGGGTTTTGGGAGATTGGGCTAAAGTCTCTCTAGCTTTGTGCCCCCAGTGCTCTGTCTGCCTTTCTCAACTTCTCTTTACCTTTCTGTGACCCTGCCTGGTCCTCTAGTCTTCTGGATTTCAGCTTCTTGTTTCTGCATGCCAACTTCTTTCCAAGAACCCATTTTGACTGCAAGTGACTGATACCCAACTCATAACAACCTGGGGACACACGGGGACTTTGTCGGCTCGTAGAATCAAATCTTGAATTTGAACAACCACATCTTCAAAAGGGAAGGGTGCAGCTGGATGTCAGGAATGGCTGGAGCCAGGGCTTGAATCTGTCGACAGCCTCATCTTTGCTTCTCTCCGTGTGATGGTTTCACTGTCTCTCACCGTAGACCACCTTCTGCCACGTGGTGGGAAATCTGGCTGCCAACAGGGCCCACAGTTGGTTTACCTTTTGCAACCCTTACTACCGGGGAGGGGCTGGATTTTACTTCTGGGTCCCAAGTTAAAGAGAAAACTCAAGTGACACAAAAATCACAGCTCAAAATCAAGACTGTCCTAGCTCTACAGATGACTACCTGTGTGACCTTGCAAAAGTTACATCATCTCTTTGAACAGCTGTTTTCCCATCTGAGAAATGGGATGAATATAGTGTCCAGGTCAGAGAGGCTGTTGTTGCCTAGTGGTTGGGGGCAGAGCTTTGGGGCAGGCTACCCAGCTCCTTTCTAAGTTTTGCTACTTGGAAGCAGCGTGACCTTGGGCTGGTCCCCCAACCTCTGGGTGCCCCAGCTTCGTCATCTCTAAACGAGGGGTAATAATAGAACCTACTCATAGGAGTGTTGTATTAAATGGGTTGGTACGCCTAAAGAACATAGACCAGTGACTGCATCTCCCAGGTACTCAGTGGTAGCATTCATTCCTTGCTATCGCCACAGATCTACAGGGTGTCTCCATGGCTGCAGCTTAAGTAAAATAGATGGTGAGCTATGGGCCATTCCCTCAGCTGGTGGCCTCTCTACTCCTTTCTCTGAGTAGGAACTGACAAGGATGTTCTTATAGGAATGAACTTGAATCAGCTCTAATTTATATTTTTAAAAAGTAATCATTCTAGAGCCTTGGTTCCCTGTTATTGAATGGGCTGCTTTTAAGAATTGATTCTATTCTGAGCACTGTGTCAAGTGCTCCACGTCCATTATTTGATATGATCGTCACAACAACACCGCAGGCCAAGTGTTCTTAACCCTCTTTTAAGGACTCAGGAAATGCACCTGACTCAGGGAAGAACAGGTACTTGCTAGTGGTCACACACCTGGCTTATGGAGGAGCCGAGACTCAAACCCAGCTTGTCCAGCTCCAAAGTGCAGCTCTCACCTCTCTCTTTGAGGCACCTGCTGGAGGCTGAGCCTGGGTGGAGCCCAGGCATCCTGGTGGCCTCAGCCAGGCCTTCCGCCTGCCTCTCTCCCCTCCTCCCTGAGTCAGGTGGGCCTGTTTGCATGTAAGCTGATCCTCTGCTGGCTGGTGTCTGGTCCTGTTTGTCTTTGTGCTCCTTTGCGCTGAGGCATCTCCCCAACTAGGTGATAAGCTCTGTGTGGTAGACGTTGTGCCTTAAGTATCAGCCGCCCTCACATTCCTCCCAGGGGGCAGGGAACACAGCCACTGCTCTGGAAAAGCCCCGGGACTGAAGATTTGGGTGGAGGAGGGGCGTGTCAGTCCTACTCCCCACCAGGCGATGTCACCAGTCTGCAGGTCAGGTCAGGTTCCTGGAGCAGCTGGCTATTGCTGCGTTGGAGCTGGCAGTGCAGCCTCAAGTCTTTTCAGGGCCCCCACCTGGAGAAACAGCAGTTATTGGCGTTTTCTGTGGGGTGTGCGGCAAGGAGGGAAGCCTGGGGGAGCAGGAAGCCTGTAACAGAGAATGTGGGCATTCCAGAGCCTCCTCCTAAGGTGCCCCAAGTGCTCAGGGTACCTGCTCTCCTAGGAACAGCGAGGATGGCCATGAAGCCCCAGCCCTGCAGTACTCATGGAGCTGGGCTGCTCTGGGCAGGCCATCTGGGCTTCTCGGAGCCTGAGATGCTCTGAGCCCAGCCTGCACCCTGCATGTGGACAGTAAGCAGTAAGAGCTGAGGCCTGTTACAACCCAGGACTGGGGATTAGGTCTGACTCCTCGAGGGACCCAAGTCCCACTGATTCTCTTCATCAATTGTTCTCAGCCCCTAGGAGAGTGTGGACCTTAGAGGCGGTGATTCAGAGCTACCTAGGGGCATCTGCAAATGAGCACACTGTGCCCCATTGCTGGTGGGATGCTCTGCCTCGGGGAGTCAGCCACAGGTATCAGATGCAATAAAGGTAGACTTGGTCCCAAGCTCTGTGACAGCCCTGGAAAGACCCTCAGATCCAATGGAAAAGCCTTATTAAACACCTTGCCAGCCCAAACCTGTCTGGTGACCATTTACTCAGTGTTTACAAGGTTACTATTAAAGTTCACAAAACGCCTGTGCAATCCTCCCAACAATAATGCATTTTCATTTTCTCTGCAATATTTCCTGTCTCCCACACTTCTCCCCAACCCAAGACAAGTGAAAATAAGAGTCACCATTTGAAGAGCACCCACTGTGCACCAGGCCCTGTGCGAACAGCTTGCTGTGCGTTGTCTCATTGAAGAGTGCTCTGTAAGGCAGTGTCCTTCTCGCCACCTTCTCTTTATAAAGGAGGAATTGGAGACACAGGGAGTTTAAGCTGCTTCTCTGAGGTCACACTAAGGGAGTGGCAGAGCCCAGATGCAAAACCAGGGCCGCTAGACTCCACGGGAGAGACGTTCTTATTGTCCCTTATGTTGATCCAATGTGACCAGTGTTGTCCACCTGACTTCAGGTTGTTGGTGATGTCCTCCCCCGGAGACTGGACAGGTCACATTTTGTTCTTCCCGCTTCTGCCCTTCTGCCAAATGAAACTTGGGAAACCCAAGTGTCCCCACGAGAGCCACAGGCAAGTCAACTGCGTATGGCCCCCACATTATGCTGAGGTCCAGCCCCTCCCAATCACAACAGGACTTGGCCCACCCAGTCCCAGCCCCTGACAACAAAGCAGACACTGGGATGAGTGAGACTCTGAGAACCATGGGTGGAAATGGAAGCGTTCCTTCCTGTTGGCGTTGTTTTCCTGGGTGGTGGGGGAGGAATGAGGAGGAATGTAGGCGGGAAGGAGTAATTCCTTCCAGCATCAGACTGGCGTAGTGAGCTTGTTTGCCACTTCTCCAGGCCCATGGTGATTGCCCCGTGCCTGGACAGGCACGAGGGAGGCCAAGGGCACCCAGAGAGCAGGTGTGCCCAGTGCCTTGAAGACATGACCCTTCCTTTTGGCGATCCTTCCTATCTTGCCAAGATGCTCATTCTCCCTGTGTTTCAGGAAAGGAGTGATAACCCGTTCACAATACGGGGCAAATGACTATCAATGCTTAATAGCTCACTGCTCCCCAGAGATGGTGAGGGGTGAGGTGGGAGTGGCACTTCGACTGTAAAGCTAAGAGAATGGCCTCCACCTGGTGGAGGGAGGGGCTTGAGGAAGGGGTACCCCGAGACTGGACACTGATGCTGCTGGTAATCTCAGAATGTAGTTTTTTAGCGTTTAAGTTTAATTTACAAATGCCTACCTTCATGCTCATACTCAGTGGAGCCTTACTAGCCTCACCCCCAATCTCCTTGATCACTCTCCTCTGGGATCCCTGTGCTGTGGAAACACCTCCTTGGCTCCCCCAGGGGTCTTTCCATTAGAAGCAGGACCCCCACTCAAATCCCCATTGTTGGGGGCTCAGTTCTGAGGGCCACCCAGCCTGAGATCACAGGCTTGATGGGGACGGGGGGGGGTGACTTGGGGAGACCATGGCCTCTGCTCTCTTTGATATCTTGATTGCATTCCTCATATAACATCTATAGTGTGGACATGCTCTAAGTTGTCAGAATACCTTCTGCTTGGAGATCCACGCAGCTAGTGTGGTCCAGTGGGAAGAGCACAGAACTCCGAGTAAGGAAACCTGGGTTTGAGTCCCATCCCTGACCTCTGTTTTTCTACCATGTGATCTTGAGCAAGTAATTTTACACTTCTGGCTCCCAATTTCCTCACTTACTGTAATTCTTGACCACTATGAGAGGATCAAATGACGTAATATAAGTAAGTGCTTTTAAACTGAATAGGGATTGTGTCTGCTAGGATGCTTTCAGTGACCCAGTAAAAGAAAACAAACCTCATACTGGCTTAAACAATGAAGGAAATATATTGGTCCCTATAGTTGTAAAGTCCAAAGACTGGGCAGGCATTGGTCTCATGAGTTCTCTCTGCCTCTCTCGGCTCCTCCTGGTGCTGGCTTCATCCTGAGGCTTGGGCTGAGGTGGCTGCAGGACGTACATGTTCTCACTACGATCACAGGAAAAGAGGTTCTTGAGAAGGAGGGAAAAATTTCCCCAAATCATCCATCAGACCTGCCCTTGTATCTCACTGGTCTGAATTGGGGCATATATCTGCTATGGTCTCTGAGGAGGCCCCAATAAGTAGCACTCCTTGTCTCTCAGTGCTATAAAAATGTTGATATAAAAAACAAAAGAGTAACACACTACCTTTCGTCCTGTTACTGTTGAAGGTTATAACCTAGGGTAAGAACACAGTGGGTTCTAGAACCCCCAGATTAGGACAACCTGCTCACTCAGCTGAGGTCTCCTGATATGGGAAACCCACCATGTCAGTAAGTCCGCTGGCGTGGAGAAGTGGAGGAGGCTGTGTGCTCTCTATGGGCAACTCACTCCTAAGAGGAAGAGGAGATGAGCCGAGATGAGCATGCCCAGTTTCTTTTTCCCTGATTTCCATTTTGATAGATTGCTTTGCCCTTCCTGGGGCAAGGTGAGTAAAGGGGTAGAGACAGGTCAGGAACCACATTAATGGATTTTCCTTCAAGGGAAGGAAACATTAGGAGAGCAGACGATACATTCCCCTCCTCCTTGCCTCTAGAATCCCCATTCCAGAACCATCTACATGGCCAGGAGAATATCATGCACTAATTAGTTTAGGCTGGGTTTAACTGCACTAGTCAGTATGGCGAGGGAAATGGAATCACACTAATTAGATTAGAACAATACGGGGCCAGTCTGGAGCTGTAATTGAGCTAACTTCTTCCCTCCCCTCAATTCTGTCGCTACTAGACAATGGGAGAATGGTAGAAGAGTTATTGAGAAAATAACTACAACGTCCACTTCAGTAACACATTAAAAAGTAAGTCAGCAACAACTATGATTTGTTTAGTGCTTATTAGAGCCAGGACCATGATAAGCTGGTTTAATTTCAAAAATCAAATACATTGAGACTTCTACTTCTGGCCATGATGGAGTAATTACACCAGATTAACCCTCCTTTCATAAATAACTACAAAACTGGAAAAAAAAATATGACACAAGTGTCTTCAGACATTGGACAACAGACAGTGGAGGACTGTAATCCCTGAGAGAGGCATCCTACAATCGTCCCGGCTTTCTGCCTGGAGGCCCTTACCAGAGCCCAGCAGAGAGAGGGGGACTCCCAGCAGAGCAGAGCAATCTCACTGAGCTGCGGAAATAGAGTGTTGAGTTTAGGGAGGCTGAGGCATCTGGAATTTGTGGGGCAGAGTACTGGAGAGGAGAGAATTCTGCAGATTCCGAAAATCTGCTAAAGGATGCCCGTGAGACGATGAAAATATTCTAGGATTAGATGTGGTGATGGTTGAACAACTGTGTAATTATACTAGAATCCACTGGATTATACACTTTAAAAGGATGGATTTTTATGGTTTGTGAATTAATCTCAACAAAAAACAAGTTGGGGACAAAAAGAACCCCCTTAAGTCTTTGGGGGAATATAGCTGCACATGTATAGGGTGAGACCCCAGAAGGTCAGACAAAGAATAAAAACTGGGAAATGATCAACAACCGGGGAGCCAAATAATGGCGAGAGCACTTGTAAATTGGAAGGCTTGAGTTCTGACCAGCTGGAATAGGGAAAACTCAATGAACACTGGGAGCATTTAGGAGTGACCTCAGAGACCACATCTTGGAGGAAGGTTTAAACTATCCCTAAAGTAAAGACTAGTCTAGATGTACTTTAGCAAAGCTTTAAAAAATTGCCTTGAAAATAGCAGGCAGACCCACAAGTAACTTAACGGCCCTGTTAGAACAAAATAACATTTAAAAAGGAAGACAACCAATTCTATTACTCAAAAATATGTCATTCATAAGATCCAACATCTTTAAATAAAAAAGAGAAAAATTTGGTGAATAGAAACAGACCTAGAAATGGCAGAGATGATAGAATTAGTATAGACTTTCTTTTAAAAAAAAATTTATTGGGGTGACAATGGTTAGTAAAATTATGTAGGTTTCAAGTGTACAATTCTATAATACATCATCTATATATCACATTGTGTGTTCACCACCCAGAGTCAGTTCTTCCTTCACCATATATTTGACCCGTTTATCCTCTTCTAACACCCCCTTCCCCCCTTACTCTCTGGTAACCACTAAACTATTGTCTGCAGACATAGACTTTCAAATAGCTTTTAAAAACATGTTCGAGCACTTAAAGGTAAACATGACCATAATAAGAAGACAGAAAATATAAAAATAACAAAATAGAGTGAAAAATAGAATATCTGAAATGAAAACTTTCCTCAATAGACATAACAGCAGATTAGGCTCTGCAGAAGGGAAGATCAGTGAATTTCAAGACAGGGAATATGAGCTATGTAAATGTAAGCATGGAGAGAAAAAAAATTAGAGCCTAACTGACCTATGGAAAAATATCAGCTATCTAATATACATATAATTGGCTTACCAAGAAGATGATGGGGCAGAAAAAATATTTGAAGGAATAAGAACTGAAATATTTATAAATATGATGAAAAATATAAATACACAGACAGGAGTATTTCAACAAACTATATGCAGAATAAACATGAAGAAAACCATGCCAGGCACATCAGAGAATTCCTGAAAACTAATGATAAAGACAAAAATCTTAAAAGCAGCTAGAGGAAAAGAAATTAGATATAGTGGAATGAAAATAAGATTGACTATGGACCTCTCATCAGAAACAACATAAGCCAGAAGATAATGGAAAAATCTAACCAATCTCCCTTTTGTGGATAAGGAAATTGTGGCTCACAGTAATCGAAATATATGCCTTAATCATACTGTGGAATTTAAACCCAGATCTGTTAGCTCTAAAGTCTTAGTTTTTTTTTTTTATCCCACTTTGCCCCCCTTTTAACTTATGAGAATATCTGTAAATTTTTGGTAAGAATTACCATATTTATTATAAAAAGAAAATTCAATATATGCAAGTGCTAAGAAGTAAGTAAAAATAACCTGAAATTCCCCACCCAGTGATCAATGATTAATGGTAAATATCCTTCCAGACATAATGTACATAATTTAATGGGCATGGTGTCATACTCCATGTGACTAACACTGCTAATTACCTGCCAAATATATATTCTCATCTATTCCTGTTGTAATAGGACTCTGGGCAATATGCCCAGTTGAAAAATTCCCTTTTCCAGGCTCTCTGGCTGATAGGCGTGGCCGGGGGATGTGGCTTGGTAGTGCTCCTGGGAAAGCTGTGGCAGCCCTTCCCTGGGATTCCCAGATCATGGGAATGATGGCTGAAGTGTAGTCATATTGTGGCCTAATGGGTAGAAGCCACCTTCCAGGATGGTAGAACAGAGGGACTGAGCCTCTGATGATTTCAAGGAACTGCCATACTAGCTGAGACTGTGTATCTCTATCTTTTTTTTATGTAAGAGAATAAACCATTAGTCTGTTTAAGCTATTGGGCTTAAAAAAGCTATGTACCCGTTGTGCATTTTTAAGTTGACATCTAAAATTTTTTATAAGCTTAAATACTTGTACAGAATGTCATTTTGACTTATTCAAAATGTTAACATTCTAAAACTGTCACATTACTTCAAAATGTATTTAAAGAAATATAAATTTCATAGTAATTTGATACTTATCATCATTTGTTTGAAAACACATGAACAAAAACTTTAACAGTCAAATTTTAGATCATTTTTCTTCTTGAACTCTTATTTTCATTCTATTTGTATTACAGAATTTTATTCTAACACTTTTTATTCTTGAAAGTCTTTTATAGATTACTTTGTCTTGTGTCTTTGGAATAAAATTACACACACAGACACACACAAAATTTGTTTTAACATTTCTTTTGACCATATATCACTAAAAATTGCTAATTTGTCTGGGATTAAGCTATTACAATCTTAATGAATATAAAACGGAGCAAAACAATGTAAGTAAATTAAATTTTTATAAATAATAAACATAAAAGTAAAAAAAATGGAAATCTATTTCTTAATAACATGAATTGGGCATTTAAAAATTAATTGGTTTATTTATCCATGGTTGAATATTACATATTGCTAGCATAAGACAGGATTCAACTCATTTCTCTTCCTATTGATTGTTTTTGTAGAGGTTAAGCACTAGGAAACCTTGTTCACATAAACAGCTAAATAGGAATGGAACATGGTTTATTATAACATTGTCATATAATTCTTTGAACTTTTTATGAGTTACATGCTAAAAAAAATCACAATGATATATCATCAAAAACTGTTTTTAACATTCTATCAACTAATAGTTTGACTAAGTCCTCTTTTAGATTTGTGGAAAGCAAAGAATTAGAAACTATTGATTTGCAAAGGATTTACAACTCAATCATTAGAATAATTCACGTTCTCAATTTCTGGGAAGTATATCAAAAAGTCTATGTACCAAGACCTGACAAATGACTATTAACTACCTTCTCATTCCTTGACAGAGGGACATTTGTTTAAACTGATATTCACAAAAAAGAGTTGGATAAAATCCAAACATAAATTTCAATTTACCCTGACCAACATTCTATTTTTTATGAAATTCTTTGTCTCAATGCAAGCTTTAAACATATTCACCCAAACCTTGGAAAACTCCCACCAAATACCCTAGCTGGCAATGCTAGCTTTCATTGCCAAACCAATTAGCCAAGTCAAGCTTACTTACTTTGAAATATGACACACATTCAGAAAAGTTTACTAAGCAAAGCTTTATGGGTCAATAAATAATAATAAAAAAACACACGTGTAATTTTCACTTTGTGCTAGCATCCCAGAAGCCCCACCTCATGCCCCTTCCTACTCACACCCCCTCCCTTTCTCCTAGACTAGGGATTGGCAAAGTTTTGAGGTGGAAGAGCCCAGGGATCGGAAAACTGCGGCTCACAAGCCACATGCGGCTCTTTGGGTACGTACATGTGGCTCTGAAAGAAAATTGAACATGAAAATAAAACTATCATAGTTTCATTAAAAAAATTTTAAAGGATATTATTCACATAATGGTGATTATGTAAAAATATATTTATGGCTCTCAAATAATTTTTAAATTGTTGTGAGGGACAGGATTGGCTCTTCTGTCTCAAAAGTTTGCCAACTCCTGTCCTAGAGGTTACCACTATCCTGACTTTCATGTTAATCATGCTTTTCTTCTTTATAATTTTGTCATGTGTGTACTCATCCCTAAAGAACACAGTTTTGCTTAATTTTGAACTTTTATAAATACAATTTTATGTGTGTGTCATTTTGAAACGTGTGTCTTAACATTATGTTTGAGAAATTCATGCATATACTTATAAGTAGAAGTAATGTGCTGTATTATCATTTTGATATTGTTAGTTGTTCATCGTATGAAATTATCACACTATATTTATCCATTTTGCTATTAATGGGCTTTTGACTAATTTCCAGTTTGGGACTATAAGAATCATGTTGCTATGAATATGCATTTTGTCCCATCTTGAAGTAGAATTGTTGAATTCTAGGGCATGCCTATGTTCAATTATAGTATATAGTGCCAATCTGTTTTCCAAAGTGGTCAAACCAAGGTTTGAATATGAGAGTTCCAGCGGCTTCTCATCCTCACCCACACTTGCATTCATCAATTCAAACAGAACACATTTGTACCTTTTTGTAACTCCTGCATACTTGTCAGTCTTTGTCCTTTTGTACTCTCATACATTCTGTGGGTATATAATGATATCTCACTGTGATTTTAATTTGCATTTTTCTGATAAGAAATGGGACTGACTTTTCCCTGTGAATTGTTTGTTCAAGGCTCTTGTCTTTTTCTACTAGAATTTTTGTTTCTTGCTGTTTTGTAGGAGTTCTTTTTATTTGGATATGATTCCATCATCAGTTAAATGTGTTGCAAAAATCTTTTCCTACTCTGTGGTTTGTCTTTCCAATTTTTAAAAAATATATAGTCACCATACAATATTATATTACTTTCAGGCATACACAATAGTTATTCAACATTTATATACCTAAAGAAGTGATCACCATAAGTCCAGCAACCATCTGACTCCATACCACGCTATCACAATATTATTGACTATATTCCCTATGCTGTACATTACATCCCCATGACTACTTTGCAACAACCAATTTGTACTTCTTAATCCCTTCCCCCTTTTCACCTACCACCCCAACACCCCTCCCATCTGGCAACCATCAAAATGTTCTCTGTATCTATGAGTCAGTTTCTGTTTTGTTTATTTTGTTCTTTAGATTTCACATATAAGTGAAATCACATTGCATCTGTCATTCTCTGTCTGACATACTCCACCCAGCACAACACCCTCCAGGCCCATGCAATCCACAGCAGATGGCAAGAAACCATTCCCTTTCCTGGCCGAGCAATATTCCATTGTATATAGGTACCATCTCCTCTTTATCCATTTTTCTATCAACGGACACCCAGGCTGCCTCCACATGTTGGCCATTGTAAACAATGCTGCAGTGAACATATGGATGCACACGTACTCTAGAAGTGGTGTTTTGGGTTTCTTCAGATAAATACCCTGAAGTGGGATTACTGGATTGATGTGACCTGCGCACCAAAGGAGCACTCCCAACTCGTCAGCCAGGAATCTACCAAAAGGGTACCTGAAAGGATTGGGTGGGAAACTAGAAAAGAAAGAGACTAGAGATGAAAACTGGGGACAGGAAGTCCACCCAATGTTGATGGCAGAGAGTGGCCTCATTTATTGTTTATACACAGCTTTTATAGCAAAAGTAACTTTCCTTAGGTAGGGGGTTTTGGGAACTTGAGGGAATAATCCCCTCCTCCCGGGGAACACCTCCCCAGGGCTTTCCATAGGGTGTGGGGAAGCAATCTTCCCAGGGTTAAAGCAAAACACAGCAAGCAGAAACTGTTAACAGGATGGCATTCCACTCTGTAGCTTTCAAGGCGGTTGGCTGTTTTCTCCTCAGCAGCCAACCTTCCCATGCTGCTCACCCGGGCCTGAGAGCCTGCCAGCTTGCCAGTTTTCAGGCTTAACCCTTACTGCAGACCTCTGGCTCCCTACACTGGATCCTCCCTTGTCTCTTTTTATAGCCTTTGTTTTAAAGTCTACTTTGTCTGGTATATGTATTGCTACCCCAGCTTTATTTTTTTTTCTTCATTTTCATGAAATAACTTTTTCCATCCCTTTACTTTCAGTCTGTGTGTCTTTCAATCTGAAGTTAGTCTCTTGTAGGCAGCATATGTGAGGGTTTTGTTTTCTTATCAATTCAGCACCCTATGTTTTTGATTGGAGCATTTCATCCACTTACATTGAAAGCAGTGTTGATAGATATGTAGTTATTACCCTTTTATTATTCATATTTTAATCTTTTTTTTCCATTTTAAAGAAGTCCCTCTAACATTAATTGTAATACTGGTTTGGTGGTTTTCTTGTCTGGGGAGCTCTTTATCTGTCCTTTGATTTTAAATGACAGTTTTGCTGAAAAAGTAGTCTTGGTTGTAGGTCCTTATTTTTCATCACTTTGAATATTTCATGCCAATCCCTTTTGGCCTGCAAAGTTTTTGTTGAGAAATCAGCTGACAGTCTTATGGGAGCTCCCTTGTAGACAAAAAAAACACTTTTCTCTTGCTGCTTTTAAGATTCTCTTTTTGTCCTTAACCTTTGGCATTTTAATTATAATGTGTCTAGGTGTGAACCTGTTGGGGTTCATCCTGTTTGGGATTCTCTCTGCTTCCTGGGCCTGCATGTCTATTTCCTCCACAAGGTTAGGAAAGTTTTCAGTCATTATTTCTTCAAATAGATTCTCAATCCCTTGCTCTCTCTCTTCTCTTTCTGAAACCCCTATTATGCAAATGTTACACTTGATGTTGTCCCAGAGGTCTCTTAAACTATCCTCGTTATTTTGGATTCCTTTTTTTTTCTGCTGTTCTGATTGGGTGTTTTTTCTGCTACCTGTCTTCCAAACTGATTCAATCCTCTGCTTCATCTAGTCTACTGGTGATTCCTTCTAGTGCATTCTTTATTTCAGTTATTATATTCTCCACTTGTGACTGGTTCTTTTTATTGTTTCTATGTCCTTTCTTATGTTTCCTATCTCTTTGTTGAAGTTCTAAGTTCCTTGAGCATCCTTATAACCATTGTTTTGAACTCTGTATCTGGTAGGTTGCTTGCCTCCATTTTGTTTAGTTTTTTTTCTGGAGTTTTCTCCTGTTCTTTCATTTGGGATGTATTTCTTTGCTTCCTCATTTTGGCTTTCTCTCTGTGTTTGTTTCTATATATTAGGTAAGCCTGCTATGTGTCCCAGTCTTGCCAGGTGGCATTATATAGTAGGGGTCTTGTGCCATCCAGTGGCACAGTCTTCCTGGTTACCTGAGCTGGGTGCTCCAGGAGTGTCCCATGTGTGGGCTGTGTGTGCCCTCCTGTTATAGTTGAGCCCTGATTACTGTTGGCATGTTAGTGTGTGGTATTGACCCTCAGGCTGATTGGCTGTGGGGTTTGGCCATTTTCATAGCTTATGGGCTTCTGTGTGTGGGGCTTGCCCCATAGAGTGGGATTTGCCTCAGCAGGCTCTGGTGCCTGTTGAAACCGCCCTTTGTGTGTGCCACTTATGGGGCTAATTGGGTGGTGCTCTGCTGTGGTCTGAAGCCAACCTCCAAATATGTTGGTGCTGGGGCCTCTTGAGAGAGGCTATGGTGCAGACCAAGGTCAGCCACTGCCTGTGATTGGTCAGGGAGTACCTTGTTAGAGCTACAAAGTGATTCATGGTTGGGCACTGCCTGTGCTGTACCTGAAGGCGTGTGGGAGAGGCCACACTGCAAACTGAGGATGGCTGCCACCAGTACTGGGTCTGGGGTAGCTCTGCAAAAAGCCAGGACATTCTAAGGCCTGCTGCCACCTGCTGGCTCCTGTAAGGTTCAGCTGCTGATAAAGACTCCTGAGGTATTCAAGTTGGGTGAGGCAGGGTCTCAGTGAGTCAGCAGGGTGGAGCTGCAGTGCTCACCATACCAATAAGATTCAGTTTTGGCCTGTGGGGGTGGGCTCAATACAGGAAAGATGACTCCCACCTGCCAGCTGCATGGAAGGAAGGCCCCACACAGGGAAAATAAGGACTATCCCTCCAGTCTTTGCCCCAAAGTTACATAACTCAGTCTCATCCCATATGTCTCTGATGCCTCCCAGAATCACTGTCCCTCTGCTGGAGTCCAGGGTGAGTGCTTGTGCCCTCTAAGAGGATGCCTGTGTTTCCTGTAGCCTTCCACTCCACCCAGATGGTTGGACTCCTCACTGTTTTTCACAGCCAGAAGTTGTGGGTGCTCCTCTTCCCAGCACTGGTACTCTGGGCTGGGGAGCCTGGCATGGGGGGCTGGGGTCTTTGCTCCTTTGGCTGAGATATCTCCCCATTTTCAACTGCTACATGTGGGTGTGGAACCAGCCTGTTTCACATCTCCGCCCCCCTACTACAGTCTTAATGTGGTTTCTTCTTTATATTCTTAGTTATAAAACTTCTGTTCAGTGGGACTTCAGGTGGTTCTTCAGGTTGATTGCTTTATAATTTAGTTGTAATTTTGATGTGTTTGCAGGATGAGGCAAGCACAGTGTTTATGTACTCCGCCATCTTGGATCTCCTCTGTCTTTCCAGTCTTTATCTGGTTGTCCTTGATGAATAAGTTCTTAATTTAATAGGGTCCAAATAGCTGTCTTTTCCTTATTAGTTAGTGCTTTTTGTGTCCTGATTAGAAGTTTTTTCCTGTACTGGGGCTGTGAAGATAGTTTCCCATATTATCTTCTAGAAGCTTACTTTTTCTTTTACGTTCAGGTGTACAATACATCTGGAATTGATTTTTGTGTGAAGTGTCAAGTAGGTGTTGTTTCATTTTCCCCCTTATACAGATATCCAATATTCCAGCTTTATTTATTAAAATATTGTCACATAGAAGAAAAAGTTGAGAACCATATGATTTCACTGATATGTGAGATATAAAACTGAAAGCAGCGAAGGAACAAGACAAACAAAGAAACAAAAACTCATAGACACAGACAATAGTTTAGTGGTTACCAGAGGGTAAGCGGGGAGGGAGTGGTAGAAGAGTGTAAAGGGGGTCAAATATATGATGATGGAAGGAGAACTGACTCTGGGTGGTGAGCACATAATGTGGTATATAGATGATGTATTACAGAATTGTACCCTTGAAACCTATGTAACTTTACTAACCATTGTCACCCCAATAAACTTTAATTAAAAAAAAATATTGTCTCTTTCCCACTCTCTTGTACTAACAGTTTATAAATATTATATTAATAATACATTAGTAATATATTAATTATTTAATGTAGTTGCTCATATATTTGAGTTTAAATCTACCATTTTTACTAGGCTCTTTCTATTTTTTCTGTCCATTCTAGTTCCCCTTTCCTCCTTTCCTGCTCTTTTGCATTTATTAAGTATGTTATTATTCCTTTCACACTCTCTATTAGCTTGAGAATTATATGTATTGTAATATTCATTTGATATTCACCCTAGAAATTATAACCATGACTTATAAAAAGTCTAATATTGATTAGGAGTATTACTATCTTTCTGGACAATAGAAGGCTTAGTACATTTTAATTCCATTTATCCCCCCCCCCTTTTTTAAAAGATTTTATTGAGGAATTGGGGAAGGGAACAGCATTGGGGAATTGGGGAAGGGGAACAGACAAGTTGCTGTCCTTTTGTTCTTCAGTCTAGTTGTGGAGGACGTTGCTTCACTGGCCCATGTTGGTATTGTGATCATTGTGCTCTTCTTGGCTGAGGCAGATTGGTCACCGGCCATCAGATGGCCACTCACGGTGGCTCATGGCAGCTCTCACTGGCTGCTGGCCACTCACAGTAACTTACAGGAGCCCACTGCAGCCCCACTGCAGCCTACACCGTCGTCTACAACTCAAGACATCCCAGCTCCAGGTTGAGCTGTTGTTCACCATCTTAGCTGTAGAGGGTACAGTGTCACTGGCTCATGTGAGACCCGAATTGGCGGCCCTGCTGCTCAGAGCTTGCACTCCCAAGAGAACTCTTTTTTTTTTTTAAGATTTTATTGGGGAATTCGGGGAGGGAAACAGTGTTGGGGAATTGGGGAAGGGGAACAGCCAAATTGTTGTCCTTCAGTCTTAGTTGTGGAGGGCACAGTTAGCTCAGCTCCAAGTCCAATTATGCTGCTCAGCTCAACATGCTGTGTTCAATTAGTTGCGGGTAGGCATAGCCACCATCCCATGCGGGAGTTGAACCAGCAGCCTCATTGTTAGGAGCACATGCTCCATCCACTGAGCCATCCAGGTGGCAGCTCAGCTCAAGGTGCCAAGCTCAGTCTTAGTTGTGAGTAGGCATAGCCCACCATTCAAACAGACAGCCTTGTTTTTAGGAGCATGCACTCTCACCAGCTGAGCCATCCTGCCACCTGTTGGCAGCTCAGCTCAGGGTGCAGCATCACTGGCCAATATGGGAATCGAACCGGCAACCCTGTTGCTCAGAGCTCACACTCTTGGGCAAGATCTTAACCAATGAGCCACTCGGCCGGCCCTCATTTATCCCCTTCTTGACTTATACTGTTGACATGTATTTAAATTTCTTAATATTTTAAACTCAGCTGTACACTATGATTCTTGTTGAAACAGTCCATGGTCATTTACATTTACCCACATTTTTATGATTTTTGTTGCTTCTTATTCCTTCCTTCATCTCTAACCTTCAATCTGGAATCACTGTTCTTCTGTCAGAGGACTACCCTTTAATACTCCCTTTTGCTGGTTTGCTGGTGAAAAATTTCCTCAGACTGTCTGCAAATGTCCTGAATTTGTCTTAATTTTGAAGGATCGATTTTGCTGGGTCTAGGTTGTAGTTACTTTCTTTCAGTTCTTTAAAGTTATTTCATTGACTCCTAGCTTTCCTTGTTTCTTTTGAGAAGTCAGTTGTTTGTCTAATTACTGTTTCTTCAAAGGCAATCTGTTTTTGTTTTTGTTGTTTTTTTACTTACATGTTTTTAAGATTTTTCTCTTTGTCCTTCATTCTGTACAGTTTTACTATGATTTACCTAGGTGTTTTCTCCCCCTACCCCTTATTATAGCATGCTTGGGAGTTGTATGGATTCTTAAATCTGTGACTTGATATCTTTCATCAATATGGCAACATTCTCAGCCATTATAAGTATAAATATTTCTCTTGTTTCATTCCCTCTTTCTCCATTCTTTCTGAGACTCTAGTTACAAATATGTTGGAACTTCTCAGTGTTTAATCTGTCTCTAACCCCCCCCCCTTTTTGTATTTTTCCCTCTCTGTGTTTCATTCTGGAGAATTTTTTTCTAAATAATTTTCCCATTCATTAATTCTCTGTTTGATCCTTCCATGGAGTTATTACTTTTAGTTGCTGTATTTTTTTAGTTTTATAATTCTTATTTGTTTCCTTTTCAAATCTGATATGTCTTTGTTTTGTAGAGTTTCTAGTTCTTTGCCAATATTGTTATTGTTTTCTTTTATCTTCTTGAACATAATAAGCATGATTTTTAAGAAAACCTTTTTATTATGTACACTTGTGTATATATGGATCTATGTATGAAACATGTATAGAGTGGAAAATAGTACAGTGAATGCCTATGTACTCATTACTCTGCTTCAATAAATATCAATATTCTTTCATTATTTTACAGAATATATTCTCCTCCCTCTGCTGCTGCCGCCCCCCTCTTCTTCCTCCTCCTCCTTCTCCTCCTTCACTGGGGTTATTTAAAGCAAATTCAAGACAGTATATTTCTGTAACAGATATGGATTTCCCTTTTTTTAAAAGCATAACCACAAAATCATCATACCCAGCAATAGTTATGTTCATTCCTTAATGTCATCTACTACCTTGTCCAATTTAAGCTAAATGTGGTTTGTCTTGGTTTTATCCTCATCTGCTAGAATTTTTCACTGAATCGGTCAAGAACTCAATAAGAAAGTGAATATGAACTCTCTCTAAAATGCTGCAGCGTGTGCAAGGACCCCCCAAGGCTCCATCTCAATCCCAGTCAGCTAAGGGCCCCTCTTCCTGCCTCTAGATTATTCACGAGTCACACTATCCAATGAATAACAGCACTCATTAGACAAAGTAATTCTCACCTAGAAAAGACAGACACAGTAATTCCCATTGGACCCAAAGTATCCTAGGGTGTGGAGTGAGTGACACTGATAGTACAAAAGATGACTGTAGAGGGGAAGTAGGGATGGCAATGACGATAGTGTGTCACAGGACAAGACAGTCAGCCCCCTGGAATTCTCCTCAGGACTTCTGACTACATTAAGAAGAAAGTCTCGTTTGCTGTTTGTAGGTTCTAGCACTTCTCTAACTTTCTTCATCTCTATTTTAACAAAGAGAACACTGTGCTTCAGTGTTCTGGTTAATATTTAACACATTGTTTGGTTTTCTTTGTGTGTGTTTGTGCACCTGTCTCCTACCTATAGTAAGGGGTATGCCATAAGTAGTAATTAACACTTTTCAAGGTCCAAACAGTTCTGTGAATGCTTTTTCATTAGTAACTCATTTCATCCTCACAACTGCCCTATGAGAGCGGTTCTAGTGCCCCATTTTTCAGAGATGGGCTCCATCAGGCAGAAGTGAGCTTTTTAAGCTGGAGGAGATGGGTTCCTCTGTACCCCTAAGTCAGTCAGCCTAAGACCAAGAGAGCAGGAATCGGCAGGAACTGCCCCATGAGTCCAGGTGCTAAGAGTAGGGATGTATTTCCACTCATCTGTTGGGTTTTTATCTTCCACAGAGCCCTGCAGTGGTTCACACCTGCCAGTGGTTCAAGACCAAGGCCTTGTGTGGAATGATTATGCACACACCCTTTGCTAGCTGACTAACCTTTACAAGTCATTTGTTCCTCTGAGCCTCGGTTTCCTCATCTATATGCAGTTTGTAATAGTACCTACCTTCCAGAATTGTTGTGTGGATCACACTGGATAAGGCAGGAATGGTGCCTGGCACTTAGCGAGTGATTAGTCAGTGATGGAGTTATATGTTATGGCATCGTCTCTGCTGTGCTGGGCAGGGCAGCGTTCTGGACCCCATGTCACAGATGAGACAAGGCTGCAGGGAGCTGAAGTGACTACTCCAGGTCACATGGCTGCTGAAGGACAGAGCCTTATTTTCAAGCCATAGTGCCTTCTACCTAGGCAATATGTCCCAGGCACAGCATGAAGTCCAGCCTAGGAGGTCTCTGAACTGGCCACAAGGAAAAATGAAGTTCAGGACCCACGGGACAGCCTGGGACTCCTGTATACTCAGATGAGAATTGGGTTTATTTGATTTTTATCACTGCTATGGACAAAAATGTGGCCAAAGCCTTCAGTTGAGGGTGGACAGGGGATTAGTAAACTAAATGAAGAGGAACTTTATTTACACCTTGTGGCTAAAGCTAATTATGTGGACTTTTTATCCCCCGTCCCCTATTATATGGATGTTTAATAGATGTCCCACTTGTGCTGCCTCTGAGAATGCACTGGCATTTCCACATACTCCTATGCATCAGATGCATATAAGCTCAGGGAAAGGCCTTTTATAGTGTGAGACCTACCCTGAGTTCAGCACGAAGCTCTGGAACCACACTGCCTGGGTTCAAATCCCAGCTCCACCACTTAGGAGTTGGCAAGCACCAGCCTCCTCAGATGTAAGACGGTGATGATAGTGGTATCCATTTCACAAGGTATCTATATCAGTTAAGATGAGACTTAGTGAGGGCTGTGCTATGTAAGACACTTAGCACAGGGCCTGGCAAACAGGACTAGCTCCATGATGAGAGCCATGACTACAACAGTGAAGGTGGAGAATCTCACACCTATAAAGCATTACCTTTGCAACCAAAACAGCAATACATTGTTCTCCCAGGTGTGGCCATGAATTATAGCTCAGTGTGGAGCCCTGGTGTCTAGGCTCCCAGGTGTCTATCCCTTTTGCACAGTCAGCCGCCGCATCCCATGCATCTCTGTCCCCCACCTCTCATCCTGCCCCAGGCACAGGGCTTAGCACAGTGAGGCTCTCCACAAGGGTCTGCCCTCTAGAACTGAACGTGCCATCCATCAGCTGGGGACGTTGTTCTACAGACATGGCACATTGGTAACGCCTGGGAATGGGGACCAGGTAGACGAGCCAGGAGGATCAGGTGTACAGGCATCCAGCTGCGACTTCAGCAATGCCCTTTCTGATTAACGGTGGTGATTTCAGGGGCCTTTCCAGACATATAATAACTGATGGGATGCGGATGACACACAACAATATTTAATACAGCTGATCCTGGGAGGTCATTTCACCCCTCTCACTCTAAAAGGTAGGAATAAATCATACCTGCCCTCCTATAGTTTTATAAAGATCAAATTAGCTCATAAGTGTGATGGTCAATAAATGTAAGGTCTCTCTCTCTCTCTCAATCTCTCTCTCTCTCTCTCTCTCTCTCTCTCTCTCTCTCACACACACACACACACACACACACACACACACACACACACACAGCTTACTAGCGATTGGTTTTTCCATCTTCCCACCCTGACAGGCTGATGGGAAGAAAGGAGGGCCCAGAAGTCCTTTTTCTGACATGACTTCAATCCTGTGAAGCTCGCCTCTTGGCTGCAGCCTCCAGAAAGAAGGGGCTGGGGTGCTGCTTGCTGGGCAGTGGGAGGTGGATCATTAAATATGGTGGTGATAATCCTAGTGAGTCATCACCCAGTTGGCTCAGGAAGGAGACATTTTTCAGGTGGGAAATGCATGAGCAAATAGTAATCCCTCTCTGAGGGCAAAAACCTCAGCGCCAAGTGCAGAGTGCAGAAGAGAACTCAGGAATTTGCTCTGGGAGGGGAGAGAACGCACTGATAACTGCCTCCCCCCACCTCCTGTTGAGTCTGGATAGCTCCAGCTCAGCTTTAATTCTTCGGGACTCTGCCATCCCCTGGGCTTCTGGTCTGGCCTCTGATCTCATCTCCAGTTCCCCCATTATCATTTACAATGCTCAATTAATATAATAATAATAATAATAATAATAATAATAATAATAATAATAACCTTTGAATTATTTCCTTTAATTCTCATGACATCGCAGAAAGGCAAATACTATTATTGTTCCTATTTTACAAGTTGGAAAACTGAGGTCCAGAAGGTTAAAATGTACCATGTTACTAAGTCATGTGCCAGGTGAAAAAGAATTCAAATCCTGGCAGTTTGCCTATAGTCTACATTTTTCCCCTTTACCTTACTTGCTGCCCACCGCTTAGATGGAATGGATGGACAGAAGGAAGAAAGGGAGGTAAGAAGGAAGGAAGGAAGGAAGGAAGGAAGGAAGGAAGGAAGGAAGGAAGGAAGGAAGGAAGAAAAGGAAGGAAGTTTTCCAAGTTGTGAGAAAGAAATGAGACACTGTGTGTGTGAAAGTGCTTTATAAAATTTAAAGTATGAAAATGGACTAGTATTGTCATTGTTAGACCAAAGGTTGTCCCTTTCAAAAAGAAGTTTGTCCTCTCTAAGCTGGGACTTCAGCACCTCTGGCATCTGGGGAGACTTCTGGGCTTTTCCATCTCTCTGGGATGTGGGGCACAGTGCACATCTCAGAACTGGAGATTCAGAGCTTTCTGCCATTGGCTGTCTTGTTGCTGTGTGTGACCTTTGGCAAGTCCCGTAACCACTCTAGCCACAAGTCCGTCTTTGTCTCTAATGAGAAGGTTGCCCTTTCCCTGGGACCTGTGAGAGCCCGTGTGCCACAGCACCTAATCCAATGCCAGATTTCAAGTACTCCATTGCCACAGTGACTGCTGAGGACCAGGCTGGACAACAGAGATGCTGTTGTCCAGTGCTATTGGATAGCGCGGCTCAAGAGTTCTATATTTGTTTAGTTTTTCTTTTCTTTTAAGGTAAAACTTGCATACAATGAATCTTATCATCTCCCCAGAAAGTTCTGTCATGCCCTCATGTGACTCTCTGCCCCCAACTCCAGAGGCAACTGCTGCTTTGATCATTGTTTTAACCATCACTTACTCTTGCCTATTTATGAAAGACGGATTGGCTTCGCTGAGGATGCCCTGAAAGCTGGCGCCAGTTTTCACTCCTCTCAGGAGAGCAAGAGAGCCTTGGGGCTGACGATTTCCATCTTCTCTCCTCCTTCATCACTGGCTTCTTCTACACCGGACAAGCAGCACAGCGCAGAGCTGGCCTCTGGGAATGCGAACATGGTCTGCTCCAGGAGGCCCACTGCATTCTCCCTGCCTCTGCTTACATCGACCACTTGGGACTGGGCTGGACATACTTCCCACTGTGTCCCTTTCTAAGAGGGTCTGCTTGGCACTCCCAGGGCAGGCTATCTGCCACCATTTGCAGGACTCCCTGCCAGGTGACTGAGAGAGTGAGGAGGAGAGCAGAGGCTGTTCCCTTCTAAGGATTGTCCGAGAGGGGTTGGCCCAGAGGACTTTGATCCAGGCCATACGGCATAGGCTGGCTGGTCACTGTCACTGTAGTGGGGATTACAGGACAGTTGAATTGAGTTTGAGGTAAAAGGTAGGAGCTGTAAATTATTTTTGGCTTAAAGTTTGGGTTAAGGGGTAAAGAGCCACCTTTTACCTAATTGCTTCAGATCAGTTGAAAAAAGTCTCAAGAAGGAAAAACCAAATTCGATGCTTTTCAGAGATGTGTCAATGTAGGACACATACAAACCCGTAGAGAATTTTTATGAGTTTATTTGAGCCAAACTGACGACAATTGTCAGGAAGCAAAATCTCAGCGTGAGAAAATGCTCCGGAGAATGGCAGTTTTGCAGCTTATTTTATACAGTAGACTCAAAGGAGGAGACGTAATGGAGGGTTACATGAAATCCATTGGCAGTTTTAGGGAAGTAGGAGAAAGCAAAGCGGGGAAATTTCAGATTTGATAAAAAGTAAAATAGAGAGATACACACTTCTTTTATATAGGTGGGCACAGAAAAGCTAACAATTAACATTTCAAGCACATAAAAATGGTATGTGGGAATTTTTATGTTCAGACCATCCTATGTGGTTACTTTTGGTCTCTGAGCTTGTAAGGCCCATGATGCAGTCCTTCCTTGAGCTTGTCAGGTTTAGGAGATGGCCCCGTTTTCATCCACAGGTATTAGCACAAAGACTTGGAAAATTCCTAGGTGCTCACAGCCTGCCCCAAGGCCAGCCTCCCCCAGTGCCTGCCATCCTCAGGGGTGGCCAGGAAGCGCTTCTGTGTTCTGGGAGCCAGCTCGAAGAACAGCAGCTGTGATTTCAGGGACGCTGCGCTGGTTGAGAATGGCCTTCGCTGATTTTTTCTGGGTGAGAGAAGAGGCCCTGATGGGCTGAGGGTGGGAGGGGAGCCCGGGGGGAAAAGTCACAGCACAGTGCTGAGGCTTCTGGGCCACCAAAGGGGCTGGGGGCTGGCTCCAGTGCCCGGCAGGACAGACCTTCATGCCAAGCCTGGAGACAGTCACCCCCTGCTCCCTTTAAGGTGTAGATTGGCAGCTCTCCAGGTAAAAGAAAAGGGCCTGGTGACCTGGAAAATGGGAGAAAAGAGACGCAGCTGGGGACATTGGTGCTGGGGGGCAGAGGGAGGAGGGGGAGGGGAGCCAGGAAGGACTCAGCTGGGAGCTGCCCTGAGGAGTTGCTGGAAGCAGCAGACCCTGAAGCTGACGGGCAGGAAGCAGGCCTGGAGCGGACGGGGAGATACTATGGGCTCACCCAGCAGCAGGAGGGCCACACATATCTCTGAAAACACATGGTGGCCAGGCCAGAAAGTGATGGCCAGGAGTCAGGTGTGGAAAGGGAGACCTGCTGTGCTCCTTGGACAGAGCCCCATGAGTGTGTGTGTGTGTGTGTGTGTGTGTGTGTGTGTGTGTGTGTGTGTCTGTATGTGTGCATGTTTATCAGAGAGAACCTCAGGGGCTGACCCAGGGGCTTCCACAGGAAGTTAGAAAGTTCTAGAGGTCTGTGTGCAGGAAGCTGCCGGCCTCTCCTTCCTGCCCTGTCTGTGGCCCCAGAATTCACAGCACACAGGCTGTGTGGCCTGGCCATGCATGAGGCCGCCTGGTCCAGGTCCACCTAGCCTGTTTGGCTCTTTCCCTTCGTACCACCCGCACACAGACTCAGAGAGGGAGAAAAAGCTTTCCCTCCAGCTGGGACTTAACAAGGTATAAATTCAGGTTTAAACCTGTATTGAGCACCAGTGATGCAGAGCTCAGCCCTAGATATACCCGGCGTGGACGGCCAGATTCTACTCACTCAACAAGGGGTTGGAAACAGGACGGGGGTGGGGATTGTTGTTGCTGAGAAGCATTAAGAAAACACTTTCTCATTTTGAGTAGTTGGAACTGTCCAACCATAGACTGGTAGAAACTTACGAGAAAGGTAGTAAGCTCTCAGTCACTGGTGGTATTGAAGCTGAGACTGGATAAACACTTGGTAGGGGTCGTGTGTGTGTGTGTGTGTGTGTGTGTGTGTGTGTGTGTGTGTGTGTGTGTTTGGACTAGATTAGTGTTTCTCATTCATGTACTATGCTTTGTATTTTTGGCATATCTGTGTCCCATGTGATTATTTATATGCATTTTTTCTTTAAATAATTTATTCTCTTGGACACAAATCAATATATGCTTAAAGAAAACTTGAAATCAATACCATAAAGGAAAGCCAGAATCGTGTGTTATAGGCTAACCCTTAAAACCGGCACCACTATCACCATCACAAACTGTCACCCTCCCTGTTTTCTATGTCTAAATGGAGTTGGCGTGTTAGAGGGATGCTAAAGAGAGGTGTGCTCCCAATGAGACTTTATCATCAGAAGGATTGGGAATGAACTGAAAAGGGAACAGCCTCCTCCTTAGGTGGTTCCTCTAATGCCCGCTCAGGCACCACTGCCAGTTGCCCCTTGGTGGTTACCTTGCCCCTGCAGCCTGGGAAGATATCCCTTATCCCTGTTCTGCCATCTGTAAACGAGGTGTTGATTGGATCCTTTACAGTTGCTAAGGTCCTTTGCAGCTCTAACATTTTTTCTAACTTCAGTATTATAGGATTCTTCCACTCCGGTATGATTTCTCAGGGTGGGCTTTCATGGGGTCAGGGCTGTGTGGACCCCCTCTCCGGCTCCACCGTAAACACCTCCTATCCCAGCAGGGAAAGCATGCTTCTGTCTCCAGACTCTCCTTAGCAGCCCAGGTTGGAAAGCAGGAGGCAGGGAGGAGCCAGTTTACCTTTGCAGTTTGAAGTGCTTCCACCAGAGTTGAAGGAAAGCAGGAGTGGGAAAAGGGGAATAATGACAATAATAGTGATGGCTATCACTTATTGAAGACCTACTAGGGGCCAGGCACTGTGAATGGCTTTCTTTACATATTTTTAACTCTTCAACATTTATAAAATATATTATTGCCCATGGTCAGGTTACCTGGTCACTGCTTAAAACAAAACAAATAACAGAAGCTTTCTAAACAGAATGGAGAAAAAAAAATGGGTGGGCCAGGTACACCAGACAAGTGTTCAGGGGTCTTGTGCTCAGCCCAGCAGAGGTTTGGGCAGAGCTCCCACTGCCTGAATTGTTGGCTGCTGGGGTCTGGGGTCTACAGCCCACAGCGGGAGCTGTGCAGCCACAAGGTCTTGGGTTCTAATCCCAGCCCCACCGCATGAAACCAAGTAGTTCTCTTTCACATTCTAAAGCAAGTATTTAAGAATACCTGCCTCAGGGTAATAGTGGCCTCATAAATTGTGCTTGGGAGCCTTCCCTCCTTCTGTATTTTTTGGAATAGTTTGAAGAGAATAGGTATTAATTAAAAAAAAAGATTTTATTGGGGAATTGGGGAAGGGGAACAGACAAGTTGCTGTCCTTTTGTCCTTTAATCTAGTTGTGGAGGACGTTGCTTCACTGGCCCATGTTGGTATTATCCTTGCACTCTTTCTGGGTGAGGCAGTCGCTCACCAGCCATTGGATGGCTGATCACGGAGGCTCACGGTGGCTCATGCCGGCTGTCAGCCGCTCACACTGGCTGCCAGTCACTCACAGTAGCTCAGGGCAGCCCAGCTCCAGGTCAAGCTGTTGTTCACCATCTTAGCTGTAGAGGGCGCAGCATCACTAGCCCACATGTTGGATCTGAACCGATCCTTGCTACTCAGAGCTCGCGTTCCCAAGCCAACTCTTAACCAACGCGCCACTCGGCCAGCCCAAGGTATTAATTCTTTCTTGAATGTTTTGTAAAATTTACCTGTGAAACCATCTGGTCCAGGACTTTTGGTTTTTGGAAGCTTGTTGATTACTGATTCAATTTCTTTCGTAGTAATCAGTCTGTTCAGAGTTTCTGTTTCTTCTTGGTTCAGACTTGGAAGATTGTATGCTTCTAGAAATTTATCCATTTCTTCCAGATTGTCTAATTTGTTGGCATATAGTTGCTCATAGTATTTTCTTAAAATTTTCTATATTTCTGTGGTGTCTGTTGTCACTTCTCCTCTTTCATTTGCACTGTACACCTGAAGCTGACAGTGAATAATATTGTATGTCAACTATAATTGAATATATATATAGCCACAGGATGTGGAGTATAGTGTGGGGAGTGGAGTCAATGGAATTGTAATAGATATGTATGATGTCGGCGGGGGTGGGGAGAGTGGGACAGTGGATTGGGGGAGGGGTGTTGTCACTTTGTGAGGGGTAAAAAGTATAACTATTGCACTGTTTTCTCACCTGAAACTAATAAAAAAAATGAAAGAAAAACAAAGAATGAAACTGAAAAAAACCAACAACAAATAAAACAATACCTGCCTCCCTGCATTGCAGAGGATGAAATACATGTGACGAAAAGGATCTTGAGCCTATAGCATGGCACATAGGAGGCATCTGGCAACTGTTAGTTCTCTTTTGTTTCCCACCTGCAAACCAGCGTCTACTTCCGAGGAAGAAGATGGCCTCGCATCCTCTTTCCCCAAGGAATCAGCATTTTAACTGATGAAGCTTAGAAATCGCAGTGTCTGGAGGCTCAAAGAAGTGCATTTCAAAAGGTAATTGGAAAGTAGTAAGAATCCACTGACATGTACACTTAGGAGAAATTGAAACGTGCTGACATTTTCAGCTGGTATATGAATGAGCCTTGGGAGAGGTTTCCCCAAATTTGGTAACAATTCTGAAGATGTACATGACATTACCAGTAATAAGTTGTGAAACTGAAAGGAACTCTTTTAACCTACAAATGATACAAAAAATAAAATTTGGTGAAACAAAAAAAAGTAATTGGGAGAGACATGTAAGGCAGGGGAACGTCCCCCAGGCATCCCTGAAAAGCCTTACAGACTTAGTAGCACAGCTTGTCCTGGGCGGCCTCTCTCTGTAGCAGGCCTGCTGCCTGTGCAGGGAGAATGCGGTCTGGGAGACATCTGCCCATCAGCGGAACAGGAAGTCCTCACCTGCCCGTGTCAGCCTCTCTGGGTTCAGCATGCCCCTGCATGTGCCTTGCATGAAGGTGGGGACAGGGAAGTGGGTTGTGGAGGCTGCTATTTGGGAGGTCGAATTGAGGAAAGACAGTGGTAACCTCTGGCACCAGGATAAGGGAATGGGGCCCGCTACTGCGGGATGGTTGCACTGTCAGTCGCCATCTTGATGATGCAGGGAGGAGGATAACAGTGACAATTTCCTTCACTGAATGTCCACTAGATGGGATGAGAAGAAGTCCCATGCCTGAGATTAACACTTTTATCACCTTTGCAGGATGGTGATTGAGAACAGATAAGTTTGGTTTTAGAAAAGTACTAATATAAGCAATGTTTCTTATGCCTGAGTGTTGGGGTAAAACTTAAATATGCTACAGATGCATATTCCCAGTATATTTAACTGTAATATAATAATACAAATCTATTCCCTTTTATTTTTCCTTTAATGATATAACCAAAGCCCTCTATTCTGATGCTGTCACCGCTGGTTAAAGGGCGGGTTAAAAGAGTAATTATAAAAACTATATATACATACTTTAAACTTTTGCTCTCATTCACATTCATGAGCATATATTGATCTGGCAACTTTTAAAAACTTTCTTATTACAAAAAATTTTAAGCATATTGTACAAAATAGGCAGACTGTAACGAACCCTTGTGCTATTATACAGCTTCCAAAATTACTGAGTCATGGCCAAGTTTGTTTTCTCTGTGTCTGTCCCCCACCCCACAGCAGGCTGTTACTTTGAAGCAAATTTAAAATGTAATTTTACCTCATTCCTAATAGTTCAGTGTGCATCTGCTGGACTAAACTATGTCCCTCAAAAATTCACATGTTGAAGCCCTTGCCCTCATTGTGATGGCATTTGGAGATGGGCCCTTTGGAAGGTAATTATGGTTAGAGGAGACCCTGAGGGTGGGCCCTCATGATGGGACTAGTGCCCTTATAAGAGAGATACCAGAGAGCTTGTTTTCTCTCTCTCTCTTCCCCCACCCCCCTCCACCCATATGAACTGAGAAAAGACCACGTGAGGACACAATAGGAAGGTGGCCATCTGTAACCTAGAGCGAGAGCTCTGACACTGACCTTGTGGGTACTTTGATCTTGAACTTCCAGTCTTTCAAATTGTGAGGGAAAATTCCTATTGTTTAAGCCACCCAGTCTATGGCATTTTGTTATGGCAGCCCACGCTAAGTAATAGATCATCTCTAAAAGATAAGGATTCTTCAAAACAAGCAAACAGTAATAACATTTTTGCACCTACAAAATGTATCATTGAATCCTTGATTTCATCAGATATCAGCAGGTAAACTTATGATGTGGAGCTAAGGCTCTTCTCTTGAGTGTGCATCAGCTAACTGAATCCTATATTGCCTTACATTGAAAATCACATTTGGATTCTGTGATCTACAATTTGCAGTTTCAGTTTTTTAATGTGGAATGAGAATTTAAAGATATTTTGGAAGTTATGAGAAGAGAATCCTCTTAGGTAGTTATTATTCTCTCCCACTATCTTTTGTAGTTGTCTTACTCACACCTATTTTGACATCATTTTTTTTTTTAGAAACACTTTTATTGAGCATTTCCAAAGCATTCATCTTAGCTTTCACAGAAATTACTCTTGCTTTTGTACTCATACTTAGTTTTTTTGGTAATATTTAGTTGTGAATTGACAATAATAAGTATAACTGGCATAAGTAGGTTTGAGAACAAGCACAACTGATTCCTGCTAAGCATCCTACTCAACTTGTTGGGGAAGGGCTTTGGAATGCTGGAGAGTGGGCTGTGGTCATTGCAGGGGGTTTTATGGAGGAACTAAGAGCATCAAATGATTTGGTAAGTCTGTTAGTTACAGACTGAATAAATGAGCTGCTTCTGCATATTTTGGACATCTTTTTATGTTAACACAAATGGTTCCACATCCTTCTTTTTATATACTGCATAGTATTCGTCATATAGGTGTACCATATGTCTTAACCCATGTGTTTCTTATTGGTAGACATAGGAATTGTTTCTTCTTTTGTCTGTTCATTTTGCTTTTTTGTTAATATATAAAATGCTTCAGTGAGCCTCATTATTCATATACCTTGATGTACTTTAACCAGTATATCTACAAGATATATATTTTTTTAATTTTTGACATTCAATATTATTTTATATCAATTTCAGGTGTACAACATAATGGTTAGACATTTATATAATTTATGAAGTGATCCCCCTGACTAGTCTAGTATCTGCCTGGCACTATGCATAGTTCTTATCATATTATTGATTATATTCACTATGCTTTACTTTACATCCCCATGACTGTTTTATAACTTCCAATTTGTATACCTTAATCCCCTCACATTTTTCACTCTGTCCCCAATCCCCCTTCCATCTATCACCCTGATAAGTCTAGTACTATATGACACCATACATAGTTATTACAATCTTATTGACTATATCCCTTATGCTATACCCTACATCCCATGACTACTGTGTAACAACCAACTTGTACTTCTTAATCCCTTCCCCTTTTCACCCATCCCCTCAATCTCCCTCCCAACTGGCAACCATCCAAATGTTTTCTGTATCTATGAATTTGTTTGTTTCATTCGTTTATTTTGTTTAGATTCCATTTATAAGTGAAATCATGTGACGTTTGCCTTTGGCTGTCTGACTTATTCTCAGCACAATACCCTCTAGGTCCACCATGTTGTCACAGATGGCAAGATTTCACTTTTTTAATGGCTGAGTAATATTCCATTATATATATATATATATATATCTCCTCTCTTCTTTATATATTTTTCCATTCAGGGACACCTAGGTTGTCTTCCTATTTTTGGCTATTGTAAATAATGCTACAAAGAACATATGGATGAACACATCCTCAGAAGTAGCATTTGGTTGTTGTTGTTTTTTTTTTTTTAATAAATACCCAGAAGTGGAATTACTATGTCCTTCTTTGTCTCTTATTATAGCTTTTGTTTTAAAGTCTATTTCGTCTGGTATGAGTACTGCTACCCCAGCTTTTTTTGTTTTTTTCCATTTTCATGAAATAAGTTTTTCCATCCATTTACTTTCAGTCTGTGTGTGTCTTTTGATTTGAAGTGAGTCTCTTGTGGGTAGCATAGGTATGGGTCTTGTTTCTTATCCATTCAGCCACCCTATGTCTTTTGATTGGAGCATTTAATTTATTTACATTTAAACTAATTGTTGATACATAAGTAGTTATGCCATTTTATTATTCATATTTTTAATTTAATTTAATTTTGTCTTAAAGAAGTTCCTTTAAGATTCCTTGTAGTACTGGTTTGGTGGTGATGAACTCCTTTAGCTTTTTCTTGCCTGGGAAGCTCTTTATTTGTCCTTTGATTCTAAAGGATAGCTTTGCTGGTTAGAATAATCTTGGTTGTAGGTCCTTACTTTTCATCACTTTGAATATTTCATGCCAATCCTTTCTGGCCTACAAAGTTTCTGTTGAGAAATCAGCTGACAGTCTTATGGGAGCTCCCTTGTAGGTAATGAACTGCTTTTCTCATGCTGCTTTTAGTATTCTCTTTATGTAGTTAACCTTAGGCATTTTCCTTATGATGTGTCTTAGTGTGGGCCTCTTTGGGTTCCTCTTGTTTGGGACTCTGCACTTCCTAGGCTTGCATATCCATTTCCTTCACCAGGTTAGGGAAGTTTTCCTCATTATTTCTTCAAATAAGTTTTTAATTCCTCACTTTCTCTCTTCTCCTTCTGGTACTCCTATGATGTGAATGTTGGTATGCTTGATGTTGTACCAGAGGCCACTTAAACTGTTCTTACATTTTTGTATTCTTTTTTCTTTTTACTGTTCTGATTGGGTGTTTTCCGTTACCTTATGTTCTAAATCGCTGATTCAATTTTCTGCTTCCTCTGTTCTATTTTTGATTTCCTCTAAATGTATTCTTCATTTCAGTTATTGTATTCTTTATTTCTGACTGGTTCTGTTTTATGTTTTCTGTCTCCATTTTTATGTTTCCTATCTATTTGTTCACGTTCTCCCTGAGATCATTGAACATAGTTATAACCAGTGTTTTGAACTCTGCATCTGGTAGATTGCTTGTCTCCATTTTGTTTAGTTCTTTTTCTGGGGCTTTGTTCTGTTATTTCATTTGGGACATGTTTCTTTGTCCCCCCATTTTGGCTGCCTCCCTGTGATTGTTTCTATGAATTAGGTAGAGTTGCAATGTCTCCCGGTCTTACTAAAGTGGCCTTATGTAGTAGGTACCTTGTGGGGCCCAGTGGGGTACCTGGTCACCAGAGCTGGGTGCTCTAGGTGTGTCCCTTGTGTGAGTTGTGTGTATCTTCCTGTTGTAGTTGAGACTTGATTGCTGTTTGCACATCAATAGGAGAAATTGACCTTCAGAATCATTGCTTGTGAGGACTGGCCATTACTACAGTGAGAGAGCTGTTGTTCAGGGGCTGACCGTATGGAGCAGGATTTGCTTTAGCAGGGCTCTGGTGCCTGCCCAGTATGCCCTTTGGGTCTATCATCTTTAGAGGTGGCTGCGTGGTGCTCCAGCTCAGTTTGAAACTGGCCACTGGGTGTGCCAATCCCAGGGACACCTAGGAGGGGACCTGGTACAGGCCAATTTCAGCCATAGCCTGTGCCCTGCCCAGGGTCACTTGGCATAGCCACTGAGAAATCTGCAGATGGCTGCCACCCATGCTGGGGTTCGAGGTGCCTCAAGAGGCTGAGTTGTGAACAGAAGCTGGCTATTGCTAATGCCAGGCTTGGGGCTGCTCATTCAGAGGTATGGGATGTACTGAAGTCAGATGCTGCTTGTTTGAGTTTTGTGAACCTTTGAGAGATTTTAGGAAGGTCTGCAGCATGAGCCAAGGTAGGCTGTTTATATGGAAAAGCCACTGAAAGTGGGCCTGAAAGTTGGGTGGGGCAGTCTCAGGGAATTACTAGGGCAGAACAGACAAAAGGTGATAGACAGTTTGATGGGCACTGAAATATGGTGTCTGCATACCAGGAGAACATAGGGCTCAACAGAGAAATAATGGCTCTGCCAGCTCCTTCATCCAGGAGAAAGCTGTCCCTCAAGCCCTCACTCTGAAGCCAGACAACTCAGTTCCTCCTTGTATGTCCCTGTGGCCTTTTGAGCTGCTGCCCCAGGGCTGGAACTCAGAGTGAGTGAGTCTGTCAGCAAGTAAGTCTATGTGCGGTCCCTTTAAGAGGAACCCCTGAGACTGCTGCCACTCTCTGGCTCACTCAGCCACAATCTCCATCGGTTTTCACAACTAGAAATTATGGGGACTTAACCCTGGCCAGGAACCATGGGCTGGGAAGCCTAGTGTGGTGCTGGGACCCCTTGCTCCTACAAGGGGGGCCTCCAGAGCATGGATGTTCCTCCCAATTTTTAATGGTCACACGTGGGTGTGGGACGAGTTTGTCCCATACCTTTGCCCGCCCTACCAGTCTCAAGGTGGCTTCTTTTGTATGTCCTTAGTTGTAGGGCTTTGGCTCAGCTAGACTTCAGGCAATTCTCAGTGGATGATTATTCTGTAGTTTAGTTGTAATTTTGATGTGGACATGAAAGAAGGTAAGCACAGCATTCACATACTCCACCATTACAAGATACATTTCTTAATATGAAATTGCCAGGTCAAACAAAAATATATGTATTTAAATTTTTTACTGATGTTGCCAAATTGTTCTCCAAAAATGTTACACTAATTTATGCTCCCACCAACAGTATTTAAAAATGTGTATCGCATACTCACCATTACCAAATTTTTTCATCTTTACCAGTCTAATAAATAAAAAATGGTATCTTAACTGTTTTTACTTTAATTTACTTCATTTTGAGTGAGCTTTAGCATTTTTCATGTGTTTAATGGGTTTTTGTACTTATCTTTCTATGAACCATGAGTTCATACCCTATGCTCTGCTTGCATTGTTAAATAGTTTTGTGAAACTCTATTTAATTTGACAATATTTGCCCTTTGCTTTTCTATGTGTGATATAAATTCACTATTAAGCCAAGGTGGCTGAGTGTTTATCAGAAATGGGTACTCTTCATTTTGCTGTGTGGAGTTGCCCCTGAGAAGGGGCTGCCAGCTAGGGTCTTCATTTCCCCTGGCTCTTTTAGGATAGGTGGGGCCATGTGACTGAGTTCTAGCCAATGGGCTGTGAGCATGGACAATATACACTACCACCAGGCCTAGCCCATTAGAATTCTCATCAACTCCTCTTCATGATGCCAAGGGTTAAAGCTGTCAAGGCCTCTGCCAGGCTGGTCTTTGAAAGATTTAAAGCAGGGGAGCTGCCCTGTTCTATGATGTTAATTGAAAACACTAGCATTGAACCATTATACATTTTAGGGTCTATTTTTTAAAGAAACATAATAGTTAGCCTCCCTTAACTAGTATACAAAATACCTAGCAAGTGGCCTATTCTAACTTTTATACTAAGTATGTATAGTGTTCTTTTTATTATTATATCCATGCTATTTATTTATTTTTTAACTTTTTTTTATTGGGGAACAGCCATGGTTATTGGTTACACATTGCTTTCCTGCTACAATGGCATAGTTGACTCTTAAGCAGGGTGCAGCTCACAGTGGCCCATGTGGGGATCGAACTGGCAACCTTGATATTATTAGCACCATGCTCTAACCAACTGAGCTAACCAGTCACCCCCCTGTATGCTATTTATTTTTTTTATTTTTATTTTTTTTAAAGATTTTTATTGGGGAATTGGGGGGATGGGAACAGTGCTGGGGAATTGGGAGAAGGGAAACAGACAAGTTGCTATCCTTTTGCTCTTCAGTCTAGTTGTGGAGGACGTCGCTGTACTGGCCCATGTTGGCACCATCATTGCGCTCTTCCCGGGCCAGGCAGATCAGTCGCCGGCTTCTGGACGGCCGCTCACTGCGGCTGCTGGCCGCTCACGCTGGCTGCTGTCTACACACGGTAGCCCATGGCAACCCA
>NW_017731622.1:1231286-1247060 GCF_001890085.2 Hipposideros armiger | reverse complement strand
ACACACGGTAGCCCATGGCAACCCACTGCCACAGGGGCTGCAGCCCACGCCGTCGCCGGCGACTCACAGCAGCCCAGCTCAGCATCTCAGCTGTAGAGGGCAGTGTCACTGGCCCTCATATGTGGGATCCGAACCGGGCCCTCTGGTGTCCCAGGCCAGTTCTTAACCATCGCGCCACTCGGCCGGCCCTATGCTATTTAGTTTTTAACCATAGAAATTAAAATATTTTTAACATGATCATTTTTTTGAAAATGACCTTTGGGCATTGTGTTACGCCTGGAAACAATCTCCTTACCCCAAGATTATTATTATTATTTTTTATTATTAGTTTAGGGTGTACAGAATAATGCAATAGTTAGCTTTTTCACCCCTCACAAAGTAACAACCCTCCTCCCCCATCCACTGCCCTTCCACACCCGATGTCATATTTATCTATTACAATTCCAACAAGATTATTTTTTAATTAATCTATGTATCTTTCTAGAACTTTTAAGGCTTATATTTTTCATTAAAGCTTTTTTTCACCTGTAATTTATTTTGGTATAAGGTAAAATGTAGGTTTTCAGCTTAGTTTCCCTGCCTCCTCCTTGCCCCAAATTGTTAGACAATCTTTCCCATTCCATTTGTTGAATAATCTATTTTTTATCACTGATTTGAATTACATCATTATCATATACCAAATACCAATATGTATTTGTGTTCAACATGGACTCTCTCCTGTTTTGTGAATTTGTTTATCTATTAATGCATTGTGCCAACATATTTTAGTCATTGTGGATTTACAATAAATCCTTTAAAATATCTGGTGAGGAAGTCTATATTCACTTTCCCCCATCATTTTTCTAGCTACTCTCATACATCTGTTTTTCCAGATAAACTTCAGAATAAATTTGTCTAGTCAAAAGAAACTATGTTGATACTTTAACTGAGATTGCTTTGAATGAGGAAAACAAATTTTTACAACACAAATTTTTTATTCGAGAATATATGTGCTTTAATTTATTCAAATATTATTAAAATTCTTCAGTGGAGGTTTAAAGCTTTTTTCATATAGATACTGTACAGTTATTGTGAAATGTATTCTTAGATGTTTTATCTTTTTATCTTCTTGTTATAAAAGGGGATAATTTCTTCTGGTATATTTTATAACTGGCTGTTGTTTGTTTAAGAAGAAGACACCCAACTCAATTCTGTTTTTTTCCTAAAGTTTTTCAGTTGATTTGGATGAATGCACAATATAATCATATCATCTGCAGATCATATTAAATCTGCTTCCTTCTTTCTAATATATTTACCTCTCATTTTTCTCCTTATCTAATTGTATTGGCTTGTACTGCCAGAACAATGTTTAACACTGATGTTGGTGGCAGATTCCTGTCCCTGAAGACCCTAAGAGGAGGTCCTCTGCCATCTGTTGACTGCCATCAAACTCTCTCAGGGGAAACAGGGGGAGTTTGCTATGGAAGGCCTCTGAGCCACGCAGTCCTTGTTAAAAAGAGCACACGCTACACAACAGTCACCCTGGCTGCCTCAGCACCCTGCCCCCCCCCCGACCTGCTCCACCCCTTGTAGCACTGATCACATGGCATGGGACACCTTCATTGTCTGTCTTCCCCATGAGAATGGGAGCTCTTCCAGGGCAGAAACAGGTTTTTTGGTTCACTGCTGTTTCCCTCCAGCCTAGTGCGCTGCCTGTCACATAGGAAACATTCAATCAATATGTGTTTAATGAGATGACAAATCAGATAGGCTTTTGCTGTCTCCTATTAAAAATGGCTTTCCTGGGCCAGCTGAGTGGCGCGTTGGTTAAGAGCTGGCTTGGGACGCTAGAGGGCCCTGGTTCGGATCCCACATATGAGGGCCAGTGACACTGCCCTCTACAGCTAAGATGATGAACAACAGCTCAACCTGGAGCTGGGCTGCTGTGGGTCGCCGGCGATGGCGTAGGCTGCAGTCCCCTGCAGTAGTGTGTTGCCATGGGCTACCGTATGTAGCCAGCAGCCAGCGTGAATGGCCAGCAGCCGCCGCGAGCAGCCGTCCAGAAGCCGGCAACTCATCTGCCTCGCCTGGGAAGAGCACAATGATGGTGCCAACTTGGGCCAGTGAAGCAACGTCCTCCACAACTAGACTGAAGAACAAAAAAATAGCAACTTGTCTGTTCCCCTTCCCCAGATTCCCCAGCGCTGTTCCCTTCCCTCAATTCCCCAATAAAATCTTTAAAAAAAAATGCCTTTCCTAATTACTGCCCCTCACATCTTTACAGCCTTTCTGGTAACAAAGTTTTCTCATATGCATTATCTTGTTTTTATTCTCTCATCAAAAATTGCAAATTTTTTCTTCTTAATTCTCTATTTATAGATATGGAAAAGGAGATCCAGTGAAGTTCAGTGATGGCTCAAGGCTGCTCAGCTAACCAATGGCAGAGTAAGATTCTGTCATAGCCTTCTGGTTCTTTCCATGGGGCCGTGCTACTGCTCGGTTGACCATCCTTTGGAGAGCAGCTTTGAAGATTTTCATCTTGATAAAGAAATGCGACTTTTTAAAAAGCTGTTGGCTGAGGGGAAGAAAGGAGTGAGTGAGGGAAGTTGCGTTCCTCAGAGATTGCTACTGGTTTTGCCCCTGCCAGTAAAGGATAGGTTGTGTGAGAGTCTTGGAAAGCGGGGTAGGGCTGAGGGTGGTAGGGATGGGGGTGTGAGAAGGGTAGCAAACTGGACAGTCCTCAACTCACTATCCCAATGAACAGGCCTAAGTTGTATCTTGGAGCCCCAGGGACAGTGACACAACATTGACCCCTAGGGGCTAAGTCCAGTCCTCTTGGTTAGTGGTCCTGTGGAGGGTGACCCAGACCTTTGGGCACTGGTTACTGGGTGCTTGGCAGCCCTCCCTGCACACACAATTCTGTTCTAGCCACTTTGGGAAGGCCTAGAAGAGAGAACAAGAACAACCAGTACTGACCTTCGGGGCCTGTGTTCTGATGGGAGAGCAGTAATTAAGCACCTGCTGTGTGCCAGGTCAGATGCTGGCCACCTCACACACATCATATTTCACTTCATTCTCACCACAACTCAAACATAGGCTCATAAACAGAGCCTCATAGAGTGAAGATCACAAGGTCCTTCTGCTCATTGGTGTCGGAGCTGGAATTCCAATTTGGGGGTCTGCAGCGCCCATGCTCTTTCCATTGCATCTCACTGTCTTCCCACAGGAATGGGTGGTCCAGTACATATAAAGTTTAGGGTGGCCACACTGGGTCCCATCAGAGGACAGAATCAGGGAGGCTGCCTGGCAGCTGAGTTGGAGAAGGCAGCATAAATGGCCCCAGGGGAAAGCAGACAGGAGGCCCCAGCAGGCTCTGAGAGGGACGGGTAAACAGTTTGGTCTGGCACTAGGCAGAGATGACAGGGATTAAACTCAGGCTCTGTGTTAAAGGGCTCCTTCTGAGTCAGCGATCCTGCAGGCCACATTCTCTGAACAGCCAACCTTGGCGAAATGGTGGTAAAGTTTGGCTGCTTTTTCACTCCCCTCCCTGAGCCTGGACTGGCTTCTGATCCCAAGAGGCCTTACAATCAATCAGCCACAGATCAATCATCTGCCCTTTACCCCCATCTTGTCATCCCCACACACCATGGCCAGCTCCCCCCTTATTCCTCTCTGGATATTTTTCCCACTTAAGCGGTTCTCAGGGGCCGGAAAGCCTTCCTGGCTGTCTGTGGAGAAGAATTGCTGCCATGGGCAGTCAGGTTGTCTACAGGCTGGCAGGAGGATCTCCTGGCACCCTTTGCTTTCTAGTGGACCACCCTCGGGCAGCTCCCCAGGCCACACAGTGGTCTGCGGGTTCAGGCAGTTGGGCAGCTCAGTGGATGACTTCCTTTTGCACCTTGATGCTGACTCAGAGAGAGCACTGCTAGTGGCTTTTCCCATTGCTGGCCCTGGGACAAGTCCTTCCAGTGTCATTGACTCCCTTCTAAACAAGCAAAGTGGAGCAGTAACTGCAAGTGGCAGCTCGCCATGAGAAGACTCGATTTCACTATCGGGATGGAAAATCTTCATGGGTTACTGTTTTCCAAAGGGCTGGCCACCTCTCACCCCATCTCCATTAGTAGCTCCTTAAAAGGCAATCCAATATCCTGGTGAATATCACTTTGAAACCAAATCTGGTGTTCCCTGCCTTGCATTAATCCCCATAAGCCTCCTGTCCATCGCTCAAAGCTGACCCAGCACTGGCCCCCTGCGGCTGGATCCTAAAATGACTTGGCTTTGGGAGGTGGGATGGAATGAAAGTGGTGGGTAATACTTATGGGATAGACAGTGAGAAACTAAATCTGAGGCCATGGCCCTAAGGCATTTGGGCCCCCTTTAATTGTAGGTAACAAGCTGTCCACAAATGTGCATATCCTCAGCAAGCATGAAAAACCTTTAGTCAAGGATGCTATGGACGCATAAGGGCCCTGCCAAATTGGATGATGGGGGTTAAGATATAAAGCAAGATTGTGGGAACAGTTCCGCTCAAACTTTGCCAAGGCCACGGGTATCACTAGCTTCCTAACCTCCGTCTGTTTGACTCCCATCTAATCTACCCCAAAGAACAAGAATATCAGATTAGCACTATGAAGACCTATCCTGTTTCTCATCAGGATTTACACATACATAAACACACACACACACACACACACACACACACACACACACACACAAAACCTTACCTTTCACTTCCCCAGTTAACTCCCTTTGACTTCTAAAAGAAAGTAAGGCGCTGCAAGGCTAAACTAGCTCACTGAAGTTTCAACGAAAGAACAAGTTTCTAGAGAATCTGAATACAGCCCCTGGGCTGACCATCAAAAATACTTAAACTACCTCCTGTTATCGCTTTATACTCTTTGCTTGAGATCCTAAAACAGTATGTCCTTCCATCATACCACATCTTATCTAATATTCAAGATCCTTCTCTGGGGCTCCAGCTCCATTGCTTTGCAGGTTTTCGTTCTCCTCCTCATGTGTGTGCATACACAATCAATCTATCAACCAATCTCTCTCTCTCTCTCTCTCTCTCTCTCTCTCTCTCTCTCTCTCTCTCTTCCTCTCTCTCTCTCCCTCCCCCCTTCACTTTTCCTCTCCTCACAAAAGACCTTCTTCCCTGCTTCTGCCCTCTGCCCTTACCTGTGCAACCTGACCCTTCCCTTCAGGCTAAGCCTGGTTTCTACTTTGGCCTGAGGTCTCCTCCGCTGCCCAGTTCCTTCTCTCCGCAGAATGCTGGGAGCATTTAGAATGTGATTATACCCTCCTTTCTTCCTGCTGTAACTTTTTTAGCTCCTTGTTTTGCCGGCACAGAGGCTTTCTCCCTAACTAGATTACAAGCTACATGAAGAAATGTGTTCTGCTTCTCTGTGAGCCCCCCTGTGCCTGCCATAGGCTTGGCACACAGTAGCCCCTCAGGAAATAGTGAATAATTGAAATTTTTGGTTTCTCATCCCAAGGAATAATTCCTAGTTGCTTTAAAAAAAATCCAAAGAAAGCAGACTAGAAGAAATATAATCAGGAAATTTGGATATTTTTCACATGATGGGCTAAGAGTGCCTGCTCCTCTCTCTCTCTCTCTCTCTCTCTCTCTCTCTCTCTCTCTCTCTCTCTCTCTCTCTCTCTCTCTCTCCACACCCCCATGACATGCTTGTTCTCATAGGTCTACATGGATCCAAGGCAAATTTAGGCTCATTAAGATGATGCTTGCTGACCACCTACATCTGGGTACGTCCCCACAATCCTTAAATTGTCCTCATTTGAGATGTCTTTTTCTTCACACATTGTAACAAGCCCACAGTAATGACAGGGAGCTAAAGCTGGAATGTCTAATGAGTTGTGGATTAAGAAATGATGTGATAGCATCTTGCAGATCCTAATAAACATGCGGCCTCTATTATGTCCTATCATAGCTGTATCTTCTTGCTGACAAGTAATTCCCCAAAATAATCACTTATCTTTCAGCATCTCATTGCAGGGACTAGTTGTGAAGAGCTCCTGCCTAGAAAGGCCACCCGGAGCAATTTGGGGACAATTACATGGGGACCAGTAGCTGCTGGGCACAGTTAACTGGACTTGAACACTTGGTGAGTTAGACCAGAGAGGGAACTGAGACTTTGGCATGGCATTCAGACAGCACCTGCCCATGGCTGCTGGCTTATAATGGGTTTTCTACAGAACTCACATGTTGCCCTAGAGTAGAAGATTAAAGCATTCAACAGGAGTATTTGAAAGGGTTTGAATAATTTTTTTCTTAAATTTTTTTCTTAAATAATTTTTTTCTTAACTAGTCATGATTATCTGTAGAAAAATTAGAAAATATGAATAAACAACAAAACCACTATTAACATCTTGTCATGATGATAATCACCACCACCACCACCATCATCTTCATCACCATTATCACTATTATCATCAATATCATTATCACAAATACCACTACCACAGTCATCATTGTCAAAATTGCTACCTATTAGGAGTTTATACTCATTTCATATACCTTGCTAAGAACCTTAAGTTTGTTAATTCTGGATTTAACAAAAAATTTGGAAAGTGGGTAACTATAGTCCCACTTTATAAATGAGAAAACTGAGACTCACACCTATCTCAGCTCACACAAAGCAATAGCCATCAAAGGTGGAATTTCAACTTCAGTCTGTGTGTCTAAAATCTGTGTGTATGCTGTCATACCTGTTTCTCTTCTCATCTTTAAGATAAGATAATGACCCTTTCTCTCCTGGCTGCCATAAAAAATTGCTATGAGAGTCAAATAAGATACTGGATGTGAAAGCTTTGCAAAGTGTAAAGTCCTGTATAGACTCAGGGATCATTAGGCAGTGCTTGGCACTCATCCAGATAGTATACCCAGCTGCTAAGTAAGTAAGCTGTAAGTAAGTGAGCAATATTCATTGAATGGTGGGTGTTTCATTGGGTCTCATTGAGAAGCCCAGCCTGGTAGGAGAACCTGGGCAAGGGGAAGGAAAGGAGAGGAACAAAGCTAGGAACGTGGGCATGGACATCATGAGTTGAGAGGGAAGAGAAACGACTTAACTAACTGGAATGGAGATTGTTCTGAGCAGTGGGAATACCCTGATCCTTCTCCTCAGTTACCCAATTAAGTATTCATTCAAAATCAAAACAGTGTGCTTCATACACAACTGCAGCTTCAAGTTCCCTAGCCTTTCTTCCAACCAGATTGTCAGCTTCTTATATAAAAATTCTAGAGCCACCGTGGATGCTGGAGAAGAGGAGAGGTATAAGTTTGAAGATGTGGGGTGATTTAGGTTAACGGTCTGCGTGTAAGAGATGGACCAGAGCAAAACCTAGAATAGTGTTCTCTGCTTCTGCAGTCGGCTGCTCAGCTTTCACTCTGCTTCTGTCTCTGCCTACCTCCCTGCCTCTGCCGTCTTTCTTTCATTCTGACTCTTGACTTTAGGAAATCTGTAGTATTCAGAAGTCCCTATTGTATGTGTGTGAGTGTTGAAATCAGGAATTGGTTCTCATGTTGAAAGGCAGAGGTAAAGAGGCCCTGACATCCTAAATATCTATACAGGACACCAGCCAAGTGCCCTACCAGGCTTGGACTCTGAGCTCCTCTCCCATGTTGGAGGTCCTGATGGCAACCTGAGAAATTAATTGAAGTTCTGTTGGATAGCTCTCTGCAAGGGCACCTCTCCAGCCCCCTGTGGCTTTTACATTTGTCTTGGAAGATCACCAAGCCAGGAGTGGAGTTTGACCAAAAGTAGGTGGAATTGACTCATAAGGACCAACTCAGGCAGTCGCTACCCTCCAGAAAAGAAAAAAGAAGGTGGATGGGGAGGCAAATTAGGCAGAATAAATGAAGATGGTACTGTGCTGGGACAAAATAAGGCTGGCTACGTGCAGCCACACATATTTTCCAGCTCAGGCCAAGGCAAGAAATAGAACCAGAGCTTGACCTCCACATCTACACACTATGAAGGCTAATCCTCCCAGGTCCCATCTGTCCTGGCATGCAGAAATAACCAGACTGATGACATAACTATTCATCAGTTATATCATCAGAGGGACTGTTCACACTGACCAGGCATCTTGCAACCAACTTGTTGTGTGACCCTGTGGTCAGTGAACTAGGAGAAGTAGGGAGCTAATGACTACTACTCTCCTGCTCACAGTTGTGGGGTGACACCCTTAGAGGGGACACCTGTGGCTGTGAACTTGGTGCTTTGTTCCGTGTATCAAAGGCTGCTTCTGCCTTCATTCTTGAAATTGCTCCTGGGCTCAATGGAGAAAGGAGTGTTGATATGGTATTTGCTCTGGGGAGGTTTATTGAAGTAAAGAGTGATGTGAAGAGGAAGGATAATAGATGGAGGAGATTTTCTCCATGGAAAAGAATGAGTGAATATTTAGGAAATTAAATTGTTGAGTTGCAACGGTGAGCACGCACTTGGATAATTTGAGCTGAAAACTCACATAGGACAAAAAAAATGTGCGTATACGTATAATCTAAGGGAAGTTCAACACGATTAATCTGATAGTCTCTTAACCACTATCAACCAGTGCATCTTGATGCTGACGCCATTGCTCCCCCACAGGCCCTGGGGTCCACAGGGATATCTAGGGGATGAGAGTAGCGTTGTTCTCATTGTCTCCTCCCTGTTCTTTGGCACGTTGCCTCTCTGCTGTGTCCTGCACTGCGTCCATGTTATCACAGGGGAGTGAGAGACAGCTCTAGTCAAGGTGGGACTTGGCCCCTGGAACGTGTTGTTCAAAGTCTTCATATCACAGCGAAACTCTCCACCTCCAGACAGAGAAGGTGACTTTGAAAGGGCTTTATGAAGCCCCACAAATATACTACTTAGATGGGCTTACATGTTGAACCTTAGAAATACTGATTAAATCGCAGAATCCCCAGGGATTCACCCTGTCCAGTCCTAGCATCCCTTGGCCCAGGGCTAACCCAGCTGATAGTCCAGCATGGGTGCCCTCATGGATTTCTACTCTGGAGGTAGACCTTGGGAACCATTTCTTTGAGCCTCTGATCCCTAATTTTTCATCCCATTCCTTCAGTCTCTGGGTCCATTAAATTCTACCTCCTTCTCAGCTGTATTCCATCCCCCTTTCATTGTAGAGGGACTGCTCTCTACTTGCCTCCCTTGTTTCAATCTGTCCAAATGCTTGATGAGAATCTAGAAACCACATTTTATGAAGGATGCCTGAAGAATGATGGGCTATTCTGATAGGATAGGAGGAGATGCCAGAAAGAACCATCATTGTTCTCTTTAACCCGTTTATGTGGGTGTATATCTGGAAGATATGGGTGCTCTAAGAGGTAGAATCAAGATCCATGGGTGCGGGCTGGAGGAGGACAGATTCCAGGCCAGTATAAGGAAGTTAGCAGCTCTATACTTAGGAACTGAGCTGCCATTCAAGCAGCTGAACACAGAGGAAGTATATCCATTACCATCACCTTCATCATTTACTGAATACTTACTGGGCACCAGGCCTTCGACTAAGCATCTTACCTGCATGATCGGTTAGTGTCCCTTCTATTAACTGCCACCTTCTTTCCCCTCATAGGTTCATTCTCTATATCCCCTAACTCCCCTGGCTTTTGGTCCTCACAGGGTTTGGACCAGGAATCTTGACAAGGCTGGACAGTCTGGGGAGAGAGCAGTCCTGGTGGGAAGATGCTATAGAACCTCAGCTCTTAGAAAACAAAGTACTACCTGATGCCAAACTAAATTCACTCTTGTGTATCCGACAACTAGGCTTCACCCCTAGTCAAGTAAGCCGATGAATATACCATTTGGCCCAACTTTCCCTTTCTGAGCCCCTGAACCCCACATGCCATGAAGTCTACCATTACCACCCCTCCCACCCACATGGAAAGTTGTATAGAGAAGCGAGTTATTCACAAATTTATGTGAAATTTAAAAATTTTGATTTGCTCTTTCAGGGCAGTTTTTTTAATAGCAGGCTGATCTCTCATAATACAATGAAAGCCTTTGTTCAATTATGGTTCTGAAAGCAAGTGGTAGTATTTCAGGGGGCTTGGCAGAAGGCTGTGTTCCCTCAAACCATGCTACATGGACAGAGAAAGATGGATAGGAGGGATGGGGAGTTATTTTTTAGTGGGCACAGAGCTTCAGTTTGTGATGATGAAAAAATTCTGGAGATGGATGGTGGTGATGGTTGCACAACATTGTGAATGTAATTAGTGCCTTTGAGCTGTACACTTAAAATTGGTTAAAATGGTCAAGGGAAAGAAACAGTGGCTAGGCATAGTGTTTGGAGACATGAGGAGTAGCTAGCAGAAGAAACAATGAAAAGAGGTCAGAGGGATTGCTTCTACTTGTATATTGCAGGAGGGGGTGCAAAATGGTACAGCCCCGATGGGGAGCAGTTGGTAATATGAATTCGGGTCACAGGTGATCATGGCCTTAGAGCCGATGCTCTCACTCCCAGGAGTTCATTCTGAGGAATGTGCCTGCTCTTGCACAAAATCACGATGGACGAGGGTCTTCACTGCAGCGGTGTGAGGAACCATGGTAGACTGGCGTTGGAAAGAGCCCAGGTGTGTGCCCAGAGGGGCTGGTTAAAGAAACCATGACAGAGCCACTCCATGAAATGCAATGTGTGTGTGTGTGTGTGTGTGTGTGTGTGTGTGTGTGTGTGTGTGAGTGAGAGAGAGAGAGAGAGAGAGAGAGAGAGAGAGAGAGAGAGAGAGAGAAAGCTTCCTCTATCCTAAAGTGGAAAAAGCATCCAGTGGGATCTGTTCATTGTAAAGATTTATTGTAAGGTAGAAACATGAAAGAACAGAATAGTGTAAATGGAATGCTACCTGTGTGTAAGAAAAGGGGGGAAATCTGAATACATGCATAATATATATGCATAAAAGAACACTGGAGGATCCTAAGAAACTGAACTGGTTGCCTGAAGGGGCAGCAGTGAGGAAGGGAGCAGGTGGACAGAGATGGGTGGGAGCTAGACTTCCATTGTATGTTTGTATATTGTTTTGTTTTGATTTTTTAGCCGCATGAATAATTTACCTAGTCAGATTTTCTAATAAACAAATAAATAAATAAATAAATAAATTGGGCTGGCTGAGTGGCGCATTGGTTAAGTGTTGGCTTGGGACACCAGCTCTGAGCAGCAGGACCCCTGTTCGGATCCCACATTAGGGTCAGTGATGCTGCGCCCTCTACAGCTAAGATGGTGAAAAACAGCTCGACCTGGAGCTGGACTGTTGTGAGTAACCGGTGATGGCGTAGGCTGCAGTGGAGCTACAGTGGGCTACCGTAAGCTATTGTGAGTGGCTGGCAGCCAGCGTGAGCCACCGTAAGCCACAGTGAGCGGCCATCCAATGGCCGGTGAAAGACTGCCTCACCCAGGAAGAGCACAATGATAATACCAACATGGGCCAGTGAAGCAATGTTCTCCACAACTAGACTGAAGAACCAAAGGACAGCAACTTGTCTGTTTCCCTTCCTTGATTCCCCAATGCTGTTCCCCTCCCCCAATTCCCCAATTTAAAAAAAAATTGGCTAGGAAGGCTCTTTGCAAACTCTAACACACTCTACAGCTATTAGGAGTTAACACTGAGCAAACAATGACAATAATGCTCTAATTGTTACCATTTCTCAAGTGTTTACGAGGCACTAAATGTTTGATAAGCACTTTATATCTATGATCTTCTTTGATCCCTACGTAAACTTATGGGCATAATGGTCTTCATTTTTTATAGATGGGAAAACTGGCAATCAGAGGAGTTAATTAGTTGTCCAAGGCCACACTTCTAGAAAGACACAGAGCTGGGATTTGAACCCAGGTTTTTCTGCTGCCACACTTCCCTTCATGCCATTATCCTGTGGTAGATTTTCTTACCTGGGCACATTCTTTATTTTCCACACAGCTAGCACATCCCTGGCATCGACATGGACATTTTCCAAGGAAAGCACAACACTTTAGTAGTCTTCTTGTGCCATTCTTGGAAAAAAACAAACACCTTGACGCCACCAGCCCAGCCGGCCTCAGGCCATGCGGTCCTTCTGTTTTCGGGAGGTATTTTTGGTTGCAATTTTCCTACACTCTCCGGACAAATGCCATGATTAGGCATAATGCTGCCTTGTGGTTGCTCCTAGCCTTCCTGAAATATTCATCCACAACCTCCACCACCTTGAAGGGAGCCCAGGAGAAGGTTTTTATGGAACACATCTTTAAACTGGTTAATGATTTAGGAATAACTTGGCAACAAAGGCAATACAAACACGTATGCACAACAAAACTTTTTTCTGTGTTCAGACAACCTCAGAGCCATGTGCTTAAACCTGCAAATCGAGCTGGGTAATTACATGGTCCCTGAGAAGGCCCAACAGTCAAATGAAAATTCGGTTGTAAAAATAATTAGATCACAGCATATTTAAAAATAGGGTCCACAGATAGAGCTGCAGGCTGCATTTTACTTCAAAGAAGGGACCCCAATTGAGAATCAGCTGAGAAAGAAAAGTGCTGGCATTTGGCAGATTGAAATTTCAGTTTATGCTTCCCAGGGCACGTCTGCTGCTGGTGGGGTCCCCAGATGGAAGGAAAAGCCTTTTCAAAAGATTCCATTGGGGAAGCTCGCAGCTTGCAAGTGCCCAGTGTGTTTCTGTAAATGGAACCCAAACCACCCTTTTCCCAGCACCATGCTTGCTGACTTGTCTCTCCCACAACAGTTTATCCATTTTTTTTTTAAATTAATGCTGCTCTGTGCCCAGAGAGTGAGGCAACCGACGTGCAAGTGCTCCCCAGGAAGTGTGAGTTATGGGACCTCTGGTGGAAACTGAAGGACCCGTTTGTTTCAGGATAAATGGCTTTATTGTGTTCTGTTTTTCTTATCTCAGCTGATTTTCCACAGCCAGCCTGGTGTGTTCGGATGTAGCATTAGGGTAGAAGAAGAAAAAGTGGGGGTTTTTTTTGCCATAACCATCAGCCAACATATCCCAGAATATCAACTTCCCTCAGGCCATCTTTTCCACCCAGGATCTGAGCACAGGTCACAGTTCAAGCATCCTTGGCTAAATCAAAGCTCCCCTCAGAGTTCCTAGACCTCTCCCTGGTAAAGTTTGTTGGTGGGGCCCTGACTTTTGCTCTCAGTGTTGGATATGTTGAAAAGCAATGATGCTTTCTACAGTGATGCCATGGGTGGCATGTGCCACAACGGGGAGAGAGAACTCTGACAGTCCAGCCCCTGAAATTGGATACTCTGTCTGGCAGTTTCCATGGGGATTTCCATCAGAAGCCTTGGAAGCACTGGCTCCTGTGCAGGTCTTGGGGGCTGCTCAGCTCTGGGCTGTCAGTGAAGCCCTGAGGTCTCCCCTGGTTAGTGACACATTGGTAGTGGTTGCTCCCACTGGTCTATGCTGTGGGTCATTTCTCTCTCTCAGCAGACCCCCTCAGTGAGATGCTCCTTCTGCGATTTTGGGGATTTTGGGGGTTGTGCTTATAAAGTTCCCAGCCTGCTTCCTGACAGCTGTTTGAAGGAACTTGTTCCCATATTCCTAGCGTTAGGAAGCCACTGTAGAGACACAGTTACGCCTGGATCTTCTTACTGCTCCCCACCCCCCAAATGTTCACAGGATTGCAGAGAGAATTCTTCTGTCTTGGTGGTCGTGTTGATCTCAGGTGGCCCTTGGTCACAGCTCCAGATTCTCATCCCTGAATCTCACCATGGGCAAACCAAAACCCATGGAAAACCCGAGTTACCTGCTGCTTCCTGGAATGGCCTGCAAACTATCTGCAACATGACCCCAGGTTACTTTCAGATGGGCTTGGACACAGAAGAGTCCTGTTCAACAAACATAACTGAGGTATGAGGGGAGCTGTCGAGTGGGATCCAAGAATTTATTTATATTTTCACTGTACGTCTCCCACTCTTTTCTTCTGTTGGAGCAGGGCATGTCTTGGATCTCTGCTGTAGGGAAGGCAGGGTCTGATGGCAGCAGCGCCACAGATACAGGCAGGACCACTGGTTTCCCACGTAGGCAACTGCTGCCCCATTCCCACGCGATCTTCTAACGCAGGCATTCTCAACACTGCTGGCATTTTGGAGCAGATAATTTTTGTTGTTGGAGGCTTTCTGTGCATTGAAGTATGTTTAGCAACAGTCTTGGGTTCTACTTTCTAGAATACCCCTCACCCTCACGTGTGACAACCAAAAATGTCTCCAGACATTGCCAAATGTCTGTGGTGAGGACTGGGAGTGGAGTGGCAGAATCCCCTTGGTTGAGAATCACTATTCTAGTGGTAACAACCTGCTTAGAATTCCCTGCACATGTCACTCCACATGCATTTGGGTCTTTCCTCATGTTTCTACCATCAGGGGTGCTTCCTTCCTCCCAAGTTCTTTACTAGGAAACACCTGATCCTCTTGTCACTGAGACTTTCCCTCCTGGGAAACCATCCCTTACTTCCCCCTCCTGCCAGTGTTCCCATAGGGCCTCTGCACAGCTCTCCCCTGGCTTTGACCATGTGGGAACGGCCATTGCTGATACATCTCTCCTGAGCAACTTGGGATCCAGGACAGGGTCTTTTTCTAATGGTGCCCCCTGTGGCCAGCACAGTGCCTGGTACATAGCAGGCACTCAGCTAGCTGACCAGGATCCAAGTAGCCAACAGACTACGGGGTGTATCCTTTTTTGAGGGTTGGCACACCGTGGCCACTTAAGATGGTCACACAAGAATCAGCCTCAGTATTTTCACGTTGATTAAATAAATGCCAGTATTATCTCTTGGGGGTAATGAGTTCTCTTCTACTCTCACGGAGGCTGTTTTTAGCCACCAGGAATTTGTGGATGCACTTCAGGGAGCCTGCAAAGTCACTGAAAATTTTGTGTATATGTGCAAACAGGCATTGATTTTTTTCTCCCTGGAGGTGAAATCCCATAGGTTTCATCAATTTTCCAAGTAAATCCTTGAGTTCAAAACTGTTAAGAGTAATTGCTTTAGCTGAATAACGTAGAGCCAGCAATCTAAACACTACTGGCTCAGCTGAGTGCTGTGGGGAAGACGGGTGACACTGGACCAGACCAGCTATGAAATGAAGATGATTGCAGGGCTGAACTGCACAGAACAAATTGTCAGTGCAGGGGGGTTCTAAACAGGAAGCCAAGTTCACTGGTATCCGTGGGGGACCCCTGGGAGAATTCATATGCTGTAGGGCTGTGAGCTCTTTGTTCCAAAACTTTTAGTGACTACAAAGAAAAGTGGTCACTTGTCACTATATACTATAGTTTCTTTAAAATCAATTAGTATAAATCTTTTAACCTGCTCAATATGAAGTTCTGTGTCCATCGCTTGGAGAAAAAGTGCAGTCTTTTAGGGGAAAGAAATCCACCAGCTCTGCCATGTAGGAGGAGCTTGGGGCTTTGGACAAGTCACTAGGCCTCTGAGTCTCAGAATTTCATTTGTAAAATGAGGATAATAACATCCATTCTTGTGGAACCGATCATTTCGTCAGTCCACTTCTACTGCTCCTTGCCTACGTCAATCATGAGGTTTTGGCTGGGAGTTTGATGTAATACCCCACACCCTGGGAAGGGTAGACATGAGACCAACGCTCATCCAATCACAATGGCCTGCCCTCCTGAGCTCACATGAGGAGTGGGGCTGTGATTCCAGCCTGGCCACTCAGGCCTTCCATGGGGTTTTTCTAATGGGAGAGCCATCTCTGTCCTTACTTTTCACTTAGACTGCTTTAAATCGGGGTTATTTTCTGCAACCAAAATTGTAATGATTAAC
>NW_017731622.1:1224812-1228734 GCF_001890085.2 Hipposideros armiger | reverse complement strand
ATTTTCCTATTGCCTTCTTTTAAACTTTTAATAATTTAAAGTTACTAATTTTATGTTCTCTATCGTATTATTCTTTTACCTGAAGTTCTTGACAGTCTTATCTGATCTTGCTTTTCTTCTCTATTGACATTTGTTCATGATGTGATTCTATTTTCATGGGTTTTGAAATTTTGGATTGTGAGTTCATATTCAATGAGGTTTCATCTTTGTGAATCTTTCCCATCTTGAGTTGGGGTTGTTTATCTTCTTTAAAAAAAATTTTTTTTTGTATTCTCAGCAATTAATATACTTTCATGTGCATATTAGATGCCCTCAAAACTCTTGTCTTTGTTGATGGTATGGACAACCTACAGAAATATAGCTAAGTCTCCTTACTCCCCTTTGGGGAAGGGAACCTATTTCTCTACCACATTCCCTTTACGTAGTTTTTGCTTATAAGTCTGTGAGGTTTTCACTGTTGTTGAGGCACATATTCTTGGGACAAGAGAATGTAGTTGGCCTGGGGAGAAGAAATGAGCAAGGATTCTGGAAAGAGGGGAAAGAGGGTGGAACAATCCTTCAGTCCCAGGAGGAAAGACAGCATTGAGCAGCAAACAAAGATGAGTAAACAAGAGCACCATCATTCCTGGGTTGAGATAAGGGAGCTAAGGCAAGAATAACAAAGGGATGGACCAGAGGGGTGGAGAGAGGTATCTCATTCTACGCTTCAGGGCATGGCGACTCTGATACAGTAGGAATAGGTTTATAGAAGCACTTTACTGCTCTTATTAATAACAGCAAAGGACAGTAAAAGGCCCAGACTTACCATGTGCCAGGTACTGTGCTAACAGCTTTGTCTAGGTTCTCTCATTGGATCCTCATAACAACTCATTGAGGAGGATTTTATTCTCCCTAATATTCAGAAGAGGAAATTGAAATTCAAGAAGCTAAGAAACTTAACTCCCACCCACCAGCCAGGGAGAAGAGCGGAGCTGAAATTGGAACCCAGCTCTGGTGAACTCCAGAGCAGGTACATGCTCTCACCTGAGGGCTGACCTGGCACCTCCCCTGGGTTATGGTGCATGTGACAGCTCCCCCGGGGACCTCTCACGTGGTGGTGCGGAGAGTGCTGTGGATGGAACACCCTGTATCGGCATTGTCTGTAGCACAAAGCACAGGCACATACTGGGTACTTAATCAATATTTGCTGAATGAATGAATAAATAACATTTTTTTTCTTTGTAGCGCTGGGCCATGGAGAAGTGGAATAGAACATGTTTGGTTGAAATGTCTCTTCCCTAGCTCCTCCCTTGGCTTTAAAGTTCTTTGCAGTCAGCTGGAGAGACCAGTGTCCTGGTCACTTTCCCCGGCAAGGAGGCTGGGCTGGGTGGGACTGTCAACTAGCATGTCACACGCAAGCTGATCATGGTGACAAGGAGTCACTACCTGGCTGTTTGGACCCTCTCCTTGCTGGGTGGCAATATCAGAGAAGATATTGCTCCTCTGAGTCTTATTATTATCAATCCTCATGTTGGTGATGAGAACAGAATACGTAACGAAGGGATTCTTCCCTCATCCCATCTCCTGCACATGCAGCCCAGGTTCCCAGCCTATGTTCTGCAGGCAGACCCAGCATCTCAAGCAGCTTTTCTCCCTGGGAAAGAAGGCAGCCCAGAGTGACGGGGGTTTGGGGGATGCAGTGGGTTGGTGGGCGGGGAGGTTCACCAAAATTTGTCACCAAAATTCTAGGTCTTTCCTTTATAAGGAAAATGATTTGTTTCTTACTGCTGAAGCTTTAGGACCCCTTTATATTATAGCTGCAACCTGTCTGTGCTTTGCCAGGGAAGGGGAGCANCGGCGACTCACGGCAGCCCAGCTCCAGGCTGAGCTGTTGTTCAGCATCTTAGCTGTAGAGGGCAGTGTCACTGGCCCTCATATGTGGGATCCAAACCAGGTCCCTCTGGCGTTCCAAGCCAGCTCTTAACCATCATGCCACTCGGCCGGCCCTGTTTATCCATATTTGAGTGTGGGCTGCTGAAATTTGTTAGGCACACCCTCCCGTTGTGTCTTTGCCCATGCACTTTTCTCTGCTTGCAATGGCTCCCTTCTTCACCCACCATTACACTTATGTCAGTTCTACTTACTCTTATCTTAAAGTCTAATTTGTCTGCTAAAACAGCTTTATTTTTATTAGAATTTTTCTGGTTCATCTTTCCCCAGTATGTTACTTTCAACTTTTCTGGATCCTCAAATTATAGATGTATTTCTGGGAAATAGCACATTACTAAACAATTTAAATTTAATCAGATAATTCTTCTTTTAATTGGTGGGCTGAATCTACTTACATTTACTGTGATTTTAGATATGTTTGAATATAGTCTATCATTTTCTTTTGTTATTTCTATTTACCCTACTTTATGCTGCCTCTTTTATTTCCCTTTTCATCCCTCTTTGATTTGGGAGCTATCCATTCCATTTTTATTCTTTCAGCGGTTACCCCTAAAATTTTACCATGTTGACTTGACTCAATCTCAAGTGAATTCATACCTCTACAGTCTAAGAATCTTTTTTAAGTGTGAAAGCATTCTTTTAAAAGTTTGTAAAATTTTTAAATTTCAGGTGTACAAAACAGTATAGTGATTAGACATTTATATACCTCACAAAATGTAAACATCAGTAAGTCCAATACCCATTTGATACTGTACAAAGTTATTACAATATTATTGCCTATATTCCCTATGCTGTACTTTACATCCTCATGACTATTTTTTTAAATTATAGTTGACATTCAGTATTTTATATTAGGTTTCAGGTGTACAAAGTAGTGATTAGAGATTTATATAATTTATGAAGTGATCCCTCCCGATAAGTCTAGTACCCACCTGACACTATACATAGGTTTTACAATATTATTGACTATATTCCCCATACTGTAATTTACATCCCCATGACTATTTTGTAACTACCAATGTGTACTTCTTAATCCCTTCACCTTTCTCACTCAGCCCCCCAAGCCCACTCCCATCAGCTTGTTCTGTGTATCTATGGGTCTGTTTCTGTTATGTTTGTTCATTTATTTTATTCTTTATATTCCACATATAAGTGAGATCATATTCTAAGAATCTTGGCATGCTTAGCCCTGGTGCACTCTCTGTCTAACATGTTATTGTATCTAGTATTTTGGTTCCACCTTGCTTGGTACTGCCCTGATTTATCATCAATATTGTTTTAAAAATTAATGCTCGTTTAGTATCACCCGTATGGTAATCACTATCTTTGCTCATCAGTGTTGCTTCTTCTGGGTTCCGTTTCTTACCCCCTGAAGTTTCTCCTTTAGAAATTCTTTCAGGGAGAATCTGTTGGTGACAGATTCTTTCTGTTTTCATCAGTCTAAAAACATTTTATTTCAACCTCACGGTTGAGTCACAGTGGAGTTCAGCATAGAATTCCAGGTTGACAGCTATTTTCATTCAGCCCTTTGAAGATATTGTTCTCCTGTCCCTGGTTTCAGTCTTGCTGTTGAGAGGTGTGCTGACTCTCATCCCTCTATAGGTAATTTCTTGTTTCTCTCTTGTTTTTTGTAATATTTTACTCTTTGACTTTGGTGAATTACAGTTTCTCTATAAGGCATGTATAGGTGGTTTTTTCCCCCGCTGCTTAGAACTTGTGCTTCCTGAATCCTTGTTTATCATCAATTCTCAGCCATTTTTTCTCCCCATTCTCTATGATCTTTTTCTAGAACTCTCAATAGATATACTATATGACTGACATTTTCATTCTGTCTGCGGTACTTACCGTGTCAATGCTCTTATCTCTCTTTTTCCTTTTGTGTAGTGTTCTAGGTACATTTCTCAGATCTGTTTTTCCTTGTCTAATTCTTGTAGTTCAGCTATGTCTAATCTGTTATTTATCCTATTCACTAAGTTTTAAAATTTCAGTGGTC
>NW_017731622.1:1220450-1222557 GCF_001890085.2 Hipposideros armiger | reverse complement strand
CTTGCCCAGTTCCTCTCTCATGCCTCACACTTTTGTTTCTGTGAACTTTCCACAGCTCCATCCACCTCCCAATGCCTTCCTGCTCTCCAAAGGCACAGTAGGATGCCCATTTCTGCCATTCTCCACCACCCCCTATCTCTCCCCCTCCCTTTTGCCCCCAGGCCTTGAAAAGCTCCTGGCTGACCTGCAACCCCAGGGCTCATTCCACAGAGATTCTTCAAAGCTCCAGCCTTGATCTCAGGCTGGGTCCAAGTTCTAGAGAGATGCTAAGCAGCTAGGCTGCCAGATGCACCTGCTGGGTTTAAAGTTCTCCACTGGGGAGCATTTCCTGGGCTAACTGGGACGCCCTGTCCCTGTGGGGTGCACAGAGGCCCAGATGCCATGAGGGCAAAATCCCCGGGTGCCTGCCATCAGCTGGGGGTACTTCTGAGGTCACCTGTCAGTGGGTCACAATGAGGCGAAGGACCCCATGAGGCTCAGAGACCCAGATTAGCATTTTAAAGAAAGGTCAGCAAGGAAGGGTTTCTGAGACCTGCTGGGAGCAGGAGGCATGATGGTGTGGAAAGTTCATTGCCCCCTAGATCCCCAACAGGCCCATCTGCTGACCAGGCAGCATTTGAGAGGCAGAAAAGGCACCAGAAAAAAGGAAAAGGGAGAGTTGGATCCTAACTTCAGCTCAGTTGCTGGTGAGCAGAGTTTGGGCAGGTTACTCAATATCTCTAAAGCCTCACTTTCCTCCCCCTCTCCAAAGAAAAAGTCAGGTGAAATGATCTCTAAAGTCTTCCAGCTTTAGAGTTACGAAGGTCCAGGGAGGAGGGCGAGGCTGGATGACCAGTGCGGGTGCTGTTGTCCACTGACTTGTGGAAAGGCCCCAGAGCAAACACTTAGCAAAGGGAGTCCAGGCCTCAGGGGAAGGGTGCTGAGTTGACAACACCCTGCTCTGACTTGATAACATTATTGTTACTCAGTATGTCTATTTTTACAATTTCCTTATTTATTTATATTTTAATTTTTAAAATTCATTTTGGTTTTGTTTATTATCATTTATTTACCTTCTATTTATGGTGATGCTGGTTTTCCATGAGGGCAGTGTTCTAGAATTTCCCTTTGAAATAAATTTGAGTGAATAAAAGGAGTCAATTGCAGACAAATATTAAGTAAATAATACTAATGGCAGCATGGTGATATGGTAAAAACTGTGAAGGCAATCTAAGAATTGGGGAAACGTTTTGCATTAAATCTGGGGACATGGAAAGTGTCCCCTGTGGTCCCTGACCTCTTCAGTGGATACCCATGACTATTTCTGCCCTAGAAGGAAGGGCAGGTACCGCCTACTGACATTTCTCTGCCTGTCACCTAGCTCCCAGGTAGTGCTGATGACATCAGTCTCCCTGGAAGGCCCACGAGGGAGAGAGCAGTGTGAGCCCTCTGGCCAGTGTGACATGGGGATATATTCTGTTCAGTCTTTAGATTGGTTCTGAGTCAAACGGTCTTCTCTGCTGGATTTAATGAAAAGTCATTTCAATGGGCCCCAGATTATGATGCATGGAATTTCTACACTAATGATAAAGTGGCTGGGACTCCCATCTGAGCCATTGTGCTTTACATATAACATGTATTACCTTCCGAAATAAAAGCCACTTACGCATACCAACCAATCTGTCTCAGTATAGTGTCACCAAGGCAGATCTTGATTGAAGAGCCAAGAGCCAGTCAGATAAAAAGCTTTATGTCTATGACTATTCATCACCCAGGGAGTTCCCAGGGCTCTTAGGGCAGCTTGTGGGTTATTTTGTTCAACTTGCAGCTTTCAATTTTGTTATAAGGAGGGAAGAACAAAGTGAGATTTATAGATAACCAAAAGGATGTTTCTTGCACGCCTCCAATCCAGCGTAGCACCTTGCAGAAAATGCATTTAGCACAGTGTCCTGGTGATCCCGGAGGCTCTCTGAAAGCGATGACTCAGCCCCACGCCCCACTGTGTCTGTCTCTAATGGTCTGCTCTGGCCAGCTGCACCGTGCTGGGTGCCTTTCTAGAAGCATCTAAAGTTTGTGCTTATGGCAGAGGTCCCCAGGGAGGGAGAGCTGGTGAGGCACTCAGTGGATG
>NW_017731622.1:1206595-1214415 GCF_001890085.2 Hipposideros armiger | reverse complement strand
TCGCTTCACTGGCCCATGTTGGTATTATCATTGGACGGCCACTCACAGTGGCTCACAAAAGTTCATGCCAGCTGCTGGCCAGCCCCACTGCAGCCTATGCAATGGCCTGCGACATATGGTAGCCCAGCTCCAGGTAGAGCTGTTGTTCACCATCTTAGCTGTAGAGGGCGCAGCGTCACTGGCCCTCATGTGGGAACCGAACCCTGGCCCTGCTGCTCAGAGCTGGGGTCCCAAGCCAACTCTTAACCAACGTACCACTTGGTCAGACCGTGATCAGCTTTCTTTTAATGAACAGTGGAAAAGCCTGTGGTCCAGCTGGTAGCCCAAGGAAAAAGGGCGGCATCAAGAGGGAGGGAGCGGTTTCTGAGAGGATCAGAAGGGTGATTACTCTGGTGGTGAAAGGATAGAGGCTGCTTAACACACTGGACTTCTTCATCTTTAAGGGGGAGGAAGGAAGACCCTAAGTGGGGAAAGGTGGACTTGAGTGGAGTCTGGAGCACTCCTTCTCTCAACTGCCCTCCTCACACGATGGCGTCTGAGGCTAGATAAAAGAAAGCGACTTTAGGAAACTATTGCCTATTGGAATCTGCACGGCCCCTGGGGCCAGGTACCCCTCTCTGGCCACCCTCTTAGGCAGCCTCTGTTCCCTTCATGAGGAAAAGCAAGAACAACCACCTGCTGCTGTCAAGGGCACAGACCACCCGCCAGCCTCTCGGATGGCCCTGCCTTCCAGCCATGCACCCGGCACTTAGAAGACCTAGGAAGGGGGAAGGGAAGAACAACTAGGGATCAGCAGGGGTCGGGCTAGGGTGTGTATCTTGAAGAAGCGTCTTCCTCACTCCCGAACCCAGAGGATCTAGAGGCGTCCGGGCTGTGGAACCGAGTTCACAGCCGGGCATTCCTCCTCTCCTCACTCGGGTCTCCTTTGGGAAAAATCGCCTGCCACGCGGGCCCGGCCGACCTCTTCGGGACCTCCCCACCAGGGCACTCTGCGGGGTGTGGGGGGCGCAGCCGCACACTGGAGAGAGGTGCCCGTCCCGCGTCTGGGCTTGGGGTGCTCCACCTCACGCACTGGGAATCAGGGGTTAGCTTGCCCCCTGTCCAGCCCCGAGCCGAAGCGAGCCAGCGCTGTGAGCCTCGGTCCCTCCCGCCTCGGGCGGCTAGAGTCCGCGCCCGCTCTAGTTGCTGCAGCTGCTGCTGCTGGCGGCCGCGGGGAGCGCGGGGCGCGCGCCGAAGAGGCTTGGGCGACGAGGACGGGAGAAGAAGAGACGGAGCAAGCGAGGAGGAAGCACGGGCGGAGGCCGAGGAGGCTCAGCGGCGTGGCGATGCGCTCGGGGAGCATGGACTAGCGGCGGCGGCAGCCGGCGACCGGACGCGGTGAACCTGCCGCGGCCCAGTGCGCACAGGCGCTGCGAGCGGGGGCCGAGCGCAGCAGGGGGAGGAAGGCTGGCGCGGGGGCTTCCGGGAGGAGGGGGCTGGTCATGCATTATTAACGAGTTGCTGCCTAATAAGCCAAGAGCCGCTCGTTAGCTGCGCGAGCGGCGAGCGGGGAGGGGGTCCCGGGCCGGAGCACAGCGCACACGCGTGGCGCACGGCAGGCGGCGCGACAGCGAGGGCACCCGGGCCCGCGCGCAGAGNCCAAGTCCACTGGGAAAACTCCCCTTGGTGGCAGACTGGAGGACTCAGGTCACGGCCAGCCATAGGACCTATCTCCCCTTGTCCTCAGGCAGCATTCCTAGAACGCTGTTTCATGCATCCTGGAAACCTAACAGTGTCCTGCTGAACCATGGCAAGCCCCTTCCATGGAGACTTTTAATAAACTTTCCTCTTGAACTTGGCACCTGGTTTATTGAATTGTTTTCTTTATGGCGTATTCTTCTGTAACTCCAAGGATAGTGCTAGATTGGGTTTTTGTCTTGTTTTGTTCTGCAAAAATGTTGCAAAAGCAGGATTTCTTGGTTTCACAAGAATAGCCTTACCTCTCATAAAAGTGCCATAGTTAATAATTTTTTTAACCCATTGAATTATCTCTTTTTGGGGAGAGCAGAAAGCTTGACAACTGTGGGATAGATACTAAAATTGAAGACGGGATGTGACTTCAAGGGAAGCCAGTAGTCCATGTGAAAGGAAGGCATTATGCCAAAAGCAGACACTGAGAGAGCAAGTCAGAATTAGAAGTCAAGGAAATCCCTAGAGACATCTGACTTTGGACTTGTCTCTTATTCTTGTGAGGATTTATAAGTGGGAAAGATAGTCTCAGCATTTTCCTTATTTGCAAATATGGCAAGAACTACTGGACTGAAGTGGGATTAAGCCCCTTGACTCATTGGCATTGAGTCCTAGACTTCCCAGATCTTGAACCAGAGTTTTTGCAAAGATCAGATCAGAGACCCTCTATGAAAAGGATTAGAAAGTCTGTTGGTCTGGGAGTTAGAAGAACAAGTTGTGTCATACGGGGAGAATCTCTTTCCCGTTGGCTCCTTCTTTTCCCATCAGTAAAAATGGATGGACGAATTTTTGCCCTGCCTACCTCCTAGAGGCAAGGGCCATAATACTGGTGTCCTGGTGGGGCGGTGTTGATTGTAGAGAGGAAAGGGAGACAGGAATTTGAAGAATTGTTATTCTGGAAGTCCCATGGAGTGCAAGTGGAAGATGAATTCTAACCAGGGCAGGGTCCATAAAGTTAGGTGTTCTTTGACCCAGCCATGGATACAGTTTAGGGGAATAAAGACTATGTTCTCGCAAATTGGTATCTTGATTGGCACTGGGGCAATGATTAAGGAAGATATGGTAGGACCACATACACCGTTTTCCCCCAGAGCACTGGCTCTGATGGGTTAGAAAAGGGAAGAATTTTTCTGTCGGTGCCATACCTTGGCCCACACATTCTTCACTCAGAAATGGCTGATGAGGCCAGTGATGTGAGGCAAGGCTGGGAGGTAGCCTATAGCTAGGCAGGCTCACACAGGCACCCTCCCTGCCAGACAGGCCCTGGGTCTTGCATGTAAGCATGTCAGTGGAAATATCCTTCAGGACATCTCTTTGACTACTAGGAATCATTTACACAGTTTTAGGACTTATTTAAAAAGATGTTAAATTTTGGAATAACTTAGATGTCAGTAGCATGCCATCTAATGCAATATTATTCAGTTATTTTAAAAAAAGTATTCTGTAATATTTAATGATCTGGAGAAAATGCTTACAATTTAATGTTAAAAAAATAGGATAAAAATGAGATGTTCAGTCTAACCCTAATTTTGCAAACATACATAGCCAAGGAAAAGTGTGAAAGAAATACATAAAAATATTAATAATGGTTACCTGTGGGTGGTGGGACTCGAGGTGATTTTTATATTCTTTTATGAAACTTTTATTTTCTAAATTCTTTATGAGTGAATTATTGTTATAAGCAGAAATAAATATAAAATAAATATTTATAATAAACCAGCCCTTCAAAGCTTGCTTTCTGTTCCCTCCTTTCTCCATCCTAGGATCCAATCAATGCTCCTTTCTGTAACCCAAAAGGTCTTGGGCATGGTTTCAAGGGGTGGGCCACTGTAGTCTTCCTCCTTTATTGTAAATCACAAAGAAATAAATTGTTCTAAAGTTATAGTCACTCTTGTTGTGCCATGTAGCTTGACATATCTAAGCTTCAGTTTCCTTACCTACAAAATAGGAGAATAGCTACTGCCCTTTCTTATACCACAAAGAGATTATAAATACTAAAGAAAGTAAGGAAGGGAACAGTTTTATTAACCACTTAGGAGAGAACACAATGTAAGAAGTGGTAGGTTACCAATCATAGTTATAGCTTAGAATACAGGACATCAAATCATGGTAACAATATAAACCCATTAGCCACCTTTATCACAATAGTTTATATGCTGATGGGACTGGCAACTGGATGGTTAATATTATTGTGGTTGCTGATTTTTATAGCAGAACTTTCCTCTGGAATTTTCATATCAAATTCCTGTTTTCAAAAACCCCTTTTCCAAATTCACACAACGATGTCATGTACCAGGAAGAGTCACCAGAGGGCGCTAGATCACTTACAGAGTCCACCCAGCTTTACCCTAGCAAAATCACAAAGATTTATGTCAGAATGAGAACTGAAGCCAGTAACTCCCGCGCTCTGCTGCAGCCATTACATTTCATCTCTTGTAGGTGTGTCTGCAGACTGGGAATTAAGGGCCATTGCACAAGGACTGAAAGCCTACGCAATAGAAATTTTGGAACAGGGTCCAGGCCCCAGATAAATGAAATCCAGTCTACGTTAATTATGATGTTGGGCTTCTTGTTCTCCTTGGCTATTACTTTAGTCACTCTGCTTCTTTAGTTTGTGTCGGGACACTTTTATTTATGCCTTTTAGATCAATTGGGGTTGTTCAGATTAGAACTCTTTAGAAATGTGAAACCTTGGTTTGCTTTGAAAGCTGCACAGGCACATGTTCGCATGATAAAGAGGCTGACCTCCTCTCTGAGATGCTTATAAACGTATTTAGAAATAAATAAATGGCCTGTATTGTTTTCAGAACAGAGGAGGTTGAAATTTCTATTGTAGGTGAGGCTTTCAGTCCTTGTGCAATGGCCTTTGATTCCCAGTCTGCAGACACACCGACAAGAGGGGAAATGCACCCTGGTTTTTCATACGTGTTTTTCCATACTTTTCACATTTCTGAGGCTGCCACAGGCAGTGGGAAGGCAATTGTCGCCTTACAGCCGATTCTTAGACCACCCCCTCTGCATTAGCCTCTGACCCATTAGTCGAGAGAGTGTCTCGGAAAACTGAGGCCGGATGGAATGATATCTGTAAAGCTCTCTGGGGTGGGGGGCGTCTCGGCCTGACTGGGACCTGATGGAATGATATCAGCTGTCTCCCCTGGGAGGACATGTAATTATGTCTTGGGGCAATGTGGTGGAGTACGAAGGCATAGCATTTGCTGGAGTACATTGGGAAAAGGTCATTGGAAAAGTCCTTAAGGCGCACAAGAATACATGGTTAATGACTCACAGCATAGCAGTTTACTTCCTTGAAAATAATCAATAAAAACCATGCGTCGACCCGATTCGGTGGCTCAGTCTATCTCTAAAGGCTGAGTCCCTTGGTCTCGCTCTTAAATATTACTTCTGTCTCTTGTTCTTATTCAATCTGCGTCGCCCCTCTCGTGTCCCATTTGCCCTTGCCACGCAGGACGTGACAGGCAATAAGTGGGCATGCGTGTCAGGTTCAGTTTCTCCAGCCATTCAGGCTGGAGAGGCTCTGCCGTGCCCTGGAGACTGTCCACATCTGGCTGTCTGTGGGGCCCTATGGGCTGTAGAGTCACTGGCAGAGCGCAGGAGTCACTGGCCTCAGTTCTCATTCCAACGAGGGGCCTCTTGAGGGTGCAGGACAGCCAAGTGGGCACAGGGAGCAACAATCCGGCCCGCACGCATCTACCTCAGGGTGCGGTGCATACTCACACAGGAGTACCGGCTTGTGGGTGAGATGATCTGGTCCGAGTCTGGCTGTTTTGGGGTCACAGTAACAAGATCGACATATTTTCTTTTTCATCCTTTCAAATGACCCTCAGGTGGGCAGGGCAGTGCCTGTTTTTATTCCGATTTACAAATGAGGAAACACAATGAGTGAACAATACCCAGGGTTCCTTTTGAGTGTGAAGTTCTATCTTGTCTATGTAGAATCTCTTCCTCAGTTGGTGGAAGAAACCAGGTGCCAAGTTTTCTGAACCTGGCACAGATGTTTGTGGATGAGAAGGAAGGAGGAGAGAGCTGGGGAAAGGGCTGATGAGGTCTGTTCCTGGTGGCTGATGGCACTGTCTCATTCATTGCCTACCAGTCACGCCACTTGGGGAGGTGGTGAGGGACTGGGGATTGTAGTAATGATAGGACATTGACTTTGACAGTGAGGGTCTCTGATGAATACCAACTAAACCTAGGTTTTGGATAACACAGAAGTTGCTAAAAGCTTCAATCAGCACAGGCAGGGGTGATGAAGAGAGCAGGAGAGGGTGTCTAGGGGTCTCCCAGCATGCTCTGGAAGGAAGATGAGATGATGAAGGTGATGGTGGAAGAGAAACACAGCTGGGGATTTTGCATTTGGAGTGACAGAAATCACCACAACCAGCGGCCTGTGGCTAAGAGCCCCAGACTGGCATTTCAGGGGACCCAGGCTGTGGGAGAAGTCCAGGAAAGCCTGGAGGGGATTTGGTGGTTTGCAAAGCTCAATTTTGTGAGGGGGGGAATCCATTCTGAGGGTTTTATATCCCCCCTGGGGAAACCGTTCTTTGCTGTTCTTATGTTATAGGTGTTTTGTTTTAAATTTTCAAATCTTGGACTTGATTTAAGGAAAGTCTTTAACTTTCCTGACATATATGGAGGCCCTAAAGGCAGCAAAGCACAGCCCTTTAGAAGGCTAATAAAATCAAGGAACCTCAAAGCCATAGTCACTTTCCTGCACATCTTCACAGCACTTATGCAGGCGATTCCCCAGGTAACCTCCCTCTAAGCCAGTGCTGGAAAGACCCAGGGCCTTTGCATGTGTAGGATGGATGTGTTCAGTGGCTGCCGAACATGGAAGATGAGGCTGGAGGTACCAAATGGGTGACAGACAGTTTTAGTTTCTGGAAAAAACTGTAGCTCCATTTTACATACTGCTTTTGAGTACCAAACACTGTAGAATTCTCTCTCATTCCATCTCCCCCTTTGACCTTGACTTTGACTCTTTTCTAATGGATGTGTGTCCTGAGTCCAATGAATGTATTCTGAATAGGAGAAGAAGCTTCACACATCCTCTTCAGCCTCTCTGCCCAGCTGGGCTTTCCTTGCCTGGTCCTTCCCTGCATCCCAGGGCCTCCAAGGGCGAGGAGCAGGGCTGAGCTTTGGCTCAGGCAGAAACAGCACTGGATTATACAGCGAAGGATGCTAAGTTCGCCCTCATCACAGGAAGGGCTGAAAGGAACCTGAGGATTCCAGTTAGGCCTAAAATAATGAGCTGGCAAGTTTGGGGAAACCACTGTGGGCAATGAGGAGATTGCTCTCGTTGTGATCAGCTTCCTTTTTAAAAAAAAAAAAATTTTATTGAGGAATTGAGGGAGGGGAACAGCGTTGGGGAGTTGGGGAAGGGGAACAGACAAGTTGCTGTCCTTTTGTTCTTCAGTCTAGTTGTGGAGGACATCGCTTCACTGGCCCATGTTGGTATTATCATTGGACGGCCACTCACAGTGGCTCACAAAAGTTCATGCCAGCTGCTGGCCAGCCCCACTGCAGCCTATGCAATGGCCTGCGACATATGGTAGCCCAGCTCCAGGTAGAGCTGTTGTTCACCATCTTAGCTGTAGAGGGCGCAGCGTCACTGGCCCTCATGTGGGAACCGAACCCTGGCCCTGCTGCTCAGAGCTGGGGTCCCAAGCCAACTCTTAACCAACGTACCACTTGGTCAGACCGTGATCAGCTTTCTTTTAATGAACAGTGGAAAAGCCTGTGGTCCAGCTGGTAGCCCAAGGAAAAAGGGCGGCATCAAGAGGGAGGGAGCGGTTTCTGAGAGGATCAGAAGGGTGATTACTCTGGTGGTGAAAGGATAGAGGCTGCTTAACACACTGGACTTCTTCATCTTTAAGGGGGAGGAAGGAAGACCCTAAGTGGGGAAAGGTGGACTTGAGTGGAGTCTGGAGCACTCCTTCTCTCAACTGCCCTCCTCACACGATGGCGTCTGAGGCTAGATAAAAGAAAGCGACTTTAGGAAACTATTGCCTATTGGAATCTGCACGGCCCCTGGGGCCAGGTACCCCTCTCTGGCCACCCTCTTAGGCAGCCTCTGT
>NW_017731622.1:1151020-1205380 GCF_001890085.2 Hipposideros armiger | reverse complement strand
GGGGGAGGGCGGGCGGCGGCGGCTGGCTGTATATATCTCCGCGCACCCCGCCAGGTCGCGCACAGCGCCCCGAGCCCAGGCGCCTCCCCGCCCCCCTCCCCGCGCTCCGCGGCGGCGGCGGCGGCAGCAGTAGCAGCAATATGGCTGTTGATGGGTGTTCGGGGTGGCGCTGGCGGCGGGAGGAGCTCCCCCGAGCCCCTGCGCCGGCTGCCCGTTGCTAGCTATGGCAAATGGTGGCGGCGGCGGCGGCAGCAGCGGCGGCGGCGGCGGCGGCGGCGGAGGCAGCAGTCTTAGAATGAGTAGCAATATCCACGCGAACCATCTCAGCCTAGACGCGTCCTCCTCTTCCTCCTCTTCTTCATCCTCCTCCTCTTCCTCCTCGTCCTCGGTCCACGAGCCCAAGATGGATGCGCTCATCATCCCGGTGACCATGGAGGTGCCATGCGACAGCCGTGGCCAACGCATGTGGTGGGCTTTCCTGGCCTCCTCTATGGTGACTTTCTTCGGGGGCCTCTTCATCATCCTGCTCTGGCGGACGCTCAAGTACCTGTGGACCGTTTGCTGCCACTGCGGGGGCAAGACGAAGGTAAGGCGCGCCCCGGGCGCCCGCCCCTCGCGCCAGCCCCGCCGCTTCTCGGCGTCCCCGGCAGCCCACCCCCTCGCTCCTCACAGCGCCGAGCCTCCCTCCATCCCTGCCTGCCGTCCCCTCGCCGCTTTCGCTTCCCTGCGCTCTCCCTGTGCCTTCCGATTGGGGCAGCGGGCGGCGCGCCGGGGGTGAGGAGCTGCCCCTAACCGGTGCGCCCCAGGACGCGGATCCCCAATCCTGACCCCTTGTTTATTGTAGGGCTGTGTGCTGCCGCGGTTCGGGCCGTGGTCGGGTACTCGCGCCGTTCGGGTGCTGTGGTTTGGGGTAGGGAGAGCCAATCCCGCGGGCGCCGAGAAAGCTGGGGGCCGCTGGGTGCGTGTTTCTCACGGCTCCCCTGCCGCGGCTCGGCTTCTGGCGGTGGGCGAGGGCGACCACACAAGCCCGCACTTCAGAAACCTGTTGGGGAGATGTGTTAGTGGAGTCAGAAGAAAGGGAAAATCCTTTGGGCAAGGGAGAAAACCTTTCGGACTAGGGAATCCCCGGGGAGGAACATGGCCAGAGGAAGTGGGGAGGATCTGGGGGGGTCGAGAGAAAGTTGGGGAGATGCACCCCATTTTTGGAGGCAACCATGGAGGCTGCCACTTTAGGAGTGTGGTGAGGTCGCACATCTCCTGTCACCTCCCTCTCCATCCTTTGAGATATTCTCATGGAACATACCCCTCCACCTCAAGTTCTGGGGCTTCTGTATTCTCGCCCCCACGCCACCCCCTTTAGGTCCTTGGAAATGCCACCAGCAGCGTGGAGCTGGAGCAGCAGGTCCGCGGGAGAGCCGGCCAAGGCCGGGGTTTCACGCGGAGCCTCCACTCTGACGCTTTTGAGGTGACTGGATGTCAGGTTAGGCTATTCCTGGCGCAGAGACGCCCACCAGCACTGAGCCTCACTACGCGTTATGTATGGTTGCTAGGCTGACTGCCTGGTCTGTCACCAGGTCTCTACAGATGTCCCCTTTTCCCTCCACTGGCTGAAGGTTAGGGGCGGGGGCAGTTTTTCATAGAAAACTGCAGAATAAAAAAAAAAGAAAACGGGAAAAAAAGAGTGACCCAAGCTACTTTCTGTTTGAGTAATTCCCATCCTAGGGGACTTCCCAGTGCCAACATTTTCAGAGGGAAGGAAGATCAAGGGGAATAGGAGAACAGTGCAAGGGAGAGGCAGCGCTCCCTCACAAGCTCACACCTTTTCTAGGAAAGTTAATCCAAGGACCCCTCAAACTTCCACAGGGCACAGCAACTTGTCGCAGGCGCCTTAGTTGCTTCAGGAAGAAGCAGGGAAGCCAGGGGCTGTGGGTGACACACCAGGGTGAACCAAAGCTCCCTCTCCTGATCATTAATTATACTTCGCGTTGGGTGCTGGAGCTCAGCTGTGTTTTGTGGTAGCACATTTGTGTTTTGGAAAATACTGGTGTGTTGGAAATAGGGGAGAAAAATAGAAGCCATCACTCTCTCTCTTCCTCCTCCGGAAGCCTCCAGATGTTGCCCAGCAAGCTTTCTTTGGAGTTACTTTCTCTGCCATAGAGGTTTTTAGCCGTCAAGGTGGAAAACCTCTGCGTCCCAGAGAAGCTGTCAGATTACGCAGAATCCCACCGGTGAGACCCTGAGACCATGCCCCTTGCCTAGCCCTCCACCTAACAACTGCTTATTCATGGAGCCTTCTGATCCGCACATTTCCTCTCCTCCGCCTCCCCCACAGTCTTCAGCCCTGGAGTTTATTTTCCTCTGCTGAGAATTCAGTGTCTGCCCTTAGGGGAAAGATAGCTCATAGTTGTGCACATCTAAAATGTTCTTTACGCTGAGTGATTCTGGTGAACTTTTTAACAGCCTCCTTATCCATAAGGAACTGGGCGATAACTTTTTTGTCAGGGAGCCGAAATACGTTTCGAAAGTGTTTTCCGTGTTCCTGGTGTTTTAATCAGTCTCTAAGTTTTTTTACTCGAGGGGCTTCATCAATGCCACTGCAGTGCCTGCGATGAAATGCTGATCGTATTGTTCACATAAAGAATCTCTCTCCTAAATGATGACCAAGCATTATGTCTGTCAGTTTTCTCCAGAAAATAGGTATTTTTGGCAATTATCATTAGAAAAAGCAATCCCTACATATCAGGCTATATTTTGTAGCTCCAAGACCTGCTGAGTTGACATAACTGGAAGTTTCTACAAAGAATCAACCTGGGGAGAGAGCTGCTTGCAGTTGGCTGGGAATACGTGAGGCCGATGTGAATCAGGTCACTTTGGATACCATTAGAGTTCATTTAAAACCATGTTTAGAATCTTTTAATACTTGCCCCTTGATCTGCTCAATTAAACAGCGTAGCCAGCTCATTATACCCAGTAATAACAACTTAGGTCTTTTACAAGCTTTCCTGTCTACCCTGGAGGTCTGTATTTTTTCTGCAGTCATCGTTTTTTTTTGCCCTTCATTCTTTTTGCTTTCCAAGTATTTGGTCGTTGTCGGGATGCTGTTCATAAGGCTGCATTTGGCTTGAGCTTGGAATAATTATTTTAGTGCTGGGTTTCCCATGCAAACCTAGGTTGCTTTTCTGCAGAAGTCTACCAGCCCTCAGATATGTTCAGCCTCACCTTCATTCAGTCCCAGCATGGTTGGACCAGGAGCTGGGGTCCAGTAAAAGGCTAGTCGTTTTAGCATCAGAAATTCCATGGGAGAGAAGTTTCAGCAGGGAGCTGTGGTACCATAAGCCTTCTGTCTCAGGGATCACATCGTCCTTTTTGATCAAAGGAACCTGGGGCTGTGGGTGTGCATCATGCTTCATCTCATCATTAATACCTTTGGTCTCTGAATCCCAAAATGGTGAATGACTCTACTATTTCGAAAAGAATTTTTTTTTTTTGAAATAGGAAAACGAATCACATTTTCTTGCTGTTGGAGAACTTGGGCACCATTACCCCAGGACTATGTTCTTTGCTGTATTTTCTCACATGATTGTTTTTTCTCTGTTGAGTTTCATCAGAGCTCTCTCCTTACTAGGTCACGATGTTGTGAGGTCCAATCCAGCAGTGCACAGGGAGCTGCTCTGGCAGCCTGAGTAAGACCATGACCTTGAAGAAGTCATTTAACCTCTCTGGTCTCTCTTTTCTTGTGTTTAAAATGTGGCGATTGAATCGTGTGTGTTCTAATGCCCCTTCCTGCTCTCTGATTCCATGTCAGAAAGAGGAAGGAGTTCACAAACTATGGGTAAAGTTTCTATAATAGCTCAGAATGTGTTTTGCAATTCTCCAGCAATTTCTGTAGGAATTCAGCCTCAGAGCGCTTAGGTATATGTGTTTTTACTTCCATCACCTGCTCCTCTTTTAGCACACGGTCTCCTTTTTTCTTTCAGTTAGTCTGGGGAAACTGAGGCTAGCTTCCTATGGAGCCGTGGTTTGCTGAGGGGCCTGCAAGTGGCCAGGCATGGACTTACTTCTGCCCTCAGCTTGAGCTAGCCTCCCTGTAGAAGTTTGGGCTTGATTGAGGCTGGTCTGCATGGAATGAATTATGGAGGTATTGTCTCCATGGCTGTGTCTGAGAAAACAACACATTGACTCTGTCAGGCTTGTGACTAATATAAATATCAGATCCCATTACGGCTTGGTAATTACCCAGGGTCTGGCTTGACGCATCCAATCAGGGCTGGGGCTTTAGTGCCTCAGAATTCTTGATGCCAGATTGGCCCCGGTGTTTCATCTCATCCTGGGGATCAGCTGCATCCGACGACCTTCAGATACTCTGATAAGATCACTTAGGGAGGCCTTAGAGAAGGCCTCAGGTCCTGGTCCAGCTGACCTTCTTTTGTCCAGAGAGCTTTTTGCCTCTTATGCCTGGCTCTCTTTATGGAAATGCACACTTGAGTAAAGACTGCAATCAGACCCAAGTGCAAATCGTGGATCTCACACTTATTAGCAGGGCATCTTGGTCTAGCAACCACGTCCAGCCTTCATTTGTTCATCTGTAAAAAGAGTATAATGATGCTTATTATGAGGAGTGGCCATAATGGGTATATAGCATCCCACAAATGCCTGGCATTTAGCAGGCCTCCTGTAAAGGGAGCTGCTATAGCTCCACAAAGTGCTGAGTTTATTTTCTCTTTGATTCCTTGAACTTTTGGCCCCTGTAGGGCACAGATTACAACAAATAGAACTTGTGAGCCAAAAAGAACCTCTAGACCCTGAAGTCTGTTGTCAACCAGTTAGAGTCAGACTGAGATTTGGGCTCATGGCTCTTGGCTGTTACAAGGCTGGAAAATCGGGGAGGGGCCTGGCGGGCTGGTGGGGAAGTTACTGCCAGCATTGACACTGTGGGGTTCCAGGAGTGGTGCCCACCAGAAGTGAAGTGTTTGGTGGGCTGGTGTGGCTGTCTAGCATCCCTTGAGAAGGGACAGATTCCATCCCTGTTATCCCCAGTCTGGCGCTCACAGACCTGTTTCTCCGATAACGTAAATTTCTTAGCCAGGGTGCTCTCTGCCTGGACCAGCTTTACCTCGACAGCCCCAGAGCAGTGTTTCCCAAAGTGTGTTCTGTGCAGCACTTGCCCTTAAAGTTACCTTGTGAAAAAAATGGAGATCATGAATATCTGAGCACCCCTGGAGAGTTCCTGCACAGGCTTGGGGAAGGCCCCGTGGAGAAGTTGGTTAAACTGCTCCTGACTGCACGCTGAGAGCAGCCTTGCCTGGAGGTGAAGCCTGCTTGTGCAGTACCCAAGAGTCAGCCTGTGACCTTGGGCAAGGACTCCACTGCTTTGTGACTCCGTTTCCTCATCTGCAAATTGGGGATTGTAATAGAGCACAGCCCAATGGGATAGGTATTCTCAGTCACCCCATTTTATAGGGTTTCCTAGGAGGACACAGTGCCCGCAAGCTTTCAGGTGCCCAGGGGCCTTGTCCAAACGTGCACCAGGAAGAAGGGTAGAGCTGCCCTGCATTTGGCCTGGGGGAAGAAGGATGCCAAAACCAAGGCCCAGCGGCTCCCTTTTTGCCTCATCACTGTCTTCTTTCCTGGGTGGGGACACTGATTGGGTGCCTGGGTGCAGGGAGGAAATGCTTGCTGTGGTGCTCCCTCCCGCTCCTCTTCCCTGCACCCCACCAACGAGGGCGGGCGAGTAAAGGCTGACGTTGCAGCAGTCAGATTGGATTGTAGTGACAGGACCGCCTTCCCAAAGTGGGCAGCAGGGGTGTCCCAGCTCACAGCAGCAGTGGACGTGCTAACCTGCGAATCACAACAGCCAACACCACCTTGCTGGGACTCCAGAGCGGCGGAGCCCCTGGAGGGCTGCCTCCGTGGTTCCCGTAAAAAGGGCTGTGTTTGTGTTTTCGATGCCACAGCTCTTGGGGCCTCACTGAGAACACTGGTCTTTATGGAGTCATGCCTGGGGATCAGACGAGGTCAAGCCTCCTGCAGGACCTCTGAAATTCCACAGCCTTTCTGTGCACAGCACGGAGCTGATCAAAGAGTGCCTCCTTTTTTGAAATGCTTCTTGAGTGGGTGGAATCCTGGCCCTGGGCACATGGAGAAAGAAACTAAGGGGCCCCACCCTCAGAGGCAGGGGTGTCCTAGCATTCTGGATAGGAGGCTCAAGGAATGTTCAATTGGGGCATCAGGTCTCTGCCTCCAAGGGTGGGAGACAGCATCCAGTCTGCCCAGGGCTTCTCACATCCTAAAATGCGTGTGAATCACCTGGGGAGCTATTAAAATGTAGATTTGGATTCAGAAATTCCAGGGTGGGGGCTGAGATGCTGCATTTCTGAGGAGACACAGGGACTGCCCTTGCTGTGCGGACCACAGCACAAGTAGCACAGATATGGTCCGTTCCTCAGCCTCCAGCCAGGCCTGTTTTTAAATCTGGAAAGTCCCCGCTCCTCAGCAGTGGGAAGGGAAGGGAAGAGAAGAGGAAGGCTCACGGTGCCAGGACAGCCACGCTGAGAGAACTGTGCGGAGGCCTGTCTGAGTTGCCACGGTTCAGTCTGGGTGCTTATTGTTCAAGCTGATAGTTTGGGTGCCTGCTCCCAAGGAACCCACAAGCGCCGTCGTTTTGGGGTTGGGTTGCTGCGGCCACAGCCACGTTCTACAGATGTACAGGGTGTGGTGTGCGTGTCGCCCATCAACGTGTGGGCTCTCCCTTGCGCCGGTTGGTCACGCTGCAAGGCGTGAGGCTTTCCGAAGTCCAGGATGGCAACTCAGCCAAACCACCTTCTTGCAAAATTAAAGGCTAGCGGTGTAGCCAGGGCTGCACTGTGGTGGTGCTCCAGGAAGCCAGCTGCTGGCCACTCCCTCTGGCGTGTTTGAAGTCAGCCAGCAGCCACACTACCAACCTGATTCTTCTTGGGGACCTGGGTGGGCCTTTCCAAACCAAGGGTTTAACTTGGAAGGATTGGGCTCAAGACCTGATCGCTGAGTAAGGAGAGACATGTGGCACTGTGCCATCCAAGCCTCCACTAGCATTTCTCAAGAATTCCAGCAGATTGAAAGTGGCAAAGTTTTTCTCAGCTCATACTGTTAGGGACTTTTTCTTTGAGATGTGCTTTTTATGTTGTTCCATTCTCAAAGGGGAAAGCCTGGAATTAACTTGACCCATGAGCATCGTCAGCTGGCCAAATGAAGAAGGGCTTAGTATAATGCCCAGCACATAGTAGTTCCTCAGATCTTATGGTTATTATGATTGTTATTGTATTTGCTTTTATTGCATAGTAAGTGCATGCTATGTACCGAGCTAGGTGCTGGCGGAAAAATAGGACCGAATTCTGACTTCTATTTGACATGGTGGGAGGGGAAAAAAACGTTATCTTTTCTTGGGATATGGTCTCTGAGTTGACTGCAGATCCCTTGAGGGCAGGAAGTGAGTCATATAAATTCAAGCACACATTTATTGGGAGGGCCCTTTCCACCATGGTTAGCTAGGGACAGGGTGCAAATGTAGTAGGTGCAAATATATTTTGCTGCTTTAATTTGTTAAAAGCTCCGGTGAAACTCTGGGTGACTAGGATGGGTTCCTTTGGTAACTAAGTGATGTTTGAGTCACTCCTGGATTTTAATTATTCAAGCCACCGGTCTCTCTTGACCAGTGCATAACAAGGGTTTAGTTCATGATGAGCAGTTGTTCATGAGGTGCATGAGTCAGGCGGGGGATGCAAGGGCAGCTTCAAAAGAGTGGCTGCTTGAAGATGGAATTTTCTTTGTTTTCAGCATTATTTGGTAATTGTCTTTGGGACATTATGTCTAATTGCCAATTTGGAAATGTAATTGGCAGTCTAGGTCCAGAATGGGTATACTTCACATCATCAAGCCAACCTCGGAATTATGTCCCTATAAGATCTCATTACCTGTATGACTAATGCTTCTTTACATGGCCCAAAGTAAAATTATTCAAAACATCTCATTTACCTTGTATCCTTCATGCCATGCCATCGCCCCCCCTACCAGGATTTCTCAGGGACCCAGATCTGTTTGACTGGACATTTCAAAGGGAATTAGCAAAAAAGCCTGTATTCCTTTCTTCTCTCCTTCCTTCTGCTCTTCATCCTTTTCTTTATTTCCCTTCTTCCCTAGTGATCCCTGCCAAGTCCAGGAGCAGAAGGGCTGAAGTTTGCAGGTTAGTGGACAACAAGTAGGGGCTTGATCTTGCAAGTTTGGAAGCTCATGGAATTATAGTCATAGTGGTAGAAGGGGGCTTTGGGTCCTGGGTCCCACTTCCTCCCCATTGCCAGGACTGGGAGCCCTCTGCCCCATTGCCAGAAGGGAAAGGGGTGTCCGTGACCTCCCGAAGCCACCACTCCATTGGGGAGTCCTCTCCTCCCCCCAGAACGAATGGAAAGATCTTTCTCTTTGCACTAGCCCAGCCCGTCTGCTTTGGTCCATTTCCTGGATACACGGAACAGATTTCAAATTCTGGTGGATGACAGATTTCAAATTCTAAATCCAGCCCAGGAAGGCCTAGAGCTGGGAGGTGTTTAGATATCGGCAATGCTGTTGAGACATAGAACACCCTTCACTTGTGTTGCTCCTTTGCAGGACATTTTCTTCCTCTCTCTCATGACTCCCAGTGTCCTTCTGCTCCTGAGGCAGTGAGGTGTGCCCTTGCTGCATTCTTTCAAGTTTGGAAAATGGCCCATTCTGACTGTTGGTTCCCATAGCTTGCCCTCTGAGACCTGTCCGGCCTTGTCAGGGGCTGTGTGTGGGTGGAGGTTTTGGCTGTCCCTGGGCCATCAAATCACCTCTTTATTACTGGCACGTGCCCTGTGTTTCCAGAGTTTATCTTCCTTCAGTTTAGCGCTGGGTTTGGCCCAGAGCAGACGTAATTTTGGGGCCATGCCAAGAATCCAGATGTGGAGTGTGGATCCTTTGTGAAGAAGCCTGGATTGGGCGGTGCTTTCTGCGTGTTGGCGCTTCCTACAGGAGGGAGACCAGACGATGATCTTGAGCCTCTTTTGCATCATTTGCATGTAGATGCTGCCTAGAATTGAAGATTCTTCCTCCCCAACTACCCATCTCATCTCTTCTCCTCTTGGGCGTCGAGATACTGCCTCTGCCATTCCCCTCTGTTTGGCTGAACAGAAAGAAACCAGAAAAGAAAGGAGGACATTCAAGAGGAGAAGGTGAGGGAAGTCAGGGCCAGAGGGAGAGGTTCACACAAAGAAAAATATAAATTCTCTTCTGGAAGCCAGAGTTGGGTAAATATATAACTGGATGGATTTTGTTTTTAGTCCCCTCACCTTTGTCTTTAAAAAAATGTCTTTTGAATTTTTCAGTTACAGTTGACATTCAATATTATATTAGTTTCAGGTGTATAGTATTGTCCTTCATCTTAGCCTTAAGGAATAACTCACGACAAGTGACCTCACCTCCAAGGAGTGAGGCTTTTTATGTAAAGACCAGTGGAAAGAGGGATTTCACTTTTGGAAGGTTTTAGCTTTTCTGGTGAGAAGTCCCGTGGAATTAATTGCTCGCGTGTGGCCCGTGTGGCCCTGTGGCCCAGATACTAGCGTTCCAGTGCTTCCTGGGGATCTTCTTTGTGTGCTTGTTATACAAGAGCAGAGCTTCCTCCACTTTGCGAGAAGTTGCTGCGTGAACGTGTGACTTTGGAAAGTGGACCCTTCGTGGTTCCGGAAGGGGAAAAAGTGGACCTCCAATCAATGATATTCGAATGGAGAACTCAGAGATAAGGGCTCTAAGACTTGGAGGAAAGTTTGGGAGAGGAGAGGGTTTATTCTGGCGCCGGGGGTTTTCATGACCAAAGTTAGCTGACAACAGCTTTATACATTGTGTTTCTTCTTTGAGCAGCTGGGAGCACTTTCCTCACAGTGCATAGCTGAATTATCTCAGTTGCTCATGAGTTACAGTCATTTCTCTGGTGGACTTTGGCAGCCACGCCGATCAGGTGGTAAGACCCTTGATGAGTAGAGGTGGCGTCTCTAGCTGAATCCACGAGAGCAGTCATCGGTTTGCCTCAGCCTTAAAAGAGAAATCCTTTTCTTAAGTTCATGTGTAACCCTATTTTCCCCATAAGATTTCTTTTTCAACTTGTGTTTCACACTTTTGTCCTTAATCCTAAATGCACAGTATGTTCATTGTAGAAGAGGTAGTTGGTGCAGAGAGGCATTAAAAGAAAAAAAAGGACACCTCACACCCACGGCGATGGCTACTATGTCAAAACCAGAAAATAACAAGTGTTGGTGAGAATGTGGAGATTTGATTTGGACACATTGTACCCTGTTGGTGGGAATGTGAAATGACGCAGCCACTATGGAAATCAGTATGGGGGTTCCTCGAAAAAAATAAAAATAGAATTACCATAGGACCCAGCACTTCCATTCTGGGCACATATCCAAAGGAAGATATTTGTACACCTACATTCATAGCAGCATTACTCATGATAGTCAGAAGGCGGAAGCAATCCAAGTGTCCATTGATGGATGTGGTCTATACATGTAGTAGAATATTATTCAGGTTGAAAAGGAAGGAAGTATTGATACATGCAACAACGTGGATGAACCTTGAAAACACTATGTTCATTGAAAGAAGCCAGACAGGAAAGGACAAATACAGTATGATTCCACTTACGTAAGGTATCTAGAGTAGTCACATTTGTAGAGACGGAAAATAGAATGCTGATTACCAGGGCCTAGGGGAGTGGGGCGTTGTTGTTTACTGGTATAGAATACCGGTTTTGCAAAATGCAAAAGTTCTACATAACACTGTGAGCATACTTAATACCATTGAACTGTGTGTACACTTAAAATAGTTAAAGATGGTGAATTTTATATGTCTGTGTTACCACAATTAAAAATTAAAAAAAAAATCCCTCCAAATCCCATCTCCTAGAGATGACCATCATTATCGTTGGGCACGTTTTCTTTCCAGACTAATTTTTCACCGTTGTACTCAAGTTTGTTGGTGGGCAGCTAATATCTTTCCTCCAAGGATCGGTAAATGACAATCCCACGAGAACTATGCAGGTTGGCCTTGTTTGATTTCGATGGTTCCAACATTGAAAGCAGAAAAACAGACAGAATGACCCTCTTCCTGTCCATAGACTCTGGTTTAATGGTGTTTATTCTTAGAGTGAAGTAAAAGGACTACTGGGTTTTTTATTTTGAAAATGTGAGTAGCTGTGATGTCTTTAGGTAAGTCATGGTCTCTGGGCCCCAGTTTTCTCATGTGTACCATGCCCTCTGATTCAGTGATTTCAATATACAGCCATTTCTTAAATCAGATTTCAAAGCTACCAGTTTTACCTGATAAAGAACCCAAGAGTAAATTATTCAAAACAGTGGGCTCAGGGAGCAGTTCTGGGTCCACTATAAATCATCAAGAGTGAAATTTGACTGACACGTCCCCAAAACTTGAATATTGACTTTGATGAGGTAGCATATTTAAGAATACAATCTAGGAACACAGACCTCCATTGGAAATACTATCAAACGTGTCATTAAAAAAAAGTCTCAGAAGTAGTTTTTTTGTGACTCTGCTATTACTTCTAAGGAGATAGCTACACCACTATTGAGGTTTTGATTTTAATGTTTGGTGTGGAGGAAAGGTCGAAAAACGCCTTGAATTATAGACTATAAAGAGTGTGCTATGGCAGGCTGGCTCTGTTGCAGTTGGGCATAAAAAGAAACATGTGATTAAAGAAGAGGTCATGCCCATCAGCTTACTTTGATGCTTTTCCTTAACCCGCCCCAGAAGCAACCATGTTCATCTCAGCCCTGATCCACGGAACATTCCAGCTGCCGAAAGCAGAGCCAAGATGACTGCCGCTCGTGTGGCCAAGGAGGGTGTCTAAAGGGATGATCCCACGTACACAGTAACTTCTGAAATAGCTTCCCCCCCCGTCCACCCCCGCCACCCATGCCCAGTTATAAGTTGCCAGTACATCAGAATTTACTGTGTAGTGTCTCATCAATATAATTAGATTATATTGATATTACAGACTATAATATCAATTAGATTGTGATGCCAAGGCCATGTATTACATTTTATTTTTTTTATTTTAAATATTTTTCATGTATTACATTTTAACTTGTCACAGATACATTACATGAACACTCCCCAGATCCACAGAGTACCAGGTGGCTTTGGGGTGTTATTGAGTGAGTTGGCAATTGTATTGGACTTGAGGAAGCCCAGATAAAAATACTTCCTTAGATTTTTCTGTCTTGTAGTTTAACTCTTCTTAAGGGATCAGGCATCTTACAAGTATTTCTTACAAAATAAACTGACAATTTAGACAGTCGTTAATGCATCTGCAGTACCAAATACTCGGTTTGTGGCCGTGAACCAGACATGACAGAGATTTTTAAAACCCTGGGAACATTTTCCTTTTCCAGCGACAGGCAGTGCAAGCATGATATTTTTAATTGACCCCTTCTTTAAGTCAGGAGCCAAAATGTTATCATGCAAATCTCTCCTGAGTTGCATGGAAACTAATAAAATCGCGAAGGTTTCTATTTGTACTCTATGAACACAGACTGAAATGAAACTGAAACAGCTATCTCCAGGGATGATGCTATTTAAATGCTAGGTAGGGATTCGCAAGGGTTTTCATGGTGAAAAGAGAAACTGGCAAGTGAGACGTTCCTGCTTTCCTCCCTGCCTCACTGGTGTCTGTTCTAGATGCTCCTCTGTACTTCCTGACCTCAGACAGAACTAATTTAAAACAAAGGCCTCTCATCTATAATATCCTGTCACCTGCTTTAGAAAACAGCTGTTGGTTCTCTCTAAGCCTTTTTCTCTTCTTCCTCAGACATTGCATTGGTCTCCATACTTCCTGGTGTTTTGTTTTGCTAAGTCTTTCTAAGTGAACTGGAGTTACTGGCTTCTTTGGAAAAAAATTAATAAACTTTTAGAGTAGTTGCTATGATCAAGGATTGTTTTAAGCTCCTCCTGTCTTTTATATTTAATCCTCAAAACAATCCTAAGGAGCAAACCCTTTTACAATCCTCATTCTACAGATTAGAAGACTGAGACATAGAGAACAAATTTTGTTTTTGTTGGGATAATAAACTTTGAGTGCTTCCTATGTGTCTGGTACTTTTCTTTATATGTACAGAAGGTGCCAAAAAATGGATACACATTTTTTTTTTATTGGTGAATTGGGGGGATGGGAACAGTGCTGGGGAATTAGGGGAAGGGGGACAGACAAGTTGCTGTCGTTTTGTTCTTCAGTCTAGTTGTGGAGGATGTTGCTTCACTGGCCCAAGTTGGCACCATCATTGCGCTCTTCCCGGGCGAGGCAGATCAGTCGCTGGCTTCTGGACGGCCGCTCACTGCGGCTACTGGCCGCTCACGCTGGCTGCTGGCTACACACGGTAGCCCATGGCAACCCACTGCCACAGGGACTGCAGCCCACGCCGTCGCCGGCGACTCACAGCAGCCCAGCTCCAGGTTGAGCCGTTGTTCAGCATCTTAGCTGTAGAGGGCAGTGTCACTGGCCCTCATATGTGGGATCCGAACCGGGGCCCTCTGGCATCCCAAGCGAGTTCTTAACCATCGCGCCACTCGGCCGGCCCGGATACACATTTTAAGAAAGGAAAAAACTATTACAATTGTAATACTCAATATATACCGATAACAAAAGATGAATACAAGTCATGTGTATACATTTTTTGGCACCCTGGTGTTATTTTATTTAATGCTGCAACCACCAGTGAGGTAGGTGGTATTAACATCCTCAGTTTACAGATTAGGAAACTGAGGCATGGAGAGGTTGAATAACTAGCCCAGGGTCACACTGGTGAGGGGCAGAGCCAGGTTTAAATCCAGGCAGGTGGACAGTGGAGCCCACGTGTGGAGCCCCTGCACTGTAGTCCTGCAGTCATATGTGCTGAAGTGGGAAGTTGGCTTTTCCCAGCTCATCCCTGCCACAGGGTGAGAGAAAATGTGAGGACATAGGACTGAAAAGAGAAGGCTGTGTGTCAAGACTCATGCACCATCCCCTGAGGAGATGTGAAATCCTTTGGACAAGTTCAGAGAATGCTCTACTATCAGGGTAGAAACGAAGCTTAAAGCTATCTAGTCCTTTTATTCTTTTTAAATCTTGGTTTTCTTCCTGGAAAGTGGTATGATCACCTTTTCTTTACCTGATCGGCAGGCGTGCTGTGTGCAGTTGTGCCGGCTGCTCACTGCACAACTCTAGGGCTGCTATGAGAGTCACTTCAGATAATTCATAATTGTACTTTATGAACTATGGCACATACACCTTATCCCTGTGCTGGGGAGTATGTGGAGGCACCAAATAAATATTGGGGCATTTTTCTGAGTATCAGTCTTCCTTGAAATTTTGGGAAAAAATACGGTTTTCAATATTAACACATACATGGAAGGATGTAGAATTCAAGCATATTTTTAAAAACTTGAGAGAATGTGTGTGCGCATGCGTGACCGTGTGCACACATGCACGCACATGCAAAAGAACCTGGGAGTGGAGAAGTTTGCCACCCACCAGCAAAGCCTTATCATTAAACTGTGATCCTAAGCATCCTGATGTAGAATGATGTCTTATTATCCCCATGTGCTGTTTGCTAATATCTCAAACTCTGAAACTGTGTTATGAAAAGAATGGGAATTCTATGAAAAGAAAATAAATATATCTCAGTTCCCTGCACTGTTATAAATAAAGTACATTTTGGATGTTGTTGGGGCAGAGGATTTAATCTGCACTCTCAGAAGAAGGCAGTGGTAACTCGTTCAGTGGTTATGAACTTTCCCTCACCTTAGAAAGATTGATCCTTTCCCCCCTCTACCTCCAGGGCCTGGAAATGCAATATTGTATCACAATATGGATTTCTTTCTAGACCATTGGGCTTTGTGACCTTGTGCCTCCCAAACCCCATGCATGGAATATTTAGGGGCAGGAGACGAATTGGTCGGTCCATGAACCTTTATTAGCATGGCTGCCTTCTTCCAGGGCTGCAGGGTTGTATCAGACATCATTTCCTCCTGGGCCAGCAGCCGCACTGCATGATCCCGGGGCACCGTTCACATCGTAGTCACGAACATTGTTGTGGAATTGTGCAGTGCACAGCCCACGTGTCCATATGCATGTCTCTTCTAGGTGTCCAGCTGGGTTGGTATAACACACTCACACGAGAAATTAAAAACACAGTGCAAGGCCCTTAATTCCTAACGGCCAAGCAAGTAAGAGAAACATCAAGATCTTGAGATTCAGAAAAGGTGGAAAACACAGAGAATTGGTCAGCGAGGGGGTGATCCGAGAGAGCTCACTGGGGCCATGGGGGTGTGAAGGTGGACCCAGCCTGCCCGTCCCTAGGCCCAGCCCCCAGGATAGGCTGTTTCCATGACTTCTGACCACTGTGTGGCTTCCGACATGATGTAGGAGGCCTCCCAGCCCCCGCCGCTTGTTCTTAGCACAAGCCTTTGAGAAGGGAAATACTCCAGTGCCAACCCGTGTGTGGTCCTAAGGTCCATGGATGAGGAATAACAGGACCCCGAGGATTTGGAAAAGGCCTCTCCTTTGCCAGCTGTGCTGTTTTTAGCTCCCTCCCATGCCCCTGCTGTCCCCAAGTGTTTGTCAGCAGAGCGTACTGCGCCTACGTGGAAAATGGCAGTCAGAGCCCAGGCCACAGCAGCCTCACCACCAGGCCTGGCAGCCAGGCCGGGTCTCTGAGGCTGGCAGGCTGCTGCGAGGGTGGTTGCATAACTGGCCTTTCTGCCGGTCATGGTGCCGGCTGGTTCTGGGTGAGGAGGTCCAGCAGAGTAAACAGGCCGCTGCCCCTCCCTGCGCCTTGGTGCGTTGGAGAGGCTCTTGGGCCTGGTGAGGGGCTGGCATATTCAGGAACTCAGGTCTGAGCGACATGCCTGCACTGGGAAATGTGGAGATGGTCTAGCCTGCTCCTTGGGTGGTCCAGATGTGGTAGAAGGCTGGGTGTGACCTCAGGGATGGCCCACTCCTCCCCTTTGTGTGTGCCATTCTTCAAGGTTTCGTTCACTTGCTGGGAATGTCACCTTTTTGGGAAGCCTTTTCCGTCCGCCTGAGTCCGATCTTGCTATCTTCTCTGATAGTCCCCACTGTTTGTCATCCCACATGAGCATCGTCCAGCTGATTGTCCTTGTGGACAGGGCTGGCCATTTTCTTTCTTTGATTTCCTTTGCCTCCTCCAGGTGGTCCTGGAAACTGGGTAGTGAGGTGATCAATAACAGTGTGGCCGCTGGTATTCAATGAGTCACATCTCCTGGTATTCACGCTCTTGGGTAGTCCTCCCTTTGTATCAGGGCTGGCTCTGCGACTTGCTTATAACCAATAGAATGTGGTGGGGAAGATTTTGGAGACTAGGTTACAAGAACCCTTGCAGCTTCCCTCTAGGTCTCTTGGAACACTGGCTTTTGAGAAGCCAGCCACCATATATAAAGAGTCTGATCACCCTGAGACATCCGGTCCACATAGAGAGGCCCTGAAGGATGAGATGCCACATGGGACATGGGGCGGGGGTGGGGGTAGGGGTGGGGAGAGGTTGCTCCACACAGTCTTTCGGGGACTTGGCTCCTTGCACCTGAGGACCTGCCATCCTCCAGGTGAGCCTAAAGGTCTCTGCTGAATCGTCTGCATCCAGCTGACACATGGGGCATGAGAAGTAAAGGACCACGAGGCGTGGTTTTGTGGGAGTAGTCCTGAAAGTCATTCGCATTACTTCTGTCCACACAGCCTATTGACCAGAACTCAGTCATGTGGTACCTTAGCTGCAAGGGATCCTGGGAAATGTAGTAGCATACCCAGGAGGAGTAGGAAATGGATTCAGAGAACACCCAGACTACAGAAGGGGTTCCAGAGTGCTGCCCTGGGGGAAAACTGGGGTGAAGGCTTCTGCCATCTATAGCTGGCTCTGCCGTAACTAATGATTACCATGACCCCATAATAACACTGGGTGTTTTCTGGGTGCTCCTAGGTGTCACACATGATTCTACGTGCTTTATCTCAAGCCTCTCAAAAAGCCCGTTGTAGGTATATTTACCATTATCTTCATTTTCGAGATGAGCTAAAACTGAAGACTGAGGCTTGCAGTGGTGATGGCACTTACCAAAGAGCATCAGTTAGTAGGTGGCAGGGCTGCATTGGGATCCAGGGTTTTCTGGCTCCAGTGCTGACACTTAGCCACTTCCTGTGCTGCCCAGGGGTTCCTGCAACTCCCTCCCTTCTTGTGCTTGCCTTCAGCTTCTAAGCCACTCTCCTTCTTAAATACCTTCAGCACCAAAGGGGCCAAAGGGCTCAACTGCCTCTTCCCTCCATACTCCAAAGAGCACTAAGGTGTCTTGGCTGGCGCCAGATGACGTTGCCCTTTATTCTCCACGGTGGTAATACATGGTGGTGAATTGACAGCTGTTGCCTGCACGCCTCTGGATTTGAAAGCATCGGCTGCCCCTTAGCTCTCTCGTGCTTTGAATATTACCTTGAATAGCTCTTCGCCGGGAGCATCAAGGAGCAATGTGAATGAGGACTGCTCCCACAATGGACGGCAGAGGCTCGTTCCCAGGTCCCTCGCCTTCCGCCCTGTGGTGAAGTGCTTCACCATTGGAAATGTCACTTCAGGCCCTTCCACCCAGTTCAGATATCACGTTTTAGCAGAGTGAGTTCACATGTTCACTGCTGAGATGACAGGGGATGAACGTGGGTAATAACATGAGTAATGTGGCCGCTTTTCTAAAACCAATGGGCCAGAACGTACATGTCCACTTGAGCATCATCTCTCATTCTATTAGTTAGCTCAGTGTAGTTATCAAGAACATGCCCTCTGGGGCCGGCTGAGTGGTGCGTTGGTTAAGAGCTGGTTTGGGACGCCAGAGGGCCCCAGTTCGGATCCCATATATGAGGGCCAGTGACACTGCTCTCCACAGCTAAGATGCTGAACAACAGCTCAACCTGGAGCTGGGCTGCCATGAGTCGCTGACGACGGCGTAGCCCACAGCCCCTGTGGCAGTGGGTTGCCATGGGCTACCATGTGTAGCCAGCAGCCAGCGTGAGCGGCCAGCAGCCGCCATGAGTGGCCGTCCAGAAGCCGGCGACTGATCTGCCTCACCCGGGAAGAGCGCAATGATGGTGCCAACTTGGGCCAGTGAAGCAACTTCCTTCACAACTAGACTGAAGAACAAAACCACAGCAACTTGTCTGTTCCCCTTCCCCCAATTCCCCAGCACTGTTCCCATCCCCCCAATTCCCCAATAAAAAATCTTTAAAAAAAGAACATGCCCTCTGCAGCCAGACTACTTGGGCTCCATTCTTAGTTCTGCTGCTTGCTGACTTACAGACCTTCAGCAAGTTGCTTAACCTCTCCGTGCCTTAGTTTACTCATCTGGAAACTGGGACTAGTCGTAACCACTTCATGGAGTTGTTGGGAGGATAATATGTGTCTGCTTAGAGTGGCACCTGATACATAACAATTGTTATCTAAGTGTTTATTATTGTCATTTCACTTTGGTCACCTTTGGGAGACTGACTCTTGTCCTAACATGGACCACCACCTCCTCGGTGGTCATTCTGTCTTCCGTAACTCTTCACTCTCGTCTGCCCAGCTTCTTCGGGGACGGCTGGCATGCCTGTCCCCCTGCTGGAATGGAGCGATCCTGAAGCCTGAGCTGCAAGCTGTCCATCTTTGTATCCATAGTGCTTTGGGCAATTGAGGTCCTCTGAAAAAGTTGCCTGAAATACTGTCTCCATGTTGAGGGCTCCAAGAGGACGGGAACTTTTTATGTTTATTTCTGTTTCCTTAGCAACCTACAGAAGTGTCCAGCATCACAAAATACTTTTTGAAGAAACACAGACTGAAAGAACGGATTGAGTTCATCCTTACTGGGAGAGGTAGAATCTTTCCTGGGGAATAGGCTTGTGATATAGCATCGGTGTATTCTCTTGAAGGTTGCTGAGGTGACATCTTTCAACGTTTGAAAGTTAGATTTTAGGAAACTGCCTGAGGTAGTTTGCAGGCAAGTGTAATGAATAAGAGAGGAAGCCAACGTGGGTAAGGTATTTCTGGCTCCCCAAATGTATAATTATGATGTATTGAATTTGAAGGTTCTGGGTGGTGTGTAAATCACCTCTGTAGGCGATTTCCAAAGAAAGTTCCAGAAATGTGTTGAGTTTTGGTAGCACTGGAGCGATGTGTAATTCCCCCTCTCCCTCCACATTGCAGGGGGGCAGCATTCATTTTGAATGTTGGCTTTGGTCTCTTAAATTGAGGCTTGTGAATGTTATAGCCTAACTTGGAGTTGGGCAGAGGTGGTCTTGAATCCCAGCTCCATGTGGCACTAGCTCAGTGGCTTTGGACAATTTTCTTCACCTCGCCCAGCTCACTTTCTTGATCTGTAAAATGTGAAGACGAAAAATACCTGCCACATCGGCTTTCTGTGCAGGTTAAATGAGATGAGCTCTATGAGCACTGAGCACCTCTTAGGCACTCAACAGATGGCTCCTGTTATGACGAGGTTGACTGTTATTTTATTTTTTTAAGCTGAGCCATCCTGCCACCTGTTGGCAGCTCAGTGGCTGCTCAGCTCAGGCTGGGAATCGAACCGCTGTTGCTCAGAGCTCAAATTCTTGAGCGAGCTCTTAACCAACTGAGCCACTGGGCCAGCCCATTGACTGTTATTTTAGACCCCTTTCCTCCATCAGTAGCCTTGGTGACGATGCCACTGAGATGAAGGGGAGGCCGCTTGAGGGCGCGTGGTAGCCAGGGGTCAGTGCTGAGTCCCAAGACAGGTCCACAGTGAGGTAGTGACTTTTTCTTGGGACGTTACATGTGCAGGCAGAGCACAGGATAAGAGAAAAGTGGTATCGGAAGTACTTCCTCTCCGGTACTTTCCACATGACCCCCACCCCTACCTCCTGTAGGAAGGAGGACGAAGCGGGGAAATGGAGGAGAGGGGAAAGGAAGAATTTGGAGCACCAGTGACCTTACTTTGAAAGGGTTAATTCTGGGGTGGGTAGGGGCTCAGTTTGACCACCTGTAAAATGAGGATTGAATGAGGCGATTCCGAGGGTCTCCTGCGGCTCCAACAATCCCATGTTTTTGTAAGAAGTTTTATTTTTCTCCTAAATGTTCTCCCCAGCACTACCCACCTTCCATAACCTCAGACAGATGGACACAATAGCATAGGAGACAAAAGGGATGGAAAGTGAGGGAGGGCCTGGGAAGTGCTTCTCCCAGATGGCTGAAGGGCTGTGAAGAGGCTTTGGAGTCTGGTGGGCCCATATGTCTTCTGCTGTGGCCAGCCTTCCTGTCCTACGGATGCCCACAGGGGCCTGCCGAACTGTGAATGGACCAGAGGACTTTTGGGGCTGTGAGGGCCACGAGGAACGGCCTTTTTGAGCCACAGCCTCTGCGCTTTGGTGGGCTTGCTTATTTCTTATTTGACAGTTTCCCCTTTAGGCATAAGGACTACTCTGATACAGGGAGGCAGGCCAGGCTTATATAACATTTGGTGTTTGTCCTCAGACTTTTTCCTCTACTGGGGATTATGTGTTCCGAGGCACCAAAAACATCTTCTGTACGCTGAACTCCTCCAGGAAGACTTCCGGATTCTCTTTTCCCCCACCTCCCACTGCCTTGTATCTCAAGTTTATTCTGCCTCAGTCGTTCAGCTAAGCAAATACTTTGCTCATTGGTGTGACTTGTCGCACGCCGTGCCAGGGTGTGAAGAGGATCCCAGCGGCATCAGGCACAGTGGTGCTTCCTTGAGGGAGCCCACTGTTGAGTTGGGGCTGTGTGAGGGATGGACATGGGTGCCTCTTTCTCTGCTTGTGTGGCGAGGTGGGAGGGGCGCGGGACTTGGGGCACAAGGGCCTGGACAGCTCCTGCCTTCCCCACTGATGGGCTGTGTGGTCTTGGGCAAGTTGTCTACCCTCCCCAAGCTTCAGTTTCCCTTGCCTATAGGATGCAGACCACAGAGGAAGTTCCACTAGCACATGAGACATCCTCAGTAGCTAGAGGCCACTGTTTTTATTACGGATCCGGGTACCGTGATGCCATTTAGCAGAAGTAGATACATTCCAGCCCACCGCGGAGCTCACTGTACACAAAGCACTGTTAGGTGGGGGTGGAGACAAGCCCGGGAGAATTCCACGTCGCTTCCGTTGCCCAGCTCTCTGGCTAGATTGTAAGCTCCTAACTTTGGAATCTTTGGGATTTGGCCCACTCTGGGCTGTGGGTGTCATTCACCTCTGTATTCCCAGAGCCAAGCAAGTGGCATGGCGCAGGGTGGGCGCTGGTTAGACACTGGGCAAATGAATGAACAAATGGGCACTCAGCACACTCTTGCTGATGAATTAACAGACAGTCCACACTGGTTACACGTAGATTTTGGGCACTGAATCTCTTTCTTGTCTGCGGCTGAGGTTGAGCCTTTCAGGCCGCCTTCACCAGGCCCTCGGCTCTGAGCAGACGAGACACCCATCCAGGCTTGGGCGGAGGCAGGCTGTGGATGCCCGGGGTGGAGATGCCCGAGGGTAGGCCTGCATAGGTAGCCCCTCCCCACTCCGCTTGCCAGTGGCTTGGCCCGGGGTCCTGAAGTGCCGCATGCCGGCTTCCCCAGGAGAAAGGGCGTTTTGTCTGTTCGATGTGTTAAGTGTTGGACAGCAGCTTCCCACCAGCCATCGTCTGTATTTGATAAAAAGACAGACTTGTTCTTCCTTCCCCACCCCACCCCACCTCCTTCCTTCATGCCCTGTGTGAAGGGGCCTTTGTCAGCCTATCCTCCAACCATCGTGAGAGCAGCCAGGTTCCTCATTGCTCTGTGCTGAATGGAATGGCCGCATTTTCAACAGAGGAGGCGGTTTTAGCTCAAATGCAAACACCCTGTCAAAGATCAGAGCGATTATAGCTTTTGCTGCACTTGGGGAATAACAGCATGGAGGTGAATCGTGGCACCTGTGTACTTACTGCTAATTGACCCCCGGTGCATACTTGTGTTGCCACGTGAGTCGGTCGGCCTGCAGCCTGAACCGCCTGCTCTGAGGAAGGCCTCTTGGTAGCCAAACTCAGTTAGCCCAAGTGCCTTCATGAGCTTCTTGCTTTATGTGCTATCCCCACTGGGTCTGATTTTAGACAAAGGCATTGTTTTGGGCCAGACAACTTTGAGTTCTTTAACAGGGCACAGAGTGTCCTGGACAGAGACACAGAGTACCCAGGGGTGGGGTTGGTCAATTCCGGTTAATCAGGGTTTGTTGGGCTCCTGGGGAGATTTAAGCACCGTGTTGTGACTGGGGGCAGGTTGGATGGAGCAGGGGAGCTGCCATTTACTGAGCGCTTACAGTGTGTCCTCTTCTGAGCTGGCCACTTTGTGTCTTAGCTGGTAAAATTGTCACAGCAACCCTGAAGGGCAGGTGTTGCTTTGGAGCTGAGATTCAGAGAGGTTAAGTAATTGCCCCAGGGTCACACAGACATCCCAGGAGGTACAAGACACTGACCTTGAGATCTTACAGCCCTATTGTGTGAGCAGGAGTTTCAGACCGTTTGTAATTTATTCCCGCAATTAGCAGCGATAGAGCACCAATTGTATGCCTCTGCACAGTGCAGGGGACCCAGAATGAATCAGCCCCAGCTTTGTCTTCTCACCACTTTTACTCTTTTGTTTTGGGGCCAGGAGTTGTGTCAGGGATGTGTGTGGGGCAAGGAGGAGGTAGGGACTCATCCTCGGTGGTGAAGAAAGAAAGGCTTCCCTGAGAATGTCACATTTTGAAACATGCCTTGGAAGATGAGGAGGAATCTGCCAATCAAACAATTTTTTTCATTTTTTAAGTTGGGGCCTCAATACATACAGGACATGCACCGATCTTCATTGTACAGGTTGGTGAATTTTTACATATGTGTGCACCTGTGTAACCACCAGTTCTTGGAGGCAAGGGCCGCACGTGTGTTTTGTGTTCAGGCAGACGATGAGATATGAACCGTGAGCGCTCTGAGGAATTCAGAGGAAATGGAGCCCAATGAACCCTGTACAAATTTGGTTACCATAATACGGGAAAGGAAGATGAATATTCATGTATCTTGATCTCTTTTCGCATCATTTCCTTTTTGCTTTCCCTGGATTGGAGGCTCCCCACCTGCCTGCCCCTGGGTTCTGAAGCATAATTTGATTCATGAGTCAGATTCCTACTGCATTAGGAGGAAAAGAGGGGAGAAGAAAAGAAATTGGGGGAAGAGACATTGATTGGACTCCTTGCGTACTTTAGCCAGCTGTGCGTGCTAAGCTGATGACCTGGACTGTGTCTGGGTCTCTGGCCACGTACATGGAATGTGTCCGCTATCTTGGGGGTTTGTGGGAGGGAGGCCTGGTGCTCTTTTCTCCTTACATTCTCAGGAGTGTATGTGGAGCCAGGTAGGCCCAGGGGTGGGTGCAGAGGGAGCCAGGAGAAGCCAAAAGGCACTGGGACCTCCATCTCTTTCTTCTTGAGCCCTTTTAGCTTTTGCTGTCGAATTGTTTAAATCACGTTATGAGGCAAATATGTGCTTTACTGTTTTGTGGACCTTGAACTTGCCTTCCAGGTTAGATCATAAACTCCTCTTTTGGTTTATAATCACAGTTCCCTTTTCTTCTCTTATGCTCTTCTCTCTGCCTACCGAGCCATGTCTGAGCACACAGGACATCGCCCCAGGAATGCTTGTTATGTGCACTGATTTTAGGGCCTCTGATGAAGTGTCTGTGGTTTGCCATTTCAGGCACATGGAATTGGATTATAAAATTGTAAGCCAGAAGTGTTCGTCTCTAGCCATCTGGGCGAATATTGGCCCTGGTGAATAGCACAGGAAGAACTTCGTACAAAAATCAAAGTAGCTCACATTTTGAGGACTCGCTATGTGCCAGGAAGGACTTAATGTAGCGGCATCAGTTGTGATGCTTTTGCTGGGAAGTAGTAGAAATGCTGATGTTACTGGGCTTGAACATTAAAGGGAATTCGTTTGCTCATATAAGTGAAAAGGTGGGTGACTTCAGGTGAGTCTTAACCCAGTGGCTCAATGATGTCGCCAAGAGCCCGCTTTACTTCTGTCTCGCGAATCTACTTTCCTTACAGGTGACATCATCTCGAGTCTGCTTTATGCCTCTGGGTTCCAAGATGGCTGCTAGAGATCCAGAGGGCATGTGCTGTTACATTCATGTTCAACAGGCAATAAAGCACCTTTGTCCCAGCATTCTTTGCATAGGTCCTGAGAGTAACTCTAATTGGACACACTGAGCCCAGGGGGTATGGTCAATGTCCTCAGAACCTTAAAGATCCCAAAATGGACACCAGGGCCTGCAAGGAAGGGGAAGATGGACATTTTGAAAGCAGTCAGCCAAAGTCCTCTACATATGATGGTTGAATTTAGTCCTCACAACACCCTCGTGAGGTACACACAATTATTACCGCGGTTTACAGATAGGGAAACTGATGTCCAGAGAGGTCAAGTCATTTGCCTGAATTCACACAGCTCATGGTTCAAGCCAGGAGATGAGTGCCTGGACAGTCTGACTCCAGAGCCTGCAATTCTGGCCACTCCATGGCATTTTCAATGAGTAGTTTCTCCTATTAAGTGACATAAAATTTATCCTTTTAAAGTGTAGAACTCAGTAGTTTTTAGTGTATCCACAAAGTTGTGCAAGCATCAGCACTATCTAATTCCAGAACATTTTTATCACTCCAAATGTAGCCCTGTACCCATTAGTGGTCATCCCCATTTCCCCTCCTCCCAGCCTCTGGATAGTCTGATTTCTACCTCTGTGGACAGGCCTAACCTGGATATTTCAGATACATGGACTCACGCCACATATGGCCCTTTGTGTCTGGCAGCTTTCATTTGGCCAGTGAGGTGTTTCTGACTGGGATCTGCTGTGCTTGACCTCCAGGATTCTCCATTTCTGCCCATCCCATCATGAAACGGACATGCTGCTGGCAGGCCGGGGAAGAAAGCGATGCTGTGCTGGAGAGAGAGACAGAGAGGGCGAGTGGGGGGATGGCGAGGGGGGGGGATGGCAAGGGGAAGTGGTGGGGGAGGGGAGGGCGAGACACACCATGTAGGAGCTCTCAGTGGCAGGGGTGGGCCTTTGTCTCTGCACCCCATTGTCTTCAGGAGATGCACAGTGAGGGTTCATTCTGCATTCTCAAGCACCCTCATGTGCCAGTCAGTGTTTAAAGCTAGGGGACAACAGCAGGGAAATGGCTGGATTGGAAGCAGGAGTGTGGGCTGAGCAGATAATCACCACTCAGTCAATAAACGAATGAGATAATTTCTAGTGGTACAGTGGAGAAAACTGAAGAGGGTGCTTGAGGGGCTACCTTGGTGGGTGGCCAGGAAACGCCTTTCTGAGGAGGAGGTTGGGCAGGATTGGGGCCAGTGTGTGGGGCCTGAGGGTGGGAACTGGGTGGTGTTTGGGCTCATTGGAGATGATGGTGACTGCCATTTTGTTCCTGCTTCTCCCGAGTGGTTCCTTATTCATCGGGACCTTCTTTTCCCTGCCGCCTTTGCCGTGGAAGGGTTTGACCATGGCCTAAGTGAAGGTCATGGTGAGCTTCGTCGTTGGAGGCTTTGGAGTCGGCTTGGGGCTTTATCAATCCTTCTGTGTTTCTGAAATTTGAGCTCAGACCCCTCCCCCCTTCCCACTTCTGACTCAGGTGTGAGGGTGCTGATCAGCTCCTATTTTTTTGTTTTTAAAGACAAATTTGATTATCCTGAGATCCTCATGCTTTTTCTCTTTAAACGTCGTCTTAGCCAGGTTCCAGGGACTAGGCCTAGTCCAGATGCACACCTGGTGTTTATTGAGTCCGCTCTGTTGGGGAGTGCAGCTGGGTTGGAAGAGGAGGTTCTTGCTCCCAGGGAGTTTTTATAGTTGGGAGGAAAGACCCAGCCCACACCGGACAACCTACACCACAGCAGCAATGCAATGGCTCGTTTTGGTAGAGATGTTAAATAAAGCAGTACCGGGCAGAGGGGATCAATGAAATGTCTATCAAGCCTGGGGATAGATTCAGGAGGGAACAAGACATCCACTGTCCCTACCTTCAGGTCCCACTAATCTCGTTGTCAGCGCCTGGATTGAATAGATGATCTCATTCTTACACACACACACACACACACAGACACGCACTCACACACACATGCACATGGATGCACATATGCACACGAACACAAACATACACACATGTACATACACACATGCATACACACATATGCTTGCACGCACACACGGAAGTCTACAGTGTGATGCAATATGGCTGGGGTCCATCGTCGTTTGCTGCAGGGCTCAGGCAAGGCTTCAGTGCAGAAGTGAGGCCGGAAGGACAGGAGGTGTTAGCAGGCTGGGGTGGGCGAAGAATGTGCAGAGGGGTTGGCATGTGTGAAGTCTCCCAGGCCTCAAAAAAGCTTCCCAGAGGGAACGGGCTGGAAGCTGAAGGATGCGGAGGCCTTAGAGAGGCAGATGGCAGTATAGTCCAGGCCACAGGGATGCTAGCAGAGACGACGGAGGCGGAGAGAGAATCATCATGAGTCTCGAAGGCGGGAATAGGTCTCTTTTGCTCATTGCTGAACGTCTAGTGGCTGGCATAGTGCTGAGCATGGAGAAAGTGCCTTGAATACCCTGGTGTGTGTATGAGTTTCCTATCGCCGCTGTGACAGATTACCACAAACTTAGTGGCTTAAGACCCTGCAGAGTATTCTCCCAACAGGCTGGAGGTCAGAAGGCTGTAATCGGTCTCACTGGGCTAAAGTCAAGGCATCCGCAGGGCTGTTTCCTTTGGAGGCTCTGAACAGAGGGTCCTTCCCTTGCCTTTCGCAGTGGCCAGCGGCCAGCTGTGTTCCTCCTCTGTGGCCCCTTCCTCCATCTTCCGAGCACTTCACTGCAGCCTCTGGTTCCACCACCCCATCTCTTACTGTTCTCTTCTGTAGTCACATCTCCCTCTGCCTTCCTCTCATCAGGGCCCTTGTGATCACATTTAGGAGTGATTAGGAGACTCTCCCCATCTCCGGATCCTTCATTTACACGTGCAGAGCCCCTTTGCCATCTAAGAAACGCTTGCAGGCTCTGGGGATTAGGATGTGGTATCATGGGGCCATGCTCCAGCCCATCACCATGTGTAAATGAATGATGTGTCTAAGGTAGAGTGAGGGTAGGAGAGTCAAAGGAGCATGCTGAGCAGGGGAACAGCACCTTGAAAACAGGTAGGGAAGACCAGTCCTTTCCATGGTGCCGGCCAGACTCTGCAGCGCCGCCCCGACCTCCCCCTTCTCACCGCTGAGTGACACCAGATGGTTTCCTGGGAGTCTCAGAAGCACCCCCTCACACCCTTTCCTGACGCTCAGCTCCTTCCCTGCCCTGTGTTCTTCCTGTCTTGCTTCCCTTTCTAGCTGATAAACCCCTGTATTTGCCAGAAGGCTGCCTGACGGTCTCCCCTAGAGGTGTCCCAAGTCCAGCTCACATACCTCACTTCTGTCCCATGTGGGTAGGTGAGTCCGAATTCCCCGAAGGGAGGCTTGAACATGGCCACCGCCTAGGGCAGCTGCGGGGAGGGAGAGGTGTCTGGGAAGGTCGGCTTCCCAGGAGGTCTCGTAGGGTCTTCCTCTTGGTCAAGGTGCCCCAGGAGGCACAGGATGACCAAGATGGCTCTTTGCAAGAGTATGTTGGCTGAACTTGGTTATGCCCCTGACGACCCTGCCTGCTTCAGGAAGGGAGGGCTGTATGTCACTAAGGGAGGCCTGGTGATGGAGGGATGCTGCCCTCTGGGTTTCCTCCCTCAGCTTGGGGGATGGGGTGGAGGCAGAAAGGCCTTAGGCAGAAGGGAGCTGCGGTTTTGTTCATGGGAGCCCAGCAGCTGGTTTCTTTGCTCGAGCCGCTGGATGCCTGCTGTTAGAACTGTGGGGTTTTATGGCTGTTTCCTTGTGCTCAGCCTTGAGGTTGTTTTATGGGACATTATGTTCTTGGAGCCACACCTCAGCTGGGGCCAGGCCTGTGAGATCTCCCAGAGCCTATGTGGCCACAGTGGCATGTGGTGGGCACCCTGAGCTGCCTGTGAAGGGGCTGGGCTGCGAGGCCAGGGCCTGGCATTTCCAGGGACCCCGAGGCCCTCAGAGAAAAGTGTAGGTTTTCCAGGGGCCACTTCTGACAAGAGCTGTGTGCTAACCTGGAGGAAGGGATGACAGCCTTGTTTTCATGCCCTGGCATAAGTTCATCTCAAAAGACCTGAAGAGGAGAACTGGGTGTCTTTTCAACACTAACAAATGCCATGCCTGCTGATTGTGTTTTGAAGAGGCTTATTTTATTTTTTCAGTTCCTGTTTCCCTGTTCCTTGCTGTCCTTGATGAGAAAGGCTTTTTTTGTGCCCACGGTGGGTTTTACAGGAGGCAGTTTGGTGTAGGTGGTTAAAGGCATGCACTTAGGCTCAGACAAATCTTGCTTTGAATCCTGTCCTCATCACTCAGCTGTTTTGTCACCTGGACAAGAGCATTTATTGGGTCATCAGAAAAGTCATGACGTATTTTGTCTGGTTTTCAAAGGTCATTTATTTATATAAAGAACAAAGATCAATCAATGATATAGTGCCCGTTTTGTTCGATAACCTTTTGCCATCTTTCAGTGAGCTTCATAATTCCTTGTTCTTAGAAGGACCTGTCTTTATTTGTAAAACACTGAACAAAGTGCTGATTTACAGCCTCATCTGAATTGAACGTTATACCACGCAAGGAGTTTTGAAGAGAGCGAAACAAGTGGAAGTCTGATGGCTCAAGTTCAAATGAGTATGGTAGTTGTGGCAACACATCCCATTCAAGTTCCAATAATTTTTGATGGGTGATCAAACTTGTGTGTGGTCTCGCGTTATTGCAATGGAACACAACTCCTTTACAATTAACAAGCTCTGGACGTTTCTGGATGATGGATTCATTCAAACTGTCCAATTGCCAACAATAAACATTCAAATTGATTGTTTGGTTTCTTGATAGGAGCTCGAAAAACATGACACCTTTAAAATCCCACCACACTGAGAGCATAACCTTCCTCTTATGAATGTCTGCTTTCAATGTCGTTTGAGGCGAATCATCACGTCGGGACCAAGACCGTTTGCACACCACATTGTTATAAACAATCCACTTCTCATCACCAGTTATCAGTCGCTTCAAAAAAGGATCGTTTTCCTCACGTGTAATGAGCATATTGCAGATGTTTATACGCGCTGTCAAATGAACTTCTTTGAGTTTACGTGGAACCCAAATATTGAGCTTGCTTACATATCCCAGCTTCTTCAGGTGGTTGTGAATGCTTGAATGATATCCATCATTCAAGTTTCTGCAATCACTTGTGTTGTATAATGCGGTTTGACTTAATCAATGCCTTTATTTTGTCGTCATCAACCTCGGTGGGCCTCCCTGACCAAGGAGCATCGTTGAGATCAAAATCACCAGCACGGAATTTCATGAACCATCATTGTCACTGACGTTCTTGTAGAGCATTGTCACCATAAACTTTATGCAACTTTTCACAAGCTTTTCATGCGCATTCTTCACTTTATGGAAGTAAAACAGTAAAATAAGGCAAAAATGCACAGTTTGGTCTTCCATCTTCAACTTGTTGTAAAATCTCCAAAACTCAACCAAATCGTTCAATTTTTTTTTAGAATGAGGCTAGAACTGTCAGCTGTCAGATTACATAGCAATAACATAGATGCGAATGACCCTAGTACTTCCAAAAACGAGCTAGTGCCATCTGTTGCAAACATCATGACTTTTCCAACAACCCAATATTTCCCTGAGGTCAGGAAGAGTCAACATCCTGCCACGTATGGGCAGCCCCCCCCACACAAGAGTTGCCTGGCCCCCAATGTCAGCAGCTTCCTTGGAGAGACATTGTCAGCGGGTCCCCAATAATTGTAGCATTCGTTGCACACCTTTATATGTCAGGCACTGTTGTAAGAGTTCAGATGAACCCTGTGAGGTAGGAAAGGTTATTATCCTTATTTTAGGGCTATTTTGGAGGACTGAGGTGATGTAACTTGTTCAAAGTCACACATTTGGTAAGTGGTAGAATTGGGATTGGAACTCAGGCACCCAGTGCAGGGGTCTACACTCATGAGCATCAAGCTGCCTTGCTCCTCAGGCTGTTCTTTCTTCAAGAGACTGTGGTTCTGCCTGAGTGTTGGGCAGCCCTGGGGTTGAGGGTCTGCGGAGGGACCAAGAGGTGGTACTTCCTACTGTGTCATGGGAGGCGGTGGGTGTGAGCTCAGGCTAACATGTTGCCCCAGCTGTTCACCTTCTGCCCCTCCTCCACCTGCTTTTGACTCCTTCCCCTAAACATTGTCCAGGACCCCAGAGGTGGGGGTGAGGTGTCCCATCATTGGATTTGTAACCACTCCCCTCCCCCAACACAGATGCTCAGACCCTGTTCTCCTGAAGGGACACATGTGTTTGCTTCTCACGCCCAGGACCACATCCTTGAAGTGGGACCTGAGGAGCAAATCTGCCCCAGCTTATGATCTGTGGAAATGTCTCCCTAAGTCCTGGACCCCTTGCTGTCCCCCTTGTGCTGTGGAAATCTGTGCTGAAGGGATGGAGAAAGGGGAAGCAAGGAAGCTCGGAGGAAGCCCAGAACGAGGCTGGCCATGCAGGGACTCCGGAGAAAGCTGGCATCAGACAGGCCAGGGCCTCTTGCTTTATTTTGAGCAGTATGACGGGCCCTGAGGGCAACAGGGGGATGTGGGAATCCTATTTTTTGCTCTGTCTTGCTAATGGAACCTCCAGCAGTTTTTATGCTTGATTTCTCTCCCTCTGAAGCCTGCCGTGCCCGGAGCCCCAAATTGTACTTTTCCTTTGAATGTGAAGGAAGGAAGGCCATCTTTTTGGTTTCATGTCCTTCCCCATCCTGGGCCCGGATAAAAACAGCCAGCTTCTCTACCAAGTGAATGAATATTCCCAGAGGTGTTTCCCAGGAATATTCCGAGAATGTTCCCATGCCCGCCTTGGTTACTTGGAAACTTTGGGAAGGAGAGTGGCTGTTTGGCAGGAGGAGCCTGCTGAGATCTGGACAACTGAAGGATAATGTGTGGGGTGCTGGTCCCATCTCCGTAGGGCTGCCAGCAGCCCCGAGGATATGAGGCCCCAGTGCAGGGGTGCCAAGTGGTAAGAGGTGGGGCAGGAAAGCTCTTTCTCACTTGGTGCACTCATTCTCGCTTTCCACCATCAAAATTAAAAAACAAAACAGCTTTATTGAGAAATCACTCACATACGATACATTTGCCCTTTTAAAATAGTTTTTAGTATATTCACCGAGTTGTGCCAGAACATTTTCAGCACCCCAACAAGAAACCCACTACCCCAAGCAGTCAGTACCTATTCCTCCCAGCCCGACCAGCCACTCCACTACTTTTGGTCCCTGCAATTTGCGTGTTCTGGCCATTTCATATAAATGGCTTCATATAATGTGTGACCTCTCTGATCTTCATGTTATGCTTTAAGAGTGAGCCTCTGTACTTTTCTCTGAGCATTTTTGTAGCCACCAGAGCCTGAAAAGTTGCCACCACGAAGGCATCTCTTTTCTCTATCTCTCAACCCAGGCTTTAGTGCTCAGGTAGAGATGGGAGACCTCGGATATCCACCATCAAATTTTCACTGTCAGACGTTGGTGAGTTTCATGTGCCTTGCAAGTTGGAATAAATTCAGAAGGCCCCTCTTACCCACTGGGTTGCTGAAATACATAGAGGATGGCTGTATTCTCAGTGCCCTTTAGTTGTGGTGAGAAGCAAGGTTAGTTTCTTAGGAGGCATGGAGCCACTTTAAAAAAGGAGCAAGGGCTGGGCATCTGCGATGTCTCTTGCTCAGAACTCAGCACTGGCTGGACCTAAACATTTGGCTCTTGGTCTAAATAACTTGATACAGCCCTTGACTAGGTTGACCTTGGCCATGTCCTTGAGGGCCAAGAGGTTGCCTTGAGATCCACGTGGTTTCTGGTTGAGTCACTAGCACATAAATTGTTCTTGATGCTTCCTGGGACCCATGGGCGGGGGAGGCACCATGGTGATGACCTTTGACGATAAACAGACCGTTGGGACCAGATTGTGGTCTGCAAAGGCCTCCTGGAACCATATGCAGGAGCTGCTGCATCCCAGGGCTGGTGGGAGTAAGCCACCAATAGATATTTTGGTTACTAGATTATGAAAGTAGAGCAAATGTATAGTCCAAGGGTATAAAGGTTGTATGGTTCGAATGGTAGGCAATGGCATTGTTCGTGCTTCACTGGCAAAATCCTGGGCTAACTGCTTCCTCATGCACATCACCAAACAGTTAGGGAGTGCATGTCAGACAGTAATCAATATCATCCACTTGGATTTGACCATGGGTTTAATTGTAGCTCTGCTCTTTAATTAAGTTTTGGTGATTGTCCTTCCTTCGAACCCATGAGGCTTTGGTGAGGATGGAGGTAATGACGGTCCCTGGCATCCCTGGACATGAGTGTGCTAGTGCAGCCTTGGGATGTTGGGCAGAGCCTTCACTGGGGAGCCTCAGTGACCTTCTCTGTCACGCCTCTGCCTCTCAGACCTGTGAAGCTAAGATGAGATCATGTTTGTGAATATACAGCTGGCCCTCTGTGTCTGCAGGCTCCACATCTGCAAATTCAACCAACCACAAATTGAAAATATTCCAGAAAACTTACATTGTTGCTCACATGTACTGTGTAGTACAGACTTTTTTTTAAAAATCATGATTTCCTAAAGAATGCAGCATAACAGCTATTTACATAGCATTTACATTGTATTAGGTATTATAAGTAATCTAGAGGTAATTTAAAGTATGTGTGTAGTTTATATGTAAACACTACGTCATTTTGTATAAGGGACTTTAGCAGTCTCAGATTTTGATATCCTGGGCATGGTGGTGCTGGTGGGGGTGGTCCTGGAACAAATCCCCTGCAGATGCAGAGGGACAACTGTATTTTAACTGGTATGTTGCTCTGTCCACCTGAAGCTAATAAAAAATAAAATAAAATAGAAAAAAAAAAGTACAATGGTAAATTTTGTTGTATGTGTTTTGCCACAATTAAAAATAAATTAAAAAAAAAAAAGAACGGTGGAATAGGCTGGCTGTAAAAGCCATGCGGTCAGACCTTGCTGTGCAGGAAGGGCCAGGATGAAGTCTCTTCTTTGCTTTGAAGGTGAGAGCGTGGCTTTTGCTCCATGGGAGGGACCTTTGACCATCTAAATCTAGGGAGAATCATTAAGTGCCCATTATGTGGCTGTCGCTGTGCTAGGCGTTTAACAAGCAGTTTCATGCTCTGTAGCAGGAGGCCCAGTGGTGTAGTGGGGCGGGCATAAGGACTGGGGCAGAGCCCCCTCCTGTATACCTGGCTCTGTCACTGCTGTTACTGTGAACAAAGTTGTGTGTGTGTGTGTGTAACTTCTTTATGTAGCCTAGTACCTAAAAGGGCTATTGTGAGGACTAAGTGAGGAAAAATGTATGTACAGTGCTTGGAAACGTTCACAAATCCAACTTCCTGCTTGTCCCTCCAGGCTACCCTCTCCTCCTCCTTTTTCTTGTGATTGGTGTATTACTCTCTTTGTATAGATGAGGAGACCTGGGCCACCTTTACCTTGTATAGAAACACCTGCTGTAATGATATCATGGCGGCATCCCCACCTCTGTCTCAGTAACCCTGAGAGTGGGGATCTTACTGCCCCTGGAGACATGCTGTCCCTTTTGGAATAGCTTCATGTGCCTGTGCCGAGGTAGATGGTGAAGTATTTACATCAAAATGATGAGCTGTTCGCCTTGAGAGAATATTATGGTTGGCCCACTTCCCACTGTGCAGGCCTGGGATGATTTTTCATGACGTGGACATGAATTGGCAGTGAACTTTGTATTGACTTGATGTCCCTCTCGTATGGGTGAAGGCCCATGGCACTTTAGGGACTAGTGAATGTTTGAGATGGAGGTGGAGGAGATTAGCTCAGGGAGTTAGAGGGTTTAAGAGGGGATGTGACCATCAGGAGAGCTCTGGCAGCTGACGCAGGATGACATCATTATGTCCAGGGTTCCAGTCCTTGTACCTGACTTTGAAAGTCAGCATTGTGTTAGGTGGGTCCAGTGCTGTGCAGTCCTGTATTAAAACAGTCAGAGGGAACAACTGTGTGGTTTGATCTCTGACTGCGGAAAAGGCATTCCATATAATCCAGCTGGTAGTCAATGAGAAAACATCACAAACTCGGCACAGAAGGGGAATTTGTTAATTTCATGGCAGATAGCTACTAGAATCTATAGCAAATGCTATCTTAATCGATAAATGGGGGGCACATGCCTTTCAAGTTAAGAATAAGACAGGAATGCCCGCTATCTCCTGTCCTATTTGATATTGAACAGTAGGTCTGAGCCAGTGCAATAAAGCGGAAGAAAGGCAAGAGAGACATAGCAATGGGCAGGAAGAGATAAGTGTCAATTTTTTGCTGGTGATCTGATCACCTGGCTAGGGGAAATCCTAGACTCTGAATCTATAAATGTTAGAAGCAATGGCATTCAGCTGGGTGGCCAAAGGTCAAGTACAAACATGTATGGCTTTCAATAAGAAAACACTAATTTGGAAAGATATATGCACCCTGTGTTCATTGCAGGATTATTTATGATAGCCAAGATACAGAAACAACCTAAGTGTCCATCAATAGATGACTAGCTAAAGAAAACCTGACGCATATATACAATGGAATACTACTCACTCAGCCATAAAAAAGAAGGAAAGCTTGTCATTTGTGACAACATAGATGGTCCCGGAGGATATTATGCTAAGTGAAATAAGTCCGATGGAGAATGACAAATACTGTATGATTTCACTCATAGGTGTAATCATAAAAAAAAAAACAACCCTAAATGAACAAACAAAATCTCATAGATACAGAGAACAGACTGGTGGTTAGCAGAAGGAAAGGGTAGGCAAAATGGATGAAGGGGATCAATTGTGTGGTGAAGGATGGTAACTAGACTTTTGGTGGTGATCACTTTGTAGTGTATACAGATGTCGAATTATCATGTTATATACCTGCAACTTATATAATGTTATGTACCAATTTTACCCCAATTAAAAAAAATTTATGACTTCCTATTAGACCAACAGCAAGTAACTAGAAACCAAAGTCGAGGAAATCAAGGCTCTGTGAAGTGTGGGGCTTTGACATTATCCCGTGTGGCATCCATGGTGACGATTGTCTCCTAACTTATATTTGTATAGTGAGATAAAGCACCGTCACACATGTCCAGCCTACTCTTGCAAGACAGATCTTTTTAAATGTTGACCTTTACAGAAGAGGAGACTGTGGCTCAGAGAGGTTAGAGTGACCTCGCCCAAGGGAGGTGGAGCTGGGACCTGGCCTCCCAGGTTGGCGCGCCTTCCTCTCTGCTATTCTCTACCTCCCTTCTTCACACCTTACTGTCCCCAGCAATCCATCTGGTCCTGTCAATTCATTGGTCTCCATCTCCCATAGTGGCCGAGCTTGGTGGGAGGGACGGTCCAGAGCACTTATATTTGGGTTAGAATGTAGTCTGTAATTTCCTTTATGAGCAACAGCTGTCCTTCCTGGTCTATGCGTCTATGCGTGTGATGGGGTGGGGTAGGGTGGGGTGGGGGCTTGGTTTCCTTCCGAGGGTGCCTGGCCTGAGATGCCAGGAGGAAAGAGACAGTCAAGCGGTTGTTGGATATGGTCTGGGTTCCCTCTCGCTTCCTTTTGGCCTGCCTGCCCTCGACTGCCTCCTTTGAGTCCGACTTGCATCTTTGCTTTTAATTTTATTAAATGCCTCTTCAACGGTTATAACAGTAACATCCGTTCATGACAACTGGTAGGATAATAATACAGTTGGCCCTTGAACAACACAGGTTTGAATGGCGTGGGTCTACTTAAATGTGAATTTAAAAAATATGTAGATGTACATATTTTGTACATCTACAAATAATAATAAATAATAATGTACAAAAGAATGTACTAAAAAATAATGTACAAAAGAAAAGGTCATCTGACAGTTCTCTCCTGTAGCTTTACTGGCCAGTGGTAAGAGCCTCGTATAAATTCTTCCTCCCACTTCTCCAGGCTCATGTCAAGATGTGCAGACAGGGTTGCTGTTCATTCAGTGGGAATTTACAGGGACTGTGCTAGATGCTGGGGCTAACCACAGAGAATGAGAGACAAAAGTCCCTCACGGAGCTTACAGTCTCGAGGGTTAACATATCTAATATGCAGTGTCTCAAGTACCAGGCAATGAGAAGTTCTACTGAAAAAAGCAAAGCAGGGAAAAGCCCCCTCACCTGCATTGTAATGTTGACTGAGGAGGTCAGGGTAGAATTTACTGAGAAGGAGAAGTTTGTAGAGAGTCCTAAAGGATGTGTGCGAGAGAGCCGTGAAGATCCCGGGGAGGAGTCCTGAGGCTGAGCGGAAGTGCAAAGGCCCTGGGGCAAGATTGTGCCTGGTAATGAGCTCTGTCACTTGGAGCAGAGCTTGTGACAGGAAAAGAGGTCAGAAATGGAGCCACAGAGGAGGGGGCAGGAACTGAAGGAGGAAGGGTGTAGGGCCTTGTGGGCATTAGCTAGGGTTTTTTGGTTGTGCATTGAAAGGGGGAATCTTATTGTGCGCTTTGTCCTCGCAGCTTGCTTTTCTTATTTAATAATACATCATGGACACCCTTCCAGGCCCACAGATAGAGATCTCATTTTTTTTCTATATTCATGTACCTTAGTAGATTCAGCCCTTCTCTTTTGATGGACTTTTAGGTTTCTTTCTCCACCATGGCAGTGCCCTCCATTCTGCTGTTGGAGTGTGGGATTTCCAGGTCAAGGGGCATATGTATATTTAATTTTAAATTGATATTGTTGGATTTCTCTCCAAAAAGGTTGTTAGCCGCTTTTTATGAAAGAACTGTTCCTAAGTCTCAGATGGCTGGCTTTGTCCCCAAGTTGCTAAGTAGCTAGTCTGCAAACGGGAAATCACACCTACACAAAAGGACAGCTCTGGAATCCTGCATCTGGTGGGAAGGTGTGTGGCTTTCTGGAGTGTGCTGCTGGGGACAATATCGTTTGCTCCTTTTTGGAGCTTGTTTGATGGTTATGATGTCAAGAGAGCCAAGAATATAAAACACACAGCTGTTGCCGTGTTGTTTGCCTTGTGGCTGATTTTCCGTATGCTTAAAATAAGCGCGCCAGCCAGGAGCTGCATGGACAGATTCACACCTTGTCAAATATTGACTCGTGTTCCTGTGGCATCTTGAAGATAAGGCTCTCTCTTACTGTCCTGTCTTGTGACTGTGTGAATGCTGGTAGATGGCGGTGGGCGTGTGCCTGCCTGGCCCTCCTCTCCCCATGACGTACGGAGCGGGATCGTGTAAACTTAGAAGCAGACTTCTCATCTGTTTAATAGCTGCCTGTACTGGTGTGGTTTTGTACTGTTGGACACTAGGCTGTTTCCCATCTGTCACATTTCAAACAATGAATAATCTCGTCCCTGAGATTTCTCGCACATGAATATGAGGATATCTGTTGTGTAGATTTCTAGAAGTAGAACGGCTGAATCGAAGGGATTTGCCGTTTATATCTTAATAGATATTACTGAATTGACCTCCCTGCGGAGAGGGACCAGTGTGCCCGTCAGTGAAAGAGAGAGCCTTCTTCCCAAACCCTCGGCAACACAGGGTTTTGTCACACTTTTTGGTTTTGCCAATCTGATGGGAGAGACGTTGTGTCTCGTTACTATTTTATATTGTGTTTATTTCTCATGAGGAAGGGCAGACACCTCTTCGGATGGTCAAGAGCCATTTCTGTTTTATGTGGGTGAACTCTCTTTCAAATCCTTTGCTCTTTTTAATTTTCCTGGTGCATTATTAGCCCCTTATCTGGCCCCTTCCAGCGTGGTCTGTCCACATTATGAGGACATTTGACGCTGTGATCAGATAACCTGACTAGTTGAGGTCAATCCATACCATCTTTATTGTCAGGAGTGAAAATCTAGGTGTTGCAGAGAAGGAAGTATGTCTCTGCATCAAGCTGTAGATCGGTTACATTTTGACAAGTGTGCTACACTGATTGTTCCTCAAACAGGTTAAACACAGACGTAACAGAGAACTGTCGGACTCTGGAGTCCAGCAGCTTGGCAACATCTTTTACGTGATCTCACAGTTATCCCAGAACTGGTTTGAGGAAATATAAGGAAACTTGGCTGTTTGCTACTATCACTCCTTTCTGTTTGCTTGAGTTTACAATGCTTTGTGAGAGTTTCCACGAGGACTCCACTGTGCTGGCCCAGGTGGCCTAACTGCAGTCTCACACAATCCCTAACTTCATTAACAACACAATAGAAGGGTATCTCCCACCTCTGTGACATTGACTGTTAACACCAACCTAGGTCTTCCCAATGGGGCAGCTCCTCAAGTGTCAGTTCAAGGATCCGGTCTCCTTCTGCCCGTGGCTCTGCCCTTTCTGTGTCCCCAGAGGCCTCCTGTGGGTCCTCTGCTGGCTGAGGGGAAAGGACAGAAGAGGATTGTTTGTGGGAGGGTTTCATGGGCCAGATGCTCTGCCCACACTCCACTGGCCAAGACTCAGACTTGTGTCCTATCTAACTGGAGAGAGGCTGGGTGGTGGAGGCCAGCACATGACCTAGGTGGCAGTCCTGACCCCAGGGGCTTGGTGTGCCATGGTCTCTTAGCACCGTGTGGGACTTGTGAGTTTTTAAAGTTTCTTCTGACTTTGTCCTCTGACTGCTCTGTAAAGGAGAGGTACAGAATGCTTTCAACCCCCATTTAGAGCAGAGGAGGCTGAGGCCCAGGGAGGTAAGCTTCTTACGCAAGGTGAGGCCCTTTGTAGGGTGTGTGTAGAGTAGGCTGGAGATCAAAGTTTTCACCTGGATGGCTCTAACATGACACGAGAGCAGTCACCCACTCTGGGCGTGCCTGGGCCCACCTCTGCATGTGGGAAAACGGGGCTGCTTGGTAAGGGGACAATGGAGACTGGCCAGAGCACAGCCTGTACCCTGCTGTGTGGCAAGAAGTGCCCTTTGTAAACAGCAGTCAAATGGTTGGGGTGACAGGACTGCTGCTTGTAGGAAGGCTTGTCCAAGGTGTCCCACATAGGACAGAGCCACCATACACCTGGTGCCTCCAGGGGAGCTGTCCCTCAGTGGACTTTGGCCATTGTCCCTTTTTTATCATTGGCATGTGTCACTAGCATTGAAATTGGGGCTTTTTTCTTCACACTCCCCTTCCCTTTATGTAATTATTTTGAAACATCTGGTGCTGCAGTGAGATCGACATGTGAGCTGTGATATCGCATCTGTTCTATTTCAAGCAGCACAGAAACAAAGGTGGGGTGCTGTCGCCGCCCCTCTGGGTAAGGACTGTGCCTCTAAGAGCCCATTGGATGGATGGAGCTGAGGCAGCACTGGACACACTTTGGATGCTCGCCCCTCCAGGGTGGACACCTGGGTTTCTTTATAGTGTGAAACCTATAGAGACAGGATCATGGTGGTTGCATGGATTGCGGTGGTAGCGGAGACAGCATCAAGCAACAGAAAGAAGACAAGGCGTTAAGGGCTGATAGTCAGGACTTAGCACTGTCATTCCTCATTGAATGGCTGCTGAACTTGTTTTCTCATCTGCGCAAAAGAAATATTAATAACATCTTGCCCAACACTCTCCCTGGGTTCTTATGATGATCACACAAGACAATGTGTGTAGAAGTGCTTTATAAATGGAAAAGTACTCGGCAATACAAGGAATTATTTTATTAATAGTAACAACTGTCATTTGTAATCCTGGTGATTCGTTTGGGGTGGGAGACCATAGTTCTCATCCCTGCTACCATTACTATTATACTCACATTGTACTTCAAAGCTGCAGTTACCATGGGCAATTTCCTCTGCTCCTAATGATCATGGAATGTTAGTGCTTGAAAGAATCTTTGGGGTTAACTAATCTAACTGTGTCACTTTATGGATGGTAACACTGATACCTGGAGGGGAGAGACTGGTCTGGGGTCCCTGTGCCTTGTGATGCCCTGTGCTTTCTGAGGAGGCTAGACACCAGGAGCTTTGGGTGGGATGTTGATCCTTAGTCACGAGGTGGAGTTGAAGCTCTGACTCTTGTCTGCATGCTCACAGTGACCTCACTCTAAGCTCCACTGTTCAAGGTCCTGGTCAGATTTGGACAGGGCTCAGAGGAGAAGCTCCAGTGCTTGGGCACAGGGTCCAAGGAAGAAAGAAGTGGGAACTGAAGTAGTTTGCTGACAAGAAAAGGAGGCCAGGGCAATTCTAGAACGAGGAAGGTGGAGGTGCCCTTGCTCCTGACCTTGGTCCTTGTCAGGCCCCACCTCCTGTGCACTCTCTCTGACCACCCTCTCCGGGGGCGTTCATCCTCAGAGCACACTCTGGAGGCACAGCTGCAGGACCGTGAGGCTCCCTCTAGAGAGAAGACTGAGGGGCACCCTGCAATGCTTTAAGTGTCCAGAGGGCAGTCAGCTTCGTCTAGATAGAAGAATAAGGACTAGTGGGTAGATGTCCAGGCAAGACTGAATCTGGTTTCCTTTTCATTCACAAGCCTCCCTGGCTGGCTCCTTTATTGCCTCCAGGTCTTGCTCAAGTCACATGTCACCTTTTAGATGAAGCCTACAGGAACTCTTCTATTGCACATGCAGTTGGCACCCCCTACACGTTGATCCCTCTTTCTGGACTGGATTCACCATCCAAGTACAGAGATAGAAAAGTTGCAGATTAGTACAGAGAGTGCCCATCTGCCCTTCACCCGGCCTCCCCTAGTGTTCACATCTTAGATAACCATGCGGCGGAATTTAACGTTAGTATAATAATACTATTCACTAAATGATAGACCTTCGAATGTCACCAGTTTCCCCACTGATGTCCTTTTTCTTTTGCAGGATCCAATCCAGGATCCCACATTGCATTTGTCTGTCACATGATTTTATCTGTGACATGACTGCCTCTTTCATGACTTTGACATTTGCGAAGAGCACGGTCTAGTTATTTTTGTAGAGTGTCCTCCAGTTTGGGTTTATCTGATGTCTTCTTATGGTTAATATGTATTGATTTTATTTATGGCTCATTGGATTTCTCCCTGAACTGGGTTGTTGGGTCCCTCTGAGCAAGCATCCTTGTCGGCCTGGTTTGCTGACGTCCCCCAACCCCTCCCGGAGGGCCTGGCACACATGCCCGGGCATTATTTGCCCAGTGAACGGATGAGGTGGCGAACTTCCAGCATTAACAGAGCACGTGACCTGAAGTAAGAGAAACTCAAAGCAGAGCAGCTGGGTACTGGCAGAGCCTTGGTGGGCAGCTGGGCTGCATTGAAGCCCCTTCTAACATTCAGATTCTGTGGTTTTATAACTCACTGGTGATATATGAACTGAAGTTCATTCAGTTTCACAGGTGTTGTGTTAGTTGAACATATGCTTGCTATGGAGCCCTGTGCTGGGCAAGGTGAGGCCATTGATGGACACCTGAGATCCAGGCCCTGAAATGAATTTACATTTCCTGTGGACCATGAGCCTCAGGAGATGCAGGAGAGGGCCAGTGGCCATGCTACGGACAGCTAACGGGGAAGAATCTGGACTGTAGGTCATTGGTTCCCAGACTCCAGCCTGCTTGAGCATCACACAGGGGACTGGTTTAAAACACAGATTGCCGGGTCTCACCTGCTGAGTTTTTAGTTCACTTGGTCTATGGGTGAGGCTTGGGAATTTGCATTTCCAGCCAGTTCCCAGGTGACACTGATGCTGCGGGTTCAGGGACGCCACTTTGAGAACCACTGCTTTAGGTGTTCAGAAGGTGAAACAGGTCACTGCCAGTGAGCAAAAACCAGGAAGGCTTATGGAGGAGGTGGTCAGTCTTGAGTGGGGTAGGATTTACCCAGGAGGGGCTTAGGTCACACACAGCCACTTGGCTGCCGCCACATGCCGTTGGTGGGTGCCTTTGTCTGCTTTTGCATCTGGCCTCACTGTGGCCTTGTCCAGCCTTCTCAGTACCTCGAGCAGTCTTGGTCATGGGAGTCTGAGACCCCGGAAGAGGAGCCTGACTAAGCCTTTGACAAGTGTTGACCTTGGCTGGCATGGATGAAGTCACCTCGAGGCCTGGATGTGCCCCGTGTTGCACAGGCTGTCTAAATGTGTTTATTTGCCTGGGCCTCGCCCGCTGACTGTTGGCACTGCTTCAGGTGTTGCTGTTGGGCTCCGTGGCTCTATTTCTGTTTTCCTGTCTGGCACCAGCTCAGCAGGGCAGATGAGGTGTGTGGCCACCCTCGCTTTCTTCCCGGCTCCATGTTCTTGAGGCCAGTGCTTGGTCAAGTAGAACATTCGCATCTCACTAGTCTGCTGTGGAAACAGATGAGTTCTTTTCAAGAGAAAGAAATTTTGTGAAGGGGAGGGGAAGCCTTTAAGGAGATAAATAATTAAATTATATTGGACTTAACACACAGTGATGGAGGGAATGTTTGCACGTTGTGTGCGTGTTTCAGACTCATTTAGGAATTTTTATTCCTTTAAGTGACATTCAGAAATTGGTGTTAGAGGTGGTGGTAGGGGGTTGGCATCGGGAAGCTTGGGAGAGGCCATATTGTTTGTGTGGTTGGACGATTCTGGGCAGGAAGGAAGTGTGTCATCCAAATCACACAATGTTGGAACAAAGGGGACGTCAGAGTGCTTCTGGGTCAACCCTGTCATTTTTAATTGAGACCTTGAATGGCTAAATTGTCTTGCCCTGCTCAAATGTCACCTCGTCTACTATCCCTGACCAGAGCAAATTGCTCTCTGTTTCCTTTGTGCTCTAAAGTTGTTTTATTAATAACACACTTCTCTTGTTTCTTAAGTAGTCATGTACAGGTTTATTTTACCCACTTAGATCAGCAAATTAGAGCCTTCAGGTTCAATCCGGCCCACTGCCTGTTTTTGTAAATAAAGTTTTATTGGAACACAACTGCGCCATTTGTTTATATATTGTCCAGGCTGCTTTTGCACTGCAGTAGTAGAGGTGATTAGTTGCTATAGAGACCCAGTGGCCTGCACAGCCTAAAATATTGACTATCTAATCCTTTACAGAAAAAGTTTGCTGGCCCCCTGCATGAGAAGGGGAGCTCCTTGTGGGCAAGAATGGAGTTTCATTTTTCTTTGCATCTTCTATTCCTGACTCATAGTAGGTGCTCTATAAATGTATGTTGACTGGGCTCGAAATGCAGTGGGTAGAAGATTGAGTGTGCAGGACTGGAACCATCACTTGGCTGAACTGGCGTCCCCGGCTTTCATCCCACTGTTGGACCATTTTGTGCCCCAGTTTTCTCTCTACAGAAAGAAGGTAATATTTCCGTCTTGCTGAGTTTATCAGCCTGTGGTGAGGATAGAACAGGACATTAACACATCTTTCTACAACTGCAGGTCTGTCTTCTGGTTTTCCTGGTGGTTGTAACCCACCATAGCTCTGGACTTCTTTTTCAGAAACTTTCTTGCCCTCCCTGCCACCACCCTCTCAGCAGCTCCCTTTTGCCTACAGGCTGAAGTGTACATCTGGCCTGCCACTCATGGCCCTCCCTGCTTTGAACCCGACCTACCTGTCTGCTGTCTGTCTGGCTCTTTCCCTCCTCCAGTGCAGCCTTCTGCTGCATCCAGAATCTTCTGCGTGATGTCTCCTGTATATTTATTACAACTTTGCTTGAGGCTCCACCCCCCAGCGGACCTTCCCTCTTCCTGTTCTTGCACGTCCCCCTTAGGCTGACCCTGCTGGAGTCCCTTGACTTTGGCCAGCACGGTGACTGTCTCATTTGCCACCCAGTGTATTGTTTTTGTTGTTGTTTAGTTTTATCCTTGTGGGTGCTTGTTAAAACAAGAAGCCCAGACCCTGGATGCAAGGTGGGGCCTCCAAGGGTGGGACCCAGACCTCTTGGATTTTTTTTTTAACAAGCTCCTCATGTTGTTATGATTCTGACCAAAGTTTGAGAAACACTAAGTTAAACTAGAGTGCTTTGCAGTAGTATTTATCTTTTTATGAGACTCTTTCTTGTCACTTCACTTAAACTGGAAACATCTTAAGGGCACATCTGGGTCTCGTCGTTTTTCAGAGTAGCACATATCTATATGCAGATTAGGGCTGTGAGATGATTTGTGGGTGAGATTGTTTCCTGTAGCAGGCCCTGCATCTGGTAGGCGCTCAGGAAATGTCTGCCTGGGATCAATACAGATGTGCAAGTGTTCGGGAGGGCAGCACAGGCCCTGCAAAGCAGGGGATGGCTGTCGGGACCAGGCCTGGTGTGTGCCTCCTGCTGACCCTGCTAAAGAAGTCTTCAGATTTCCGGATGTTCAGCGGCCCAGGCACAGAGAGTCAGCCTCCTGCGGGACACTCGCCCAGCAGAATACTGGGTATCTCTCTCGTTCTGTTTTCTTTACGTTATTCTGCCTAAGCTGAGGTGAAAAGGCTCCTTTTTCCCTCCCTCTTTGGCTTATCCCAATAATGCAAAGCCGTAGAAGTGCATGCTGCCAGGAAAAGTTTGTTTGGACACTTAAGAATGTAGAAGAGGGTTTAGCTTGCACAATGAGTTTTGCTTTCCCGTTTAAAATGCTTGGAGAGGAGTGCAAATGTTTTCATCTCTAGCAAGTTGTATGGCTTGTTTACACAAGCCTCTATTCTGCGGCCTCAGAGAGGGCTGTTGCCTCCTTCAGGGCGCGAAGGGACAACCTGGGTGTTGAGTCTCCAAGCAGACACGGTGCCCGGGCCTCACATCTTCTTTCCAGTTATGTGACAGGAAGCTTATATTTCAAAAAAAATGATTTCAAACACAGCGCTTTGTTTAGAACTATTGTGCGACGTTATTTGAAACGTGAGGATGCCGTCGTTTTATTGAGAGTGGTGTATAAACCACCCATCAAGGTTGTAAACCTGGGTCCTGGTCAGGGCTCTCTAAGTGGAGTAGAAAATTCTTAGTCTGTCATGGAATGAGATGAAACAATAAAAACAGATAAACCGAAAACAGAGCTAGGGGTCAATCATGAGGGCTGATTTGGGAGAGCTCTCTGTGTTTCCTTAGAAATTCACAGCCATCTAAGCATATAGATCTAAGCATATATGTTGGCTTTGGCAAGGAAGGGCTCCGATGGCGTTTGGATAAAAACGTCTTTCTCTTACTGTTTCATTATTAGCATGTTTCAAGTGGAGAAACATGTAGGTTCTGAAACTTTCTCTCTCCACCTCCCTCATGATTTCAGTCCATTAATATTAAGCTCAATCATTCCAATTTTATTATATTAGAGGCTTGTGGCTTCATTTAGAAATTGAATGGATTATTAACTTTTGAATAAACAATAACATTGACTGTTTACTGATGAGGGCTCCAATCAGTTAATTTATTACTGCTTCTTTGGAAAGGAACAAAAACCATTTCTTACCAGAAGCTGGACTTGTTGACTGTGCTCCCAGGAACGTGGACAGTGGAGGGTGGCCAGGACATGTTTCCTATGGAGCATAAGAAGAGGCTGTCCAACATGAGATAATACATCTGCCTACATGCTAGAATCAGGTTTCCTCCATTGTCCCCAGAACCAAAAGCATGGGTAGGAATCGCTCAGTAGAGGGACCATGTGGTCGTGTGTTACAAATGAAGACAAAACCTGGCATAGTCTCTCCAGTGATGGCTATGCTATTGACCGGTATCCAATTCAGAAGTGGTGAGTGTTACATACTGATTTCAGAAACATGGTGGACGAAAATTGGGGCCGTTTCTTATACAGAAGGGATAGGAAATGTGTACTGATAAACACATTGTTTGGTTTGGACATTCCATTTCATGGGGATACAAAGTGTGCTTGGTCAACTGGGCTTCCATGTTTGATAAAAATGAGGTTGTGGAAGACTGTTCTGGCTTCTGTGCTTATGAGAAAGAGCTTTCACAAAGGAGTTTGGGGTGTTCCCCCCCAGAAATAGCACAGCTATAATCATTGTGTCACTAGAGACTTGGCACTGGAGAATGAAAGCATGAGTGAACTCAGTCTTTGTCCTCAAGGAGCTTTTTTCTGCTGGGGACATACAGCACACCTACACAGAAGGATGTAACTAAAGGTGGTGAGAACCTGTGTTCTTGGATGCTGGAAAAATCCAAAAAACGGCAGGAAGGCTGTAGATCTGGGGACTCACGAAGCCACATTATGGATGATTTTTTTTTNCTGTGTTCTACTGTTTCCTTTCTCTTTCTTTATCATGTTTCAGATGCCCCTCAATAGAAACCAATGACTGCACACTGGAATATACTTTTCTACATTATTTTTATTATTATTAGTTTTGTAGGTGATTAAAACCTTGCAGCTCCTGCTGTTTTGTTTTGTTTTGTTTTTTTCTTTCCCAATAAAGACTTCAAAATTTCAAAGCTTCTGCCTTAGAGGGCTTTAGGAAATCTGGACTCCCGAGACTAGAGAAAGGCATATCCAGTTTCCGTGTGGAGACAGGAGGGAACACAGATCCAGGCCTTGAGAGATGCTTCGATATGTCTCAGAGAAACCAGGCCAAGTAACTGTGGCCTTTACAAAGGCCCATAAGACTAGACCTAGGCCCTTGCTAGGTGGGAAGTTGGAAATGAGGTTCCTGATAAAGCCAGCCCCTCGAGGGGGACTGCATCCTCAGGGAGCAGGAGGTCCAGCAAACCTCCGCCAGAGAGCAGACGGGGCAGACAAGGGAGCTTACTTACCTGTTTTGACTTTGTGTTGGTATTGGGAAGGATGTAACAGTGTCTGCTGTGAAAATTTGTGATCACAGATCTGCCTTCATGCAGGTTTAGGTTTGAATGTATACGACCTGCCTGACCCAGGAAATCCCAAGCTGCGAAATTAATCTGGTGTCATTTGACCTGGGAACACCCCATAGTGTCTGTTAGAATCAAATGAAAATTCTCTCTGGAGGGACATTACTCATGGCTTAAGCATTGAAAGATTTCTGAAGGTAAAACCCAGCCACTTAAGCACGAGCTTTTACCCTTCAAATTATAAAACAGATGAGGAAATGAGTCACAATGAGTGAAAGTCAGCAGAAACAACACATAGAAGAATCAGACCCCCGAGGGATTTTATTTTTATTTATTTATTTTAAAGATTTTTATTGGGGAATTGGGGGAAGGGGAACAGACAAGTTGCTATCCTTTTGTTCTTCAGTCTAGTTGTGGAGGATGTNCGGCTGCTCAGCTCGGGCTGGACTCGAACCGCTGTTGCTCAGAGCTCACACTCTTGAGCGAGCTCTTAACCAACTGAGCCACTCGGCCGGCCCCTACGAAGCCACATTATGGAAGGGGCATCTAAACTTATCCTTGAAGAAGCTATATTTTATAAACAAGCAAAGGTGGAAGAGGGAAAGGGAACAGAAAAAGGTGACAATGCACAGAGCATGTTCAAGGCCGATTAATGACTGTTTTTTGAGAGCCTACTCTCTGCATAGAGCTCCATTCTAGTGAAAGGAATCAGATAAGAGCTCGGTACAAAACCAAGCAGTATTCTGTGTGCTTATCTTCTTCACTCCTTACAGAAGTGATTGAGTATAATAAATGTTGTCTTTAATGACAATGACTCATTTAATCATGACAGCAACTTGATGAAGTAAGAACCATAATTGTTCTCAAATTCTGGAAGAGGAAACTGAGATGCTAGCAGTTAAGTGACTTGCTTAAGTTCATGCAGCTAGTTTGTCATGAAGAGGAGGCTCATGCTTGCTAGTGTGACCCTGAACTTGTGCTCTTGGCTGTGGCCCCAGGCACAGCCCTGTCTCATCCTGAGTGGCCATGATTCACTTCTCTGCTCACCTCCCTCAGCAGAGTGTGCATAGCTTGAGAACAGGCATGTGTTTCACTCCTCGTGGTCCCCTGTCATCCAGCAAACTGTCTGGCGTGTGGTCTCATCTCACTAAATGTATGTTGAGTACAGAAGATTTGCTATGGAGATTTTAAGGAGGGAGCCATCACATCTTCTGGGTTTTGGGAGCCAGTTTGGAGAAGGTTAGGGAGAGCATTTTAGGGTAAGAGAAGAATACAAGCAAAGGGCTAGAGTGGGAAGGTGAGGGGACTGTGCAAGGATGAAAGGATGCTGGTGTCCTTGGGCAGGATGTGTGGTGCATAAGGGAGCTAGAGATGATGCTGGGAGAGGAGGCGGAGAGCATGCTGTGGTGGGATGGAAGTACTGGGGAGTGCCGGCTTCCCTGTGGGACTTCTCAAGGTCTGAAGGATTGGGTTGGACCTCTAGTCTCCGAGGGGATGACGTCAGATGGCCAGGCCCTCCCCCATCTCTGCTTTTGATGCCTCTATCAGAGATACAGTCTGGAACTGGAGGACCCATGGCCTGGATTCCAGGGAGCATTTCCTTATTAAAGACTTTATTGAACAACTTGAATGCACCTTCTGTGGCTTGAAAGACAAATAAGGGTCACTCACAGGCTAATGCTCTTATCTGCATGTTGGATTGTGGTGTTTGTTGCTGGGGGAAGATGAAGTGCATGGTGAGGACCAAGGCCTGGCCGAAGGCAGTCAGGGATTAGAGAAGAACCAGCACCGTGGACTGACAGTGTTTCTCTGACCCTGTCTTGCTGACTGGCAGGGTCCCCAAGTTCTGCACTCCGGATTTGTGCAACTAAGCTAAGCAACTGAAGAAATCATCCAGTTGTCACCAAATCAGGTGCTTGATAATATATGATAAAGCATGACATATGAAAGAAGAAACAGGCTAATCATCCTACCCCATAATCAAGCCCCCTGCAATGTGTGTCATTCATGAATGAGACTACTTTTCAGAAATGGAAAATTCTGTTAAAATCTACATAGGGCTACACCTAGTTAGCGTCTCCTGCCTGGGTGTAGTCATGGCTTAGGGCTGGACACCAGGCCTTTAGGAAGTGGGGCTGGACATGTTGGCCTCTCCTGGTGATCTGGAGCTGAGGCTGAACTTGGAACGTGGGTGACAAGGATGGGTTGCCATTTGGACAACCCCAAAGAATAGAGAGTCAGCATCCCGTCTCCTTCCGTTTTCTTCTGTCACAAAACCAAGAAGGTTACCCCAAAACCCAGGACTCACCTTGACTCTGCTCTGCCTATGTGGAAAGTTAAGTCATGGATCAGAGAAGGATAGACCAGTTTCCCTTAAGGATGGGCTTTTTGTCAAGAAGCTCATTATTGTATTACTCAGATTTCAGATCTTGGAAAATTATAGCAGCATGGGCTCCAAAAGCCCAACATTTTATAATCATTTATTCTTGGGATTAGACTCTCTGGATGTTAGACCCGTCCCTGGAGATACCGCCTTCTGAACTGGTGTCCCTGTATGAGAAGATATCCCCACCCAGGCTCTGTCAGGCCTGTGTTTGCAAGACCTGGATTCCAGTAGCCATTTGTGTCTCCATCCATCTTTCTGTGAAACTGGGCCAGTGATCCATTGACCTGATTTCTGAAGAGCTCCAACTGCTCAGGGTAGAATCAGCTGAGGTCAAGCCCAGGTTGGGCTGACTAGGAAAAAGCCCAGCCTTTCAGGAGTTCAGGGAGCAGAAGCAAAGGGTCAGGACCCCCGAGGAGTGGGCAGAACCATGAGGACCAGGCTCTGAGTGGTCAGAAGTCAGTGAGAGCAGCCCTGCTGGTGTGTTTGGCACAGCGGTGCCCATTAGCCATGACAGTCCTAGACCCATAAGCAAAAGAGGGTTGGAGGTGCACAGTGCTGCTGACTGAAGCAGGAGAGGATGGAGATGCTGGATTTATCTCACTTCAGCAGAGTCAACTTTGCCCTGCAATTTGGCAGATGGGGCTGGTAGCCGGTCATGGGTGCAGACAAATCACACAGGAAGTGGGGCCTCCCTGGCTGGCTGCTTGCCCCATGCTTTGGGGCCGTGCCCATAGCTAAGCAGTCATATGTCTAGTAAATAGTCGGCTGAAAGTTTCATCTGAAAGCTAATATGGAGCCAAACACCTGGGTGCCTGCCAAGGCCTCAAACGCTCAGGTCAGCAAGGCCCCCAACGGGGCATGGCTCTGTGAGCCGCTCTTTGAGTGTCCTGGTGGGGGCAGGCGCTTCCTTGCAGTTGGTCAAGAGAGGGCAATACCGCTTTTTTGTCTGAGGGACACCAGAGGGGAGAGTTACTGGGAATGGCAAAGCGGAGGCTGCTTCCTGGTGAGTGGGCATTCCTTCAGTTCCCCAATTCCAGCTTGAAGACGATGCTGTTAATACCAATGGCTAGAAATTGTTAAGCTCTTATTCCTTTTATATTAACACGTGGATGCCTCATTAACGACCCTGGGTGACAGGCATCGTTAATCCGCTTTCCGGAGAAGCGACACAGTTAGAAATTACATTTCTAACTTGCCTCGTGACTTGGCCTCGTGACTTGCCAAGGCCAACGAGCCAGGGAGTGCCAGGGCCAGGGATTCAGGCCCAGGCCACCCAGCTCCAGAGCTGCGCGCTGGGCTCTGCATCAGCGATGACATCTACGACCTTGGGGATGAATCCGCTTCTGCCCTGGTGGGGCTGAGTTATGTTTTTTTTTTTTTTTTAGTTGTGTTTGATCTTGCTAGAGAAATTGCCAGTCTTCTCAACCCTTGGAAAATTTGAGAAGTGGAACCTCAGAGCTGTATCTTGAGGGTACGTCTCCTGGTTGGCTGAATTTTGAAAAAGAAGTTTTATTTTCTTTCTTTCTTTCTATTTTTTTATGGCAGGTTTTCTTGCCTGGATATGGGAGACTGGTTTCAGCTTGCAGAACCGGCCTCTGTCCTGGCTGTGTCTCTCACCTTTCTACAGCTCACATGTCCTCTGAGGTTGTCCCTCACCTCTCAAGGGGCGTGTGTATCTGGAGTCAGAGCCAGAGGGCAGGGCTGGATGGGGCAGGGTGGCCCTTCTGAGACCAGCCCCTGGGCAGCCGCCACGCAGCCCCTGTGCATCGAACGCCCCAGTCTCCAGCCCACGGTTGCTGTGCAGTGAATGGGGACAGCCACATGAGGAGAAATGCCTGTTTCCCAAGGAGGGAGAGAAGGGTGGGAGGAGGCCTCCGAGTTTTTGTCTGGCCTGAGTGGAAAGTCCTAACTCAGGTGTCAAACAGGTCCTGGTGTCTATTCTTTGCTTTTTAGGAGCCTGGAATCAAGTAGGCACTTGACAAATGTAATTTCTAACTGTGTCGTGGTTGGGCAGGCGGGTGCTGGGGTCCAGTGGCCTGGGTTCCCAGGTGAACCATGTGACTGGAGCCACGATACTCTGAGTAGGACTGGCTACCTAACTTGCAAGGGCCAGTGCCACTTGTAAATGTGAGGCCCCTTGTGCAAATATTATTGAGAATTTTCAGATGACAACAGAGCATGAAACCATGGGGTCTTTCTAAGTGTGGGGACCTGTGTGATTGCACACATTGTACTCTAAGCCTCAGTTTCCTCACCTGAAAAGTGGACATAGTAGTAGTATATCCCTCGCAGACTTATTGTGAGGCTTAAAAAAGACAATAAGGCACACAAAACATTAGGTGTGTGGTAAGTCAGGGCTTGATAAATGTTAGCTTTGTAAGTGCAATGTCGGAAATTTCCAGCCTCTTTTTTGGCCATTGGCAAAGGAGGGTGAAGGGACCCTCAGTAATGGCTCAGCTTAAGGAGCAGTTCTGGGCTTTGTCGTCTACCCTCACCTGCTTGTGGCTGAGGACTCTCACCTCCTTTGCAGAGCACAGACTCCTCCTCTGGGGAGCAGGAGCTCTCACATGCTCCTGGCCCTGTGCATGTGCACAGGCCCTGCCCTGTACTCCCCAAGCCGTGGACTTGAGGAGGGCCAGCCGAGATGGCTGCTGTGTTCGCTGCCTTCGTTTTTCATTTGTTGAAATATGTTCAAGTCAATTATAACAGCACAGAATTTTACCCCTAAAGATTTGACTATGCCTCTCTGAACAATAAGGACATTTTCTTCGATCGGCACAATCACATTGTAGACGTCGAGGTTTTATTTAAAAACAGCATTTTATGGGAAGTTTACCTTGGTATAGGTGGGGAGGTAAAGTGATGAGTGTAGATTTGCTTTGCTAGGATGAAAGGCTGTTGTCCAAATCCAAACTCTGTATGCTTGTTTAATTTAACTGCTATTCATAGAAGGTGGTGGCTCATAATTTTGATAAGAAAGATCCCAGGACACCTGCCTCATCGCCCCAGTGGGTTAGAATGAAAACCACTTTCAGGCGGCGCTTCTATATCTCATTTCCTTTGCTGGGGTCTCTTCTGTCTTTCACCTAAACTATCCCAAGGGCCTCCTGAGGGGCCTGCTGGCCTTTGAAATAACACCTTTAACGGGCCGTTGCAGAGTTTGAGAAAGTCAGTCACCTGGACCTGCTTATTCCCTTGATTAAAAGCTTTCAGTTGCCTACAGCAGAGGTCGGCCGGACACCTCTAGCTATTTGGCCCATTATCTGAGGATGGCTTATACATCTTCCAGAGGTTAGAAAAAATCAAAAGAATAGTATTTTTTGATGCGTGAAACTTATGAGAAATTCAAATTTCAATGCCCATAAGTAAAGTTTTATTGGAACACAGCCGTGTACCTTCATTTACATTTCTTCTGTGGCTGTTCTCACATTACAGTGGCAGAGGTGAGCCGTTGGCACAGATCATCACAGAGCTGTAGGGTAAAACTCATGCTTTTTGGCAGGGCATCCAAGGCTCTTTGTCAATGTCCCCTGACTGCTTCCCCACCTCCACCTGGCTTCTTTTGCCTTTTGTACTCTTAGGAACTCCCAAGTGATTTGATGTCCTGCGTGGGCCATATCCACCTGTGTGCTTTGCCCTTTCTCATCTGTCCATCCCTTCCCTTTCCTTGGCTAGACATTACTGACTCATCCCTGCAGAAATCACCTCCTCCGGGAGGCCTTCCTGGACTACCTCTCTGGTTTAGTGGCTCTGTGCTTTGAGACTCATTGTTTGGTTAGGAAACATAAGGAGAAGCCCAGAGGCTCTGGGAGCTCAGAAGCCAGGAGCTCAGCTCAGGGGAAGCAGGATCTGGGGTGGAAATGGCTCACCTGGTCAGCAGACGTGGATGGAGTGGCTGGTACACACTGTGTACTCTAGCGGTGGAGATGACAGACTTGGGCTCTGTCCCTGTGGGGCTTACCCAGTGGGGGAGACACTTAGCGCGTGCATTAGCAATATGAGCGTTTTCAGTCCTCATTCGTGCTCTGGAAAGGGGGTAGGAAGGATGGAGAGATGGGCGTCTAGATAAGGAGGCAACATTTAAAGTCCTGAATGAGGCAGGGCATGGGTAGCCAGGAGATGTGGAGAGAGAGGAAAAGAAGAGATCTCTTCTAAAGGCATCTCGTCCCATTTCCTCCTCAACTCAGGGGATATGGTGAGAGGCAGTGCTTCTCCTCTCGGGCCCATGGTGCCAGCAGCCTGAGAAATCTCACCAGGCCCTCAAGCCAGAGCCCTCCCTTCTGAGTGGGCTGCACCTACCATTAGGCCCATCGCTGGAGCCTTCTGGCATTTATCTCAACCACAGGAGTGCAATGGACCCATCTGACCTCTTCATTTCCAGAGGCAAGACTGAAACCCAGAGAAATTGAGTCCCTTGGTCGCTGAGCTAATCAGAGACAGAGCCAGGATCAGAATCCTGGTCGCTTGACCTTCGGAGTAAAGGATCACTTATCTTCTTTTGCTTTTGTTGGGGGAATTCCAGGAGAAATCAGTCCCCAGAATTGGCTAGTAGAGGCCATTGGGAAACCCTTTGGATCAATGCACTACCCAAGAGAGAGGCCACTGGCCGAGACTGCTTCTGTGTGTCACCAGCACTCTTTGCTGGGTGTCCAGAGGCGCTGTTAGAAGCTGCTGCCCTCTAATCCCACTGGTTTAGTTTAGCTGCAGTCCTGAGGGAGGCTGTGTTAATTATAGCCCAGTAGCCACGCTGGGAGCTATAAATAGGGTGAGAGCCACCTGTTGGGTCGTTAGTAGGCATTTCTCAAGGTACCTACAAAGGACTCAGCCACTGGCCTGGGCATGGCATGGGCACGGAGAGCTCCTAGAAGTCTTCAATTGTGCTCTGAGGTTATAGCCTAGTCAGAGGAAAGCAATACGAACAGCGCAGTGGGGTCAAGAGCGTGACTTGGGAACCAGGCTGGCTTTTCCCACCTGTGAGGCCCTGGGAGAGTTGTTCAGACTCTCGCTCTTTAATTTCGTCATCTGTGAAATGGAGGTCTTAATGACTTCTACCTAATATGGATGTAAGATTAAGTGTGTGTGTGTATTTTTTATATATAGATTTATATATTATAATATATAATAATTTTATTATAGAAATATATATAT
>NW_017731622.1:1146907-1148830 GCF_001890085.2 Hipposideros armiger | reverse complement strand
TTTGCCTTTAGTGGGGTCCTTCGCTTTGTTTGGGAGATGATGAGGTATGCACTGTCCCAGGGTCCCTTGGATTAGAATGGTGGGCCGTTGGGGAGCTGGGCCCTCTCGCTCTGAGCACTGGTGGTGGCAAGAATGAAGTTTAGAGAAATATTTACCCGAAGTCATCCCTCTGCTGTGCCACTGCCCGTCTCCCAGGTAGCTGGGTAACAAACACAGAGTTCCGGTCGTGATTTATGGAGGGATGAGCTGAGCCTTCCAAGGGCAGGAAGAGACAGGAGAAAGGGCGGTGCTGATGGTCTCCAGTCCCAGGTTCTGCAGTGATCAGGGCCTAGGGGCTCCTGAAAGCAGCCATTAGTTCCATCGACGCGGGGAAATTCGTGATCACAAGCTGTATGTGCATCTTAAATACTGGATTCAGAAGCATCATGAAACACCAGGTGTGGAAATCAATCATAATCTAATCTTAAAAACGAAATTGCATGGCATTCACCTTGTGCCCAGAGGCACTATTCTGAGTATCACCTTACAGGGGCCTCACGACCAGCCCATGAGCTGCGTCGCATCATTTCTCCCATTGTACACGAGCTATTGCTCCTCGGGGGTCTGTAATGGTAAACTCTGCATTGCACAGACGGGGAGACGAAGGCCCAGAGGTTGGATACCTGCTCAGGGGGTCACAGTGAGTGAGCAGCAGAGACAAAAGTAGAAGTCAGGTCCCAATAATTAAAGCACATCTTGAAAAACAAAGGGTTTAGCAAAGACTCGTCTCAATTTTCAGTCTGGGATGACTTTCATACAGAGTGTCTGGATTATGTAACACCAGAAAAAATAACTCGCAGGGTATTTGTTTGGAAAAGAGCCATAGGAAACCTATCTAGCACAGTAAACTTGAACTTTTTTAGACCATGGCCCATAGTAAGAAACACACTGTACATTGTGTATATATGTATATATGTCTGTATATTATATATACATGTATATATATATATAATAGATATATATATATACACACATACACACACATATGCATATATATGCATATACTGTACTAGGTATATATTTGTGTGTATGTACCTATCTGCATCTATTATCTACCTATTTACATGTATGATATATATATCTCACGGAAACAAAAGTTAGTGAAATAATGGCTGTTCTTACCAAATGGGCCAACTTGATCTATTCTAGTCTATTCTATTCTATTCCTCATAATCCATTAAGTAGATTTCGTGATCAGCCGGTGGGCTGAAGCCTGCCATTTGTAAGTTACTAGTGCGCGCCCCCCACCCCGCCTCGCTCTCTCACGTTGCTTAAGAAGAAGCTGGAGCTTTGCATCACGTTATGTATCTCCTGGTCACAAACCTGAGACTAGAATCCAGCTTTCGTGATCGCCACCCCCGCCCTGTGCTGACCCTGTCATTGCACCTGCGACGCTGCTAAGAACCTTTGGTGGCCACTTGCTGACATGCTCTGTGGTTTTATGCCCAGTCATTTCCTCCTCCCATGAATGCCTTGCCTTCCCCGAGGCTCCCAGGCCTGGCCAGCCTGTCGCTGGCTGTCGCCCACCCCAGTACTTCATTCGTCTCCTGGTCATGCTTCTTTTCTGCCCCTTTTGAGAGTCACAGCATGGATTTTGGGCTGGTGGATTTAAGTGTGAGGTATTTTGAGAGCAGACTCATTTATCCAGGTCCACAATCCCTTGTTCACAATCCTGAAATCCCCAAAGCTCTGAAAAGTGAAGATTTTTACATAATTCATGTGGAGGCAAACCTGCCCTGAACTGACATGAGGCTGTTGATGGTCTTTATTCATCCAGCTTAGTCTGACTAGTCATACGTGTCACTGCAGAAATGGTAGTGTGTGTGACTGTGATGTGTGGCCCAAAGCCCATAGATTCACCTGATTAATTGGCTAAAATCTGAA
>NW_017731622.1:1142697-1145027 GCF_001890085.2 Hipposideros armiger | reverse complement strand
GAGGGCAGTGTCACTGGCCCTCATATGTGGGATCCGAACTGGGGCCCTCTGGCATCCCAAGCCAGCTCTTAACCATCGCGCCACTCGGCCGGCCCCACCCCCGAGGGATTTTAGACATAAGACCAATGGGATATATAATCTATTGAAAATGTTAATAAAATACAATAAGTTGTTGAAAAGAAGTGAGCAAGAAACACTGTACTAATTAAAAAATCTACAGATATTTGAAGAAAAACAAATAGAACTTCTGGAAATGAAAAATATAGTACCTGAAATTGAAAATATGATCTATATAGCATTAGGCATGTACTTTTATAGGTTTTTCTTTTATTAGAAACATTAAAATAGCAATTCTGAATAAAGATACTTCAAAGACAACATTAAAAAATCTAATTTGCACAGTTTTGCAGGATTGACTGTATTATGACGTATTAGAAAGAAAACAGATGTGGGAACCAGACAGGCTTTCATGTAATGGCTGTGTAACCTTGGGTTACTTCTTAACCTCTCGGATTCTCAGTTTCCTCTTGTTTAGTCTGATCCCACAGGTTTGCTGCATCACTTAGTTTTTGAAAGGATCTTGATTTTCCTTCCCCCTTCATTTCCCTTGATTCTGGAGACTATATTGTCTCCTTCATCTTCTCCCTTGGGAAGGGTCCTGCAATTTCTCGTTTAATTAAATTAGCTCCTCAGATGAATAAGGGGACTGCGTACATAATTGCCAATAGCTCCTCCAGGGACTTGTATTTGCTCATGAATGACACATACTCATCTAGAAGCTACTCAGGGACTCTGGAGGCCCTGCGAGGAGAGGGCCAGGATGGCTGAAAGATGGGCTGCCAAGCCAGAGGGGTCAGTCCTGGGCAGCTAGGCCCTGGCTGGGCCTTCTATCCGGGGTGGTGATGGATGGCGGGGTTCTGACTTTGAGAGGGACCTGAATGTGATTAATATGGTGACAGATACGGATCGTGGTCAGGCACAGCCTGCAAATCCTACCCCAATTAGCCTAATCCCAACTCTTGGGAAATCTGAACTTTGCAATGAGCTTGGTCTCTACTTTAGGCCTCAGGCACAATCTGTTACATCGCCCCACAGGCATCCTGCGTCCTGTCCTCTTGGTCGGCTCTTCCAGAGGACAAGACCTGCCAGGACTGTCCCAGGCCCGAGCTCCCTGAACAGTGGGGCAGGCGGGAGGACTGGCTGTACCTGGGTAGGAGTGCTCAGCCGACAAAAATAGCTTTGGGTCCAGACCTTCTCTCTCTCTTCTCCTTTCTTCTCTTTTCACTTTTTTCCCACCCATTTTTCTACTTTTGCTTTCTTTCCTTCTCTCTTTCCCCCTTTATCTCCCTTATTTTCTCTCCCTCTTTAGCAGAGGCATGCACGAGCATTCTTTTTCACCCCAGGAAATGAGTGTAGTGAGAATTGGGGGGGAGGGGAGGTCTCATCTGGGCTTGCCTGGGCCCAGGACAATGCTGGGCACCTAGTAAAATTCTAGAAGCTGTCAGATGGGGTTGACCTGGACCTTGGAGTAGCTTCTGGATCTTTCCTGGTGTGAGTCCAAGTCATGACAGTGGAATTCTACCCAGGAGGGGAAGCAGGCAGCCTTAGCAGTTCTGGCCTCTGGGAAGAAATGGCCGGGTCCCCCCTCCGCAGTGACATGGGCCCAGCCCAGCCTTGGAACTCAGCATGGTCAGGCCTGCGGATGACGTCACCAGCCTTCCGTGGGACAGCTGCAGCCAGCAGCAGGGCACTCCAGAAATGCCAGCAGTAACTGGAAACTTTATTTTCAAATGCTTCCCACAGCATTCATGCATGGCGAGAAGTGCTTCTGCTCGGGGACTTTTCAGGTGGCTGCCCGGAGCAGGAGCCCTGGAGACCAGGGAGACCTCAAGCCAGCCTCCATCTTCCCTGGGGGGTGGGATGTGGGGACATTCTCCAGAGAGCCTCAGCTTCTTGTCAGTGGGTCTCCATTTGAATAGGCCTCCAGAGCCCATGGGATAGATTCCTAGGCCATAATTTCAAGGCCCTTTCTTGCTATTTCTATTCAAAAAATATTTTCTTACTTACCTATCCCTGCTGCCTAATCTCTTTGCAGCAGGTGAAAATAAGAGAAATGAAGGGAGAGAGAAACACAAAGGAAGATTTTAGAGAAGCGAATATTTTGTGGAGATACAGCAGCTGCCTTCCCACATCTGAAGGTCTGGGGACAAGGCATCAGCTTGTCCTGTGTGTCCCCTTGATAAGAGGCTTAGGGCTGTGGGGAGGCACATTTCATTTTCCAGTTGGGCTGGGGAGCTCACCTCTATGTCCCTGCTATGGGACCACCACAG
>NW_017731622.1:1128978-1142002 GCF_001890085.2 Hipposideros armiger | reverse complement strand
AGGGGAAGGTGACCACTTGCAGGAAGCTGGTGCTGGGTGTAGGGCAGAAGGACTAGAGGACAGTTGAGGTTCAGTCTAATGAGGACAGTCACAAAGTGTGGTTGTTGCTGGAGCTCCCGCTGTTACAGAGATGGGTGCTGCCAGGAGTGTGATTGGGCTGAGCAGGCAGTGACATCTCGGCCCTCTCACCACCTGCTTGAGTTATTGCAGTTGCCTCCCGACTGCTGTGCCAGGTTCACTTCACTCCCTTCTGCAGGGTGTCCTGCACGCAGCTGCCAGGCTAATCTCCCCAAATGTTGACTTCATGATGTCACTGTGAACTCCCTTTGCTCCTCTCTGGGCTGAGAGACTTGAACTCCTCAATCCCAAAGTCAAGGCCTCTGCTCTTAGACCCTGCTTGCCTTTCCCACCTTCCTTTCCTCGTCTGCTCTCCATGAATCCCACTTCACCTGGACTGGTCTACAGTGTGCCCTGAATAAGCCCTCATGACATACTCGTTCTTATCTGGAATTCCCTCCCCTGCCCCTAGGGGTCCTAGTTCCTGTTCATTCAGAGCTCCATTCATTCTTGATTCACTCAACACTCATCTATTAAAAGGCAGCTCCGTGCCAGGAAAGGCTGGGAAAACTGAGACGTACAAGTCCCTGCCCTTTGAAGGGCTCTCAGTTTAGGGTAAGAGCATTATGAAAGCATCTTTGATCAGTGCGGTGAGAGCCACTCCAGGCCGTGCACAAAGCCTCCTCTTCCAGGAAGCCTTCACTGATTGCTCTGTCACTGTGTCTGGCCCTTGGATGGAGCTCTACAGATCCCAGTCTCTGTTCTTTTTTTCTAGTGCCATGTTTTCTGCCTGGTGTTATTCACTTTATTTTACTGCCGGTATCTCTTGGACTTTATCCTAAAGGAACATACCACACTGTGCTGCACCATGTGTCTATTAATAGGAAGACGTGTTTATGTTGAGGTCTGAATACAAAGCATGTTCACATCCGTGATTCTCTCTGATTCTCATAACATAATGGGACAGGCAGGATGGGATCAGCCCCAGCTGGCAGAGTGGTAAGCGAGTTGCTCACAGGCATGCGGCTAATAAGTGGCAGAGCCAAGACTAGGGCCTGGGGTCTTGCTATGTATCTGCCACACAGCCCCATGGAAGGGTGCATGGAGGCAGTCCTGTCACCGTGGACTCTCCCCTGGGCCTGCAGTGTGTGTCAAGGTGTATGTCTGGGTAGGACGAGAGAGTGGAGAGGAAAACCTTGCAGCTGAAGTCCAGGGGATTCATTAAGGAGTAAGGAAGTACATGGGAGACAGGCTGGTTAGATAAAGGGGGATTTGTATCCTGAGTTCTTCTCCTTCAGGCACCCCACTGCTCCCCTTCCTCCATGGAGAATGGGAGGAGCTGGATGGAGAGAGAGTAGAGGGAGTGTGGGAGGTAGGGCTGGAGTTGGATAGGATGCATCAGCAGAGAACAGGTGACCAGGGCTTGGGGACAGGCAGTCAGGAAACCATTATTTCTCCCTGTACGATGGGCCCTTGAGTTTGCCGTGTCACCTAGAGAGGAGGAAAAGCATAAGGTCCAATGATGTAGATTAAAGGTTTGAGAAGTCAATGCAGTTCTTTAAAGTATTTAGGGGAACTTGGGACAAGGTATGTAGAAACTGGAATCTCAGCTCCTTTTCATCTTGGCTGTTGGTTTTTGGTTTTGCAGTTATAGCAAAGGTGCTGCCAATGTGAATGCTGGATAGTTGGAGTGCTTGGGCTTTTGACTCTCAGCTGTTTGTGCTACCTATGTGTTAAAAAAAAATCTTACCTTGCTTTAACAAGAACAAAAGTGTGTTTCTTTAGCCTGGGCATGAATAAAAAATAGTTGAACTTTTTTTTTCCTTTTGCTCAAGTTTAAAAATAAAATAGTTACCTTTGGGCTGAGATCAAGAATGGAAAATTTCAGGGCATAAGAGTAATTTTTTTTCCATCTGTTCTGGCAAGGGATGATAAGGCGTGTTGATGGAAGGCTGTGTGTAAACGTCAGTTTTGAGTCCCACCGCCCTGCTGCTTTGGTGTCTGCTTGGTTAGGATTTCTTGAATGAAAGGCCCCTCCATGCTCCTGGCACAACCGAATATGCAGAGTACAGGAGAGGCGTGCAATTGACTAGAAGCTACTCACTGGGATAGGCAGAGGAGGAGGTGATTAAAATTAATAGAAGCTTCAGCTTCTTCAAAGGTGGTTTTATCACCTAAATGATCAATTACTGAAGCTTCAGCTTGGGTAGTGACAAGTGTGTAAAGATAACTGCCAGGCCTAGGGAATTGCTTTGGAAAGTGAGAAAAAGGACGGGGACACTGGAATTTTCATTAAAAAAAAACAAAAAACACCTGGATACAAAAAACAAAAGTCTGGACAGTCCTTGACTACTGTAGTTCATTTTGAAGGGTATTATAGTTACAGCTTAGTTAGTTTGAGACACTCTATTCTCACAGTTCAATACTATTAAGGCATGAAGAAACTGTTTTGTGTATGTCAATTTTACTGTTTCTGACAACATCTTCCGAGGCAACAGACTGCTTCGGATGTTAATGCTAAATTTAGAAGCTGCCTCCAATGGATGCTGCAGTCAGTCACACGAAATTCAGGTGCTTCCTCAAAAAAATCTGAATACCCATAGATCTGGCACAGTCACTGGTGGAAAGTTGGGCAGCTGAGTCTCTTAGGATCCTGGGATTGTCAGGGTGTGGCATCCCAGCTGCGGACCAGGCTCTAGACATGTGCATTAACAGATATTTATTGAGCAGAATCAGCATGGGTGGAGAAAAGATTAACAGCCACGAACAAACCCTGAAAGCACCGTCCAGGCCCCTGTGTTTTCATTTCGGCTCTGTCACCAGCCGCGTGACCTTGGGCCTGGTGCTTCCCCTAGCAGCCTAGGTCTCCTCATCAGTAACACGAGGGTGTTGAATCAGATATGCTCTAGGGTCCTTTCCATATCCCCAACCTGTAATTAACAAACCAAAATTCAAAACTTCAAGGAAGAGCTTTAGCTCTCTCTTATCTGGGCTGTTTGTAGCGGTCACAATTGATAACACATTGGAAAACTTCCCTTCTGGTTAAAGTAGCCGTTGCCCTAAACTCTGAAAGTATCTCCATCACTCTGGCCCCTTCCCTGAAAGCCTCTGGGCCTCCCACGAGGCAGCTACTAAAGGCTCAGGTTGTGGCACTGCAGGGGGGCCTCCAGCTTCCACTCATTTTCATCTTGATGGTCATGACCCTGCCTACATTGTTGTGAAATATATTGACTATTATCCCCACCCCATCCCCTGGCTTATGAATACAGTTTCTGGGTGGAGTCCCTACAACTGATATAATTACCTTATGTCTCTGTTTCCATACCCGAATATGGAGCTAATCAGAAGCAGCAGAGTGGAGATTGTCATGAGGGTGGGTTCTGAAACTGGACCGCCTGGGTTTAAGTCTTGGCCCTGCCATCTATTAACTGTGTGACCTTGGGCAAATCATGTAGCCTTTCTACCTCAATTCATTCCTTGCAAAATGGGGATAATAGCACCTACTTTATCAAGCTGATGGTGAGATTGAATAATACATATGCAATGCCTTGAATAGAATAAACATGGTAGATAGCTCTTGGTGTGCGTGATATTAACATACACATCTGTATCATAGGGCTTTATCATATATCCAGTGAGCTAATGTCATCAGGAGGGGCCTTTCGCCTGTGCCAGGCTCTCACTAAGCATGCACCCTCCTCATCTTCCCAGTGTCTCCAGGGCTGGGTCACCTGTGGTGACAGAAAGGCTGGCCAAAGAGCCCTAGTTCTTTGCTGAAACCTCAGCTAGAGGAAGGCCCCCTCGGACCCTGTGGCCCCACAGTTTGCTGGTGGGACTTTGGAGGTGGCAGAGGAGGGTACTCGAGGTGGAGAATGGACCCGACTGCGCCACCCTCCGCCTGGCTGTGGGAATGAAGGTCCCGACAAGTGTGCCTCTCTAAGGGCCTCCTGGCTGGGGTGAGAGGTCAGGTGCTAAGGTCCAGTCTCCTGGTGGAAGTCACAACCACACTAGAGACCACTTGAGTGCAGCTCTTGGGGGCTGAAGAGCCAGCTACTTAGCACCCAGGAAACTTGATACTTGAGTCTGGAGCCAAAGCTGCTCAGAAGAGACGTGAAGGCGCTAGGTCCCACAGACTGTAAGCCACCTCCACGCTCTCTGGTGGCCTTGCTGCCACTAGGTCACGCTGCTTCCCTCTCTGTCTCCTCGTCAGTGATAGGGTGGCATTAGCTAGATCTGGGGCCTTCAAACTTTATTTTTTTCCTGGAGACCCACAATGAGACATCCATTTTATTTTTCAACCCAGTACACACAGCCATGTATACAAATGAAAGTTTCATGCCGCAGCACCTTTCTATATGCAATACTTAGTACAGTAATACCTTGGTTTGCAAGCATAATTCGTTCTGGAAACAAACTACTCGTATTGCAAGACAATGCTCGTTTATCACGTTAAAATGTATTAGTAATGTTTGCTCATCTTGTGGAAAACTTGCAAACCACGATACTTGCAATCCAAGGTTTTACTGTATTTTCTACACTGTTATGTTGTTTTTGTTTCAGCTGAAATTGCTTCTGTGATGTGCTCATGAGCCATAGCCTGCAGTTTAAACACACCAGTGTCAGTGGTAGTTGAGGGCCTTGAGCGCTGTTTGCTGATCCTGCTGGGACAGCAATGGAGGAAGCAGCGTCTTGTCTGTGTTGGACCAGAGACTGTGAAATGTCTGGTGGATGATGCCAGCCAGATTTTTAATTCCAGAAGTCGAGTCAGAAGCTGCTACTTCTGTTTTCTTCTTTCCCTCCAAAAGAAGTGGGTATTTATATAGACTCAAAGCTATGGAGATGATACATGTAGGGCTGTGGTTCCTCCCCCAGGATTCCCCAGTCCTGGTTGGAATGAAAGGGGGTATCCTTGCCAAAGAGGAGAGCTGGGGGTGACCCCCTCTCACCCTGTGGAGGATGATAGTGTGGTCCTGGCTCCTTCTCAGCACTGCTGGGTCCCTCAGCCTTTCCACCAATGGGCTCCAGTTGCAGCACCATGGACGGGGCACACGTATGGCACATGTGCACGGCATTTCACAGTCGCGCTGCCCAGACTCATTGAAGTCCTGGAGTGGCACCTACCCACTGCACCAGCTGCTGACTCGAGTTGCTGGATCATGGGGGTGTCTGGGATCACAGTTGGAGGGGTCAGGGTGATGGTGGGCATGCTGGAGTTTGGGGCAGAAGCTGCTTACCAACATGTAAAGATCATTTCAGTGTTTTAACACTGGTAGAGCAGCACCAGTGCATCCATCTGAATCTCAGCCCCGGGCATATATCCTGCTGCCTTGGCAGACCACCATTAGACCGCACCTCCTAGGGAGCAGTGGAGGGTGGTCTGGACACCTACTGAGTGTTGACAGGGACTGGGCTCACCGAGAGCATGGAGAGTGACTAGCTTCTGGGCTGCAACTTCAGGCAATAGGAGCCCATCAGGCCTTTTCAAGCGTATGGCCAGAAGACCGTCACTGGCATTCCCAGGGTAGCATCGGTACCTAAATGTACACCATTGCGTTGTGATGAAGGTGTGTCAGCAGCTCGCCACCTAGGGTTTATACGTGGACAACAAATACTTTAAAGAAAAAAAGACTCATTAGGAAGTGTATTTCTTGGGGAGGCTCTGAGACCTCACAAGTGGGGACTGTGCCAGGGTTTTTATTAAGACACCTGGCTTGATGCTTACTTCCCAGCCTCTGCTTCTTGGGTTCATTTTGTGCCTTTTGCTCTCTTCCATCTGGGTGCTCAGAGATCTTATTTGGAATTCCAGGATTGCCCTTGAGGCCTCTCTTGAGATGCAGCAGTATTCCTGATTGGCAGGGGCAGGCCTAGACAAAAAGGTACACGGTTGATAACTTCGTTGTAGGAACCTATTTCCTTGGAACCAGCCAGAAGCCTGGTCCCTTCTCCCTTAGGGCACTGGCCACCTGTGGTACTTCCTGGCATTGCATTTAAGCCAGTGAATCACGGGTCAGAGTTCTCAGTTGCTCTCTTCCAGGGCCCCGATTGTTCCTCTCCCTCTGCCCCTTCCCTGCCCCAGCATCAGCATGATCAAGTGGATCTGATGAAATAACCATCTACTCACGGTGAGAAAGGTGTGGTACTTAGCACACCCCTGCCTCTACAGTCTACACTCTGAGGGAGGGGCCACTCAGGTGTCCCCTGACTCATGAGGCGTGTCGTACCCATTTCTGTTCTTACGTTCGTAAGACCAGACTTAAGAACATTCCAGGGGTCAACTGGAATCTGGAGAAGTGGAAACCCGCTTTCTGAGGCTTTTCCTTATTCTTGTAAGACGGGTAAGAATATCCACTTCACAGGCTTGTTGTGACGATCAAATGAGATAGAGAACTTGAGAAAGCCTTGGAAATTATTCAGGTCAAGGTGAAAGGAAAGGATTTATTATTATTAATTAGTATTGCTGTTATCTCGCATTTGTAAACCCAAATGCCTTATTTGATGGGTACAATCTTTATACACTCGTAATTTCAGCCTGGGATGTTAGCTTACTTGCTTAGAGAATGGTGTAAAGAGAAAAAAATCACTTCCTGAGCATTCTTAATTTCTTTACTTGGCCAGAGTGCTTAAATTTTTTTGAAAACTTGGGGGAGAGGGATTTAGATTCACCCACTGCCTCTTCTAATAGCACATTATTATTGTGTTTTCTACATCTCCTGTTCATCTCTGGAAACCCTAAAGAGGATGAGAATTATATTCTCTGTCCCTGCCCAAGAGTCTCCCATGAAGCATATAAACAGTATTGAACTGCGCACTTGTTTCTCATAAGCACAACTGGGCTAATATTGTAGACATGTTTCTGTCACCTCTGGCTGGATATTTGTGTTTGTCCACATATTCTGTATGCCCAGGGCACAGGCTGTGTAGGAGGGACTTATGCCCTCCCAGCTGGAGAAGGTCCGTAATTCACAAACTCCACATTGAAGGGTTAATCGTGGCTTTGATTCATAGTGCTCCTGAAAGCTCCTGGCAGTGATTGACAGCTGCCAAGATTGAAATAATGAGCCCAGAGTCCCTGATTCCCGGCGAACTACTCTGGAGTTCATTTCCTTGGGTAGCTCTTCCTACCTTTCAGAAACCTGCCTCTTGTGCGGCTGTTCACTCAGAATATGTCACATCCATCTCCTGCTCCTTTGCCAGACTTAATTGCCAGAATCATCTGAGTGAGTTATTTATGTTAGTCTCCAACCAACCAGCGATTGCAGCTAGAGCACCATCAAATAGAACACATGCTTGAGTGCTTTGGTGACTGACTTTCAGTCCTGGTCCTGGCAGGGCCTATAGGAGATGGGTTTGACGCATTGGGGTAGGATGGTGCTTGTGATCGATGGGTCAGAGGCTGGAGCTGGGGATGTGCCCCAGTGATTGTATTTTCTTAGGGTGCTTTTCTCCCACAAGTGTGCATCGTCGCAGCATGACCACTGGGTGTTGATGGAAGATGGTGCCCTGGTGTTGGGAATGAGGAAGTTGGCTGGGTGGGCTCGTGACACAGGGACCCATGGGTCATGAACACGTCTTGATCCTCAATTCTGGATGGGTCTGCTCCATATCTCGGGGGTCCTGGGTTTCACTGATGCAGCATGATCGTAGCTTTGCAATGAGCGAGGAGTGGCTGTATGGTGTCCCTGTCTTCGTCAGGGGCAGCATACGGACACTTCCATAGGAGCACCTTAGAAGTCTGTCACCTGAGTTACAATTTTCAATCCCTCCCAATCATGTTGAAAACTATAATTCTATTTTTAAAAATGAAGAAACAGGCTCAGCGAGGTTGAGTGACTTGCCCAAAGTCCCCCAGGTGGCAGGTGGTAGAAAGTGGTTTGGAACTTGGCTCTTTCTCTCTGGCCGTGCCATGCACCCACTCTGGATTCTTGGCCAGTCCTTTCTGAGAGGAGCTCAGAATGCTTTAGATAACCTGCATTTTGTCGTCGTTCCTTTATAGAATGTCAGCATTTGCCTACGTTAGTTCTTTGGTGTAGTGATGATCGAGACTGTAATAATCCATTTGAATTTACCTAGTTGATGCCAGCACAGAACTAGGGCCCCCAAAACATAACCAAGATTCCTGGCTTCTCCAGCACTAACTTCATCTCTGGATGTCACCCTCATGAAGCGTATATGTGTGCAAGGGGGATGGGGACGCTAAGTTTGGATCTCTGGACTGTTCCCTTTTCGTCTGTTTAGTTTAACCTCCAAAGGCCTACACCTCATTCTCTGTGCCAAATGGAAAATGATGTTTTTATATTGCTTCATACATCATTCTGAAATCCAGCGTGGAGGCTGGGAGCTTGGGACACTTCAAGACAAGTGGCACAGGACTCAGCTTAAAGATATGAGACGCTCTTGGAGTTTTTTGTTGAGAAGTTGGCTGAACTAGCAGGACTTAGGGTTTTACAACTGTTGTTTTTACATTTGGTTCAGAAAGACAACCTTGAATAAACATGTGACATTGAGGTTTCATTTTAGTAAGTGATTTTTTTTCCCCCTGCCTAAAGAGAGGTTGGTTATTCCTTGATTCTAATTTTCAGGTTATTTCTTCGAGATCTCCATTTTTGGGATTTTTTTCCCCCTGACCCACAGGGTCTTCAGTCCTGGATTCTCACTTCTTATAATAGAAATGACCCTTGACCTATAGAGTTTTATTTGGGCTCAAATCAAATCCCAAGAAGCACCAAAAGCCTTGTGACTTTGTCATGTAGTCACCCTGGCCTGGGAGGAAGGGCCCTGCTGTTCCCACCTTTGAGGTACATCAGCTGCACCTCACCATCTCTCTGTTCCCCCAGCCACCCAGGCCGCTTTTGTAGAACGGATGCCCTCCTGTTCTCAGTCAGGGGAATTTTTTGTCTGATATACGTTTCTGTGGTATGCACGTGTGTGCTCACATGTGTACGTCAGAGTGAAGAGGTGGTGAGGGGAGAGGTTCTGTAGCTAGAGTTTTCCGTACGGAATGGTTTTTCTCAGGAGAGAAATTGTTTTCCTCATGATGGGAGAAGCAGTAAGTGGGCAGTGCCAGCCCGACCACATCCCCGTTTTGATTGCCTGTTCCTGCATCTTCCTCGTTTCCCACCTTCCTCACGTCCCTCAGGAACTTCCTGGTCCAAGAGGAAGCGCGGTGATGGTGGACTCCATGGGCTTGGTGCCATGACCATGACGTCAGGGCTTTTTAAGTTCAGGGAGTCTTTGCAGATGGCAGCGTTTCCAGGAACAGGAAGGCCTTGGAAAATACGTGGGCTCATTAGCTGGAGGCAAACATTCTTTTGGACGCTTTCTTGGTCTTCATTTCCAAATTGGAAAAGCAATTTCTGCGACTCTTCCTCACCTCATCAGAGAGGACTTTGTTCCCAGGGAAAGTCTTTGGGAAGCCTTGGACTGTTTCTCTGCTGGGCCCCGTGGTATAACCTGGGCTTCCAGAGGGTTAAAGAAATAGCAGACTTGCCCCTGGATGCGGGAAATCTGGCTGGGACCAGGTCACACCAAGGAAATGGTTTGGCCTGCTTTGAAGAGCTTATATAAACTCTTTTAGCCCTCCTTCTGCCCCCATAATGTAGGTACATACTGGTTGTCCCTGCTTTCAAGAGAGGAAACAGCCCAAGAGACTTAAGTAACCTGATTAAAGTCACACGGCTGATAAATGAGGCATTAGGATTCTCACCTGGGCAGAGGGTCCCTGGAGGTCTCGGGTTTAGCCACTGCACACACTGCCTTTTCCCGAAGTAGACCCGCCCCATCCCACGGGCTCCCATGCACTTTCCTGCTTCCCTTTACACGGGCAGGGCTCTCCCTCGTAGGACTCGCCCTGTTTCTTTGCAGACAGTTCTCCCAGCCTCCTGCATCCAAACCCTTTCCTTATCCCTCCAGGTTTCAGCCACACCTGGAAATTGAAGATGTGTCCAGGGAGTGGTTTCCCACATGGCTCGGGGAGGCCTGTGCCTCTGTCACTGACATTGGACCTCCTTCTTGCCACTGTTAGCCTTTCAGTGGGGCTGGAATGTGTAGGTGTCTATCAGCTTGGCACTGTAGTGTCCCCTTTGTGGAAGCAACTTCCCAGAGCCATCCCCAGGAGAGGGTGACTTCTGTGCACACGTCTGCTTTCTTAGAGATGACTGGTGTAGATGTGCTGGCCGGGCTCCTGGTCCTTCCTCTGTGCTCCTGACACATGTGCTCGGGGAGGGACGGCCTCCCCTGAGGGACCAAGGCTGCAGCATCTGCCAAGCCCCGGCTAGACTCTCCAAGCATCACTGTACTCCGAATTACTTAATTAAGGACGCATCCTAGTCGTGTGCTGTCCCAGGCACTGGGCAGGGTAAGTTAAGTTGGAAACAGTTCCTGGCCTCTTGGGGGTCCCCCGCTAAGGCTGGGTGGTACTTTTCTCAGAAGAGCATTGATCATGGGGCTCAGGGGCTGGGGATCCAGTCTGCCTTTGCCCTTCTTTTTCTGTGGGTCCCCGTTTTCTTATCTGTAAAATGAAGGCCTTAGAAACTTGGTGCACAACGTGACACCTTAAACTGACACAATGATATACGTCAGTTATATTGCAATAAAGCTGGGGGGAGAAAAAGAACTTGATGCTTTTGAGAATTTTCTACTGACATTTTTTAAGGGGAGAGAAGAATATAGGTGAATAAGCCCCTCCCTCCATTCCTGCCTCCCAAACACAGGAGCATAATCCAAAGTCACCCCGCTCTATGTGCAGGTTTTCCCTGTCACTCCATGATTTAATATAAAAATGGTGTTTTCCCTACATCTTTGAATCAACTTTATAGTCCACAAGGCTATCCCCTGAGTGGCTTTGTATACCCCTGACACAAAATCTTGGTTGGGGCCTTACCCCTGGGGGGCCAAACTTGCGGAGCAGGGCCTGTGCCCTGCTTGGGTTCGGGGGCAGCGTATAAAACTAGTACCCCACAGGGACTCCCCTTTCTGCTAGTCTCAGGGTCTTATTCTCAAGCATTTTAGCATCTTTCCTTCACAGACTTAATGATTATGCCCGCATCTTGCCTTAGAAATGTTCCACCTTTGAAAATGTGCTCAGAAGGAGCATGTGCAGCCGTCGCCACTCCCCAGCCATGCTTGCTTCTGCTGAGACACGGCCCGGATTCCTGGGGAGAGACATGCCCAAATCTGAGATGCTTGCTTGGGAATGCTTCCCAAGGCTTCTTCCAGCTCTCCTGTTCTGTGGGGTACATGAGGTCACAAAGCTAAGGTGGGCATGCTAACGACTGTGTAGATGGCATAGCAATATGTTAATGGCAGAGATATAAAGGAAAGTGAGGCGGCAGAGAACAGTGTAGAATCCCAGAGGCAGCTCAAGGCCCCAGGGACTTCCCAGGGACAGCCGCAGAAGGAAGACAGCCCCGATGCTGTGCCACCTCTCGGGAGCAAACAAGCTCACGTCTACACCGCAGACACTGAGAGCGAGGCAGCCCCAAGCCAGAACCAAATCAGATGGGAGCCTCTGGGGAGACATGATACTATCTGGCCTCTCATCCGTCTTCTCTGACACCCCACCCTCCCAACCGGATGCACTAGGATTTCCTCAAGACGTAGGTTTTGTCTCTGCCTTCTTTCCCACTTTTCTTTGCTCAACCTCGGCCCTGGTGGTGAGCAAACCAGTCATAAGCATCATGGCCGGCTCAGGGGAGTCTCTGGGGTCCCTATACAGCCCTTGAATCTTAATACTTTCCTCCACACTCTGTTCTCTCTCCCCCCTTGGCATCTTCCCCTTCTGCAAGGAAAGCTGTCATATCCCTGAATAAACTAGCACTTTTACCCTTCAACATTGGCACTGGAGAAAAATACGTCACGTGGGCAAAAGGGGGCCGCGTGTCCCTGTCTCTCTCCAATTTTACCTTCCTATTGGAGGATTTCTCACTTATGAGTACTGTCACCAAGACACTAGTTTTACGGGGCCACCATTTTTCTTGAACTGTGGTGGGCCAAGCTTGGGTGTGTGGCTTTCCAACCTTTCTTTAATTCCTTACGTTGTGTTGGGAACCCAGCCTGGCATTCACACAGGACTTTGCCGAAGACTTGGGGATAGCAAAAGGGAAGTAAGCGGTGGGTAACATGGCCAGATAACTGCCTTACAGGGCTTAACTTACCCCTCTTAGGTCACCAACCCCCTGCTGGCGACGGCGGGGGTGTTTGACCTTCCTCCATGAGCTGGGGTTGCTGCTCTCTCTGCAGCTCACAACTAGGTATCTGCTCTTCTGGAAATCCCCAGGCAGAAGAGTTTGACTCAGAGAGAGATTCAAGGACCATCTTCTTGTCAGTTTGAGGCCCAGGGGACAGCTCCCCTGTTAGAAGCTGTCCTGTTCTTTGTGACTGAAATAGGGAGTGAGAGCTTCCCTTTCTTATTCCGTTACACTTTCTCCCAGTCTGGAGGGGCGTGGCCTCATTCCTAAAATCCTGATGGAAGAATTCAACACAGTAAGCTCAACACTTCCAGCCAGATATTAGGAAGGGTAGGGCACCTACGTTTCCTTCTCAGTAGAGGCAGGTCTGGTAGTGGGTAGATATGTGTGCCCCAGGGTCAGCGTGCTTGGACTGTAGTCCTCTGCCTGCCTTTACTCGTTGTATTCCCCTGGGAAAGCAGCTTCCCTGCTCTGGGCCCCAGCTTGCTTGTTTGTAGAGTGTGCATATTTATAGTGCCTTCCTCTGTGTTGAGGGCTTCTCGTGATTGTAGGATTTTTAAAAATTATTTTTTATTGTGAAATACACATTTTTTAGAATTAGTTTCAGCTGTACAACACAGTGCAATAGTTATACTTTTTACCCCTCAAGGTGACAACCCCCCTCCTCCAATCCGCCACCCCACTTCCCCCCAATATCATACATATCTATTACAATTCCCTTGACTCCACTCCCACACTATATTCCACGTCCCATGACCATATATATATTCACTTATAGTTGA
>NW_017731622.1:1108673-1124613 GCF_001890085.2 Hipposideros armiger | reverse complement strand
TTGGATACCTCTGTTTCATTTAGTTCCATTTCTAGAGGGTTCTTCTGATCTTTCACTTGGGACATGTTTCTTTGTTTCTTCATTCTGGCTGTCACTCTGGTTGCTTCGATGTATTAGATCACCTAGAATTACAAAAAAAAAAAAGAAAGAAATAAAAAGAAAAAAGAGAAAAAGAGGAAAAAAAAGGAAAAAGAAAAAAAAGGGTGTGGGAGGGGCTCTCCGCCTGCTTTAATCTGTAGACCACTTGCTCAGCAATAGCGAAACTTTGGGCGACTCAGCACCAGCTGTTGGGGGGAAGGGCTCAGTGCGTCATGTGCCAACCTCCCTCTAGACTTGAAGTAAGCTTCCCACAATTAGCTGCTGTGTACTCTGGAACCATGCTTACCACCAAAAATCCTCACATGTTGTTGTGGGCTGTCTGCTGCTGCAAAAAACCCTCTGTGGCCTGCAGAGGTAGGGGCCAGGCACCAGGGGCTCAGGGTGCCCCTGGCAACTCAGCTCTAGATGGGCGGGGCAGGCCCCCAAGGCACCACAGGATGTGGTCAGTGGCCCCCACCAAGTCAGAGCAGCATGCACTCCTGCATCGACAGCCAGCCCACACAAACTCGCCTGGAAAACCCCAGCCGAATCATACAGGTGCACAACTCGCGGCCCTACACTCCCAGGAAAACGCCCTGTCTCAGCCTGTCCCAATCAGTCACTCGAAGATCAGGCCGAGCAGCCCGACAGCCAATTGCCACCCAGACAACTCTGCACGCACAGTGCAGAAATCGGGGACCTAAGGCGAGTCACGCACTCCTGGGTCTCGATAAGCAGTCTGTTGTAGTCAGAGCGCGCCTGCCAGGCGTTTCTCTGGCTATGCAGCACAAGCAGTGCGGAAGGTGGGGATCCAAGGCCGCATATGTGCGCATGCACGCACACACACACGCACTCCTGCGCCAATTCCAGCAGACCAATGCATTCCCAGACCTGAGCCTCTGTGGGAGGGCCCAGCCCTGAAAAAATGGTGCCCTCCTGTGCACTACTCGTGTGCAAGCTCCACAGCAGGGGAACAATGATCCCAAAAACTTCCAGCTGCTGCGCCAAAGGCACTAAGTTTAGTCCTTCCCACAGGCTCCTGGGCCCCGCTCACAAAGCTACTCCCTCCACCAGGGACTGGGTGAGTGCTCACCAGCGAGCGAGTCGGTTTGCCATCTCCACTGGTTCTCCAACTGCCTTCAGCCTCACCGAGTTGAGCAAAGAGAGTCCTCACTATTGTCTACTTCCAGCTATCGTAGAACTCCTCTTCCCAGCAAAGTGACTCTGGGGTGGTGAGCATGGTGTGGGGCCGGAGGGTCTCGCCCCCAACCGGGGAAACCTCCCCACCGCTGAGGTGTCCCTCACAGGGTTTGCCCTCTCTCGTCTCTGCCCCTCCTACCAGACTTGACGTGGTCTCCTCTTTAAGTCCTTCGTTTAGAGGTTCTGCTCATCTAGGGTCCAGGGAACTTCCGAGGTTGAATATCTTATAAATTATTTGTAATTTTGGTGTGATCCTGGGAGGCAGTCAGCACAGTGTCTGTCTATTCCACCATCTTACTGGAAGTCTAGTGATTGTAGGATTAATACTAGGTGTCTAGAACAGCCCATGACTGTTGTCAGCAATTAGGTCCTAGGAGATCTGCTCTGTGTGTGAATGCAGCCCATAAATGACCTGGAATGGGACGATAACATCACTGTCCATGATGTGAGCATATTGTGGTTTTTCAGAGTGTCTCTGCATGCATCTTTATTCGGTTCCATCTCAACCATATAGTGTAAGGGAGGTCCACGAGGCAGGACTTTTGCCTATCTCATTTTCCACTATATCCCAAGTGCTAGAATAATGTCTGGCTCATAGTAGATGCTCAATAATTGATGAATGAGCTCTATTAGTTGGGTGTAGCAGATAGTATTAACCCATTTGAAAGAAAAAACTGAGTCCCAGAGACATGAAGTGAGTCTCCTGAGGTTGCATGAGGAGTCAGCAACAGAGAGCAGGACTCCCAAGTCCTGGTCCTGTGCTTCTGTCCCAATATGCTGTTGCTGCTGTCAAGAGTCATGCCATAGGTAGGCTGGAGCAGAGGCGAAATAAGCAGAAGCTATCAGGTCAGCTTCCAGAGCCCATGCACCCTGCTGCACTTACTTATGTGTGTGCTGCGAGCTGGAGGCTCCTATGCTGTAGACCAGTGGCTTCTGCTGCATGAAATCCTGCTAAGGGATAGCTTCAGGGTAGGCGTCTTCTGCCATTTAGCTAAATGGGGTGGAGTAGATGATTTTTTTTCTTTCAGAAGCAGGCGTTGTCCACATTAGGCTTCTAGGTGCTGTGTGTGGGTTCAGGATCAGGCTGCATGGTCCCACCACCTGTGTTGGTTTGGCCTCCCCGAGGTGGTGCACAGATCGCCCTTGTGTACAAAAGTTGTTGTCTGAAACGCTGGGTACCAGGCATCCTGTCTCTTCTTTGGTTTTCTGTGGGGCTTCAAGGGACCTCCAGGGCCATTTTCCCCATCCTTTTCCTTCCATGCAAGACTGTACCAACTATATTCTAGAGATACCATTCGCTTTTTACAAAGCTCAAGAAATCAACCCAACCACTTCTGAAAGTTTTCCTAAGTTGAGGGTTGCACAGTTTTTTTGTTTTTGTTTTTTTCTGTAAAGGACCAGAGAGTACATGTTTTAGGCTTTTGGACTATGCTGTTGCAACCTCTCAGCCAGACTTTGTAGTATGGAATCAGCCATAGACAATACATAACAGATGAGCATGACTGTGTCCCAATAAAACTTTATGTACAAAAACAAATGGGCCAGATTTGGCCTGTGGGCCATTTACTGAGTCTGTTCTAAATAATCCTCTTTGGAGTCAGCCCATTTCCTTTGGTCTTTCTGGTCTTGGACACTGCCTGAGTCACATAATCCAAGAGGAAGGCAATTCCATGTTGACTTCTCAGCCTGTGCTTCAAAACCCTTCTCAGAGAAGACCTGCTCAGGAGAGGGTCTGGGAGGTTCTAGAAAGGGGCCTTCTATGCAGAAGGCTTACTGTGTGTGGAAAGGCTGGCTCTCACACCAAATTCCAGTTGATCTAGAGAAGCCACACAGAGGTGGGTCTGTCTGGGGAGCCCTGTTTTGGGTGAGGCTGAATTACTGTAAATGCTGACACTTGGGTTCTTGGCTCCATGTCTGCTCCCTGCCTTCCTAAAGCCAAGAAAAATGAATGGCAAGCGCTGTCTGAACTTGGGCATAATATTTAAGGTTTAGTGGGCAGGGTGAAATCGACCAGTTCTGTTTCTTCAGCCCTACCTGCATGATTCCTTAATAATTCATGGTGGGGATTACAGGTTGGTGGGGAGGCAGTGAGGCTCTTGAGCAGGCTTGGGAGAGATGTCTGGATCCCAGGAGGTGCTGGCTTCTAAGGCAGAGTCAGCATGATTTTCTTGGATTTTGCACAAGGAGATTTTTATGGAAATTTGAACACTCCCAGCTAAACACCCTTGCCATTAGCATTTTTCATTTTGACAGAGGAGTTTTCTCTCTCTGCTGTGATGGATGATCTAGGCTGGGCTGGGTTCCTACATGGAGTTATAGACACTATTTAGGGAAAATATTTGGTGTGGTAGGAAGATCATGGTTTCTGGGACTATATGTCTGGCTGTGCACCATTCCTTGTGATGGTCTCACACAATTTCCTTAACCGTTCTCAGTTTCAGATCATACCTGCACACAGGGGTGATGATAGCATCCCCACGGTTGTTGGAGGACTGCATGAAAGATGGTGTGCTGTGCAAAGCACCGAGCAGAGTGCCTGACACATAGTAGGTGCTTTATAAAGGAAAGTAAAAATTCAGGAGTAACATCCAGGTCTGGTTCAACATTTTTGAGGTTGTCTGTGTGCTTCCCTAAGTAACCACCCTGCAGTAATGTTTTCAAACGTGAAGGAGGCCTGAAAGGACAGGCTGGTGGATAGGCATTTCTGAGAGTTAGCCTGTTCCTTCCTCTCCCCATTGGAAACATTCAGCCAGTATGGGGGCCAGGAAGCTCCAGGGGAAAGGGGCACATGTCTGAGAATCTTGGGAAATAACCTTCTTGTGTGAACTTTTCCGGAAGAAGGGGACAGGAGTGAGTGGCCTGGCACTCTGGATATTTCCAATTACCTGCGTTGAAGAGCTGATCTCGCCCCTCTCCTTGCTTTGGTGTTTCTGTAGATACTTGGAGGCTGAAATGTCCCTTTATTGTTCCTCTACATGAGGCATCTTCTGTCCAGACACGGTCTCCTGTGTCCTGCGTCCCATATACCCGAGCCAGGCAGGAGCGATGCTCGCCCTTTTGTTGGCATGCGGACCAGAGCTCTCTGCAGGTTTTCAATGGAGCTGGGTGCCACTTGCACCCTGTGAGCCAGTGGGAGGCAGTAAGGTAGGAATCCGTGGAGGAAGGAGTCCTTGAAGGTACGCAGAGGGGACAGGATGAGAAGGAAGAGGAGGAGGAGGAGGAGGAGGAGGAGGAGGAGGAGGAGGAGGCAGTTGAGAGCTCTGTCATGGCAAAGAGTGTGTAATCGCAGCCAGCCCCACACAGATTTCCCTCCAAATGAGGGGGGGAGTGAGAAAATGTAATTTTAGTGTCTGGCTTTTGACTGATTCCCTGCGGAGGTTCCTTCTGGGCTGTGGTGTTGGGTATCTCCCCTCCCCTGCAAGAGACAGACTGGCCAGGATAAGTGAGTTCAGATGCTGCCTGGGAATAGCCCTGGGGAGGAAGTGGCCAGCAATACAAGTGCCTGGGGGACCTGGGGGCTTGGATTTCAAGACATGGAGGTGACATCAAGGACACTGCAGAGGGTTTAGGGACAGGGGAGAGTGGTCATCAGCCCAACTGGGATGAGCTATATTGGGTCTCCGTTCTTACGCCGAGGAATGAAGCCATGTTTTCCAGGCGCTGTTCCATGGCTCCGCTGCCAACACAGGTGTGCATTTTGGTGGAGGCCTGCCTAGCTCTGTGCAAAACCACGGCAGTGGAATCTTTCTTTGGAATAAGACCTTGCTGGGAAGTGTGCAATCCTGGGAGAATGTGTTCCATGCGCAGCCTGGGGGGGGGGCGCAGGTAGGGGGACGCTGTGCCCAGCTGCCTTGTGGCGACTGGCACAGGAGATGCCAGGCAGTATACACTGCCATCTGTACAGGATGTTATGTCTGTGTGTGAAAATCAGACTTGGGGATATTGTAAACCAAAGACAGCCCCCACCCCAACTCTGAGTCCCCCACCCAGCCCAGAGAGCTCTCAGTGATAGTATAGGGAAAATTCACACTCGGTGGAAAAATCTACTTAACATTTTCATCCTACTTTCCCTCCCCTCACTGCCAGTCAGCCTGTTAGGGGAGTAGAAAGTCATTTAAATATGAGTTTATGGAAAACTATAATTAGGACGATAAATTGAAAAATGCCTATAATGCACTTCTGTGCCAGATGTAAATGACTTTATGCACACCGCTACACCCATCCATTAACCAGGAGAGCTGGGAGTTGTCTGTGGCTTGACACCCTCTTGGGAGATTTTTCCAGGGAATGCAGCTATTAGGAACTCCTTAAAAGTGGAACTTCAATGGTCATGTATAGATAAGAGCATCTTGGAAACTTCACAGTTCTATTCAAATTCATCATTCAATAACCTCATCATGGGTCAGAAAAAAATGCAATCTCTGTTGCACCTGCTGTTCAATCTCTGGGGAGGAAGAAGGCTGGGCATATGAGGGTCACGTGATTTTTGTCTTTCTGTATTGCAAGGCTGGGACATATGGAAAGCAGTTAGACTGTTTTGGTGTTTCCCAAGAGAGCAGAGTCAGTGCCACCGGTTAGAAGTTATAGAAAGGGGTACCTTGGATCAATACAGGGAATCACTTTCTGGCAAAGCATTTTGGTGAAAAACATGGACTTTGTAGTCAACTTGAATGTGGGGTGAAGCCCAGATCTGCTCCCTAATAGCTGTGAGACATCGGGAAAATGTACTTCTCTGGGTCTCAACCTCTTCAACAGGTAAAATGGGGAGCACGGTAAGGAAACCTTGTGGCCGTGTAGAGTCGCTGTGAGGATTGAAGGAGGGTGTAGAAGCATATGACTAGCTCACGGTGAGGGCAATTCAATAATAAGTAGGTACTAGTGCTAGAAGACGTGATAGCAAGGAAAGCAGTAGTAAGAAAATTAGCCCCACTATGAAATTCAAGTTGCCCTGCAACTTTATGGGACAGTTGAGTAACAGCGAATGAGTCATCACCCCCGGAGACTGTATCAGCTGGGTGATGATGGCTTCTCAGGAGGTTGCATGGAGATTTCTGTGTGAGATTCAGTGGTCCTCCACCTTGGCTGTGACCATCTCAACCATCAAGGAGCTTTTTCCTCTTCAAAATAATAATCATTGGTTTAGAAATATTCACTACCAATAATCCAGGCAACAGCAGTATTCCGAGAGAAACTTTAAAAATAATTCAAAATCTCACCACCTAGAAATAACCATCTTGAACAGTAGGAGAAAAATCACGAATCTTTCTATGTATATATACAGCTGGAAGGGTACATAGATCATACATTGATAGGAGTAATTTTAGAATAATAAGATCACACTCTACTTCTAATTTTAACACAGAATATTAACCTACTTTGCTTAATATGCTAAGAGGAAACATCTGAAGGAAGTGCTGAGCTCTGGATAAATATTTCTTCATTGAAACAGATATTCTCTAAAAGATCTCATTAAGGTTACAAGAATTATTATGAGGTTGAATTCATTCCTGTCTGTTAACAGCTACTTTCAGTTTTAGACTTTGAGTCCATACTATAAAAGATGAAGAAATTAGCATTCACATCCTTCCTCCCATCTCCTCTTCCTGCCTTATTTTAGTAGTAGCATTGTTTTGACATTGTTAAGGTTGATAATATTTAGTAAGTTCCAGAGTTGTTTAGTCTCAAGCCTTGCCCCTATACAGGAATTCAGTTTTCACTTGTATTGTTTCTGTCTCCGATTTACTCAGCAATCTGAAATGGTTGTTGTTTTGGTCTTCAGTCTATCTTCTTTGTAATCTGACTTAGCTTGCTTTATTGAACATATATTCTGATTAATTTCTTCTATAGCATTAAGCACTTGTAGGAAATTTCCTCTGTTTCTTTAGTTCTGTTTTCTTTGAGGCAGGGCTCTTCATTTTTAATATGCTGTGTTCCTTAGTCCCCCCTGTAACATGTGTGTATAAGCACCATGATCTTTTTTTCATGTTGCTTATGATGAGCTTGGGTAGCTTTGTCTAGTCCTTCTAACTGCACCGATACTATGGACAAATCCTTTATGACTCCTTTCATAACTTATCTAAAACCCCTGCTTTGGTATCTTAGCTTCAGTTTGAGATGATTTCTGATCCCTGGGAGCACTATAGGGGAACACTATGGGGGATGAAATAGGGTAAGTAAGAGCTTAGAGTTGTGTGTCCCTTTGTGTAGAAACACAAGGTTTTGTTAAATGTCCTGTTCCAAGGTTCATTTCACTCATGGGGATGTACCATCCTTTGTGAGGGGATGGCCTTGACGTTTACATGATACCCTCAGTTAAGCATTGAGTCCTGGAGCCTATAGTCTATAACAAGGAGGGGGGGACCCCCAGTTGTTCACACCACTCTTTTACAGCCCTCTTCCTAGTAGTTTCCAGTTTTTCTCCTCAACTCTTTCCCTATCAGGTCAAAAGAGGCAAAAAATAACAGTCCAAGCATAGTCTCCTTTTCCAAATGTGCAGTAATTAGTGAAAAGTCTGAGGATTTTCACCTCACCAATAAGGCTTCTGAGTGTGGGGTGCATACAGGAACCTCACAAGTCATGCCACATCCTGTTCCCCCACCCTTTCCTTTATATGTAGATGGCATCCCTTGTTTGGCCACTTCTGGCTTTCCTCTTTTTTTTTTTAAGTTTTGTTTTGCTTAATTATGTATTTGGACATGGAGTTAATTGTGATCTGGCTTCACTCTGCCATCTTTCTCCAAACGCCTCTCTGAGTATCCTTTAAAAAAAAACGTTTTCTAGGCTTGAGCCAAATATATAGAATCAGATTCCTCTAGGGGTGGGGCATAGAAATCTATATTTTTACAAAGTTTCTAAGGCAGTTCTAACAGCCAAGTCTAGGATCCATTTTGAATGTTGTGTGAGATTTTTTTCCACCCCTAAAATTCTGTGATTCTGTTTTCTTCAAGAAGCAGGGAGGGGATGTTCGCACAGGGATTCTGTCAGCTTTTTTTTTCAGATATTTCTGGACATGATTTCCCCTCACCCTGCGGAGGAAGGGGTCACGTATCTCCCCTTATTGTAATTATTTCTTTTTAGAATTGCAGGTAGGAGGGATGAAGTTGGAGGGTCATCGAATTTCTGCTTTCCACAACCACTTAAAAGTACCCTCTGCCTTTTGGTAGACTTGCCCTTGAGTTTGTGTGCAGATTAGTTGTTCTCCAGGATGCTATTAATAGAATCACTTTTAAAATGCTGATGCCTGGGACTCACCCTTAGAGATGCTATGTTAATTGGTCTGGGGTGGAGACCAAATCACTGGCCTTTTCTTAGAACTTCCCTAGGTGTTCTCCAGGATTGAAAGCCAGTAGATTTGTTCTTTCTTCTTTAGTGACTCATGACCCTTTTCTCCATTTCCTTTACTCATACTCCAAGCCTTGGTTATAGAGCATGTATTTTCCACCCACTAAATATTTCCCAAGGTTATTAGGACAATGGAGTGTTGTGATTGAAAGCATTGGCTTTAGGGTAACAGAAATCTGCCCCAGCTGCCTGTGTGACCTTGGGCAAGTAACCTAACCTCTTAGCCTCTCAGTCTCTGTACGCAAAACAGGCATTTCAGACCTCCTTTCACTGTTTTGAGGACCCAAATTAGTTTTGAATGACATTAATTAAATGTTATACCAGTTTTATTTTGGTTAGTGTTTGCCTGGTATAGTCAGTCTTTCCTTATCTCTTTATTCTCAGCCTTTTATTAAAATTTGTTTTTAGATATGTGTCTTGTAATGATCACACAATTGAATTTTGTCTAGTCTAATAATCTATCTTTTAATAGGTAAATTTAAGCCATTTATATTTATTGTAATCACTGATATAATTTCTGAGTTTTTTTCTTACTGTTTTATTTTGAGTTTCTGTTTATCAACCCTTTTCTTCCCTCCTCTTTTCTTTTCCCTGTTTCATGTTGATGGATAGTTTCACATCCTCTCCTTTTTTCCTTTGCTGGTTCACTAGTTATAGATCAAATTCTATTCTCATTGTGATTACTCTTAAATTTTTAACATGTATACTTACTTAACCAAACATTTTTCTAGGAACATTGAAAGCCATAAAATAATATTAATAGCATACTATATGTAAAGTACCCAATATAGTGCCTGATAGTCATTAAAATGCATAGTAATTTCCAGTTACTGTTACATTTACTACTAACTTAATATTAATAGTAATTAATATTAATTAATACTAATTGGGTATTAATATTAATACCCAAATAACCATTAAGCATTATTTTTATCCATGAGTATATTATCAAGAAGGTGAACATTATGAAAATTATCCAGAAGAAATTCTAGTCTGAGTAGTGACAGTTTTTCCCAAAGGGAGGCCTGTGAGGAAAGATAGTACTATGTCCTGGTGCATTTTGTCCCTGGGCTCATGATAACATCTTTTCACAGAATTTTCTCATTTGTAAAATGTTACGCTGAGTATTCAGTGAGATAAAGCTTGCAAAGCACTTAGTACATACAAGGTAGCTGTGTGGATACCAAACAGAACTTCCCTTTTCAAACATCCAGCCTTGACTCATGACCCTGCCTCGTTTCCCAGAAAGCCAGCTCTCGATGTGCGTCGCTCTGGCTCTGACCTCCTGGCCCAGAGCTCCTGTAGGCTGAGCATGGATGTGACTGCTCAGCTCCACCTGGCTGGACCACAGTTGGGCAGGAGGCAGCCCAGTGCTGTGAAATCAGTCATGATAGTTCTGGGAGGAGGAATTCTTGGGGAATTAGCGGAGTGCTAGCAGGGATGGTCCAGATGGAGGTAGGTGTAAAGTAGAGCTTTGCTGGATGGAGCTGTTTTTGCACAACATATTGATCTCCTTGGGGTGGGAGAAAAATGAAACAGCAGCTCCTCGCCGCTCTCCGGAGGGGCTGGTGGGAGAGGACAGGTGGGAGTCTGTGGCCCCCTCAGCGGGCTTTTTTTAGGTGCACCATCAGGTACTGCAGCTGGATTCCCACTGCTCCCCTGGCAATGCAAAGGGCAAATTGCTAAGCAGGGCTGGGCTGGTAGTGAGCTTTACTCTGTTTTCCCTCAGTGGCCGCAGCATTCCTGGAGGTAGGAAGGTGGTGCAGAGACTCTGAGAGGGGGCGATGCCCATGTCCGGTGCCCACAGACTGAGCACAGAAGACAGAAGCATGGCTGCGAATCCAGCCCTTGGATCCCCCGTGCCTGGGCTTCCCACTGTTGATGGACCCTGGAAATAGCATGGGTCAGCAGTAGGGCGGGCATGGACATCTGGGGGTGGGAGACTCTGCCAGAGCTGGGTCCCATCCTAAAGTGTCTCCCAGATCCACCCTTGAGAGGACAGAGTTCTCATCCTCCAGCCTCAATTTTGCCTCACCTTCATAATACATTATCTGGGAAGTTCTGGGCTACTCCCTTATCCCATGTGGGTGTCTATTCCCTAACTTGTAAAATTAGAATTGCAGGTGTTTTAGTGGATTCAGGGTCAGGAGAGGAAACCTAGGTTTTAATTCCTGCTCCATCACTGCGTGATCTCAGACGAGCCATCTGACCTGGGTGCTTCATCATCTATAAAATGCAACCCCCGCCCCCCGGCCTGCCCTTGCTACCTCCCAGGGAAGCTGGGAAGGGCAGATGAAAGAATCTCTTGGCAGGCTCTGGAGGAGGAAGAGTTAAAGAGAAGAGGATTCCTCAGGGCATCTTCTTCTTATTTGGGGAAGGGGAGCTGGCATACGGATGGTGTAATCTCAGAGTCCTGAGCCTCTTCCCAGTCGTCCTCCTGGACCAACCAGCCTGTATTAGAATTCGTTCAGCCCTATGGGTAGATGCAGGACCATGCTTGGCGGCACAAGGGAGTGAGGTCACCCCTGCTCAGTGAGAGGAGGGACCTGCTCGCAGAGGAGCCCAGCCTTGGAGGTAATGTGTACTAAGCAGTGACTCTGTGCCAGGCCTGTGCTAACCTCATGTAGTTTCCCACTTAATCAGTATCTCAACAACCAGCCCCTCACAGGTATGGACCAATCAGATTTGATGCTTTTCGTGGAGCTGAAACAGGATCCTAGAGGTCCCCTTTTTGGTCAGGCTTTAACCCTTTAGTCATTAGGTTGTGGGAAGATCCAGGTGGGTCCAGTGAGGAGGGAAAAGGTGGGGGGCACTCGTGGGTTCATAGACTTGGGACTCATGATCTGGCTGGGCTGTGAGGACTGGCTTCGTGTTAGCTCTGGAGTTTGGTATTGGCCCTCTCCAGGACACACATGAGGAAACTGAGGGTCAGGGATGTTAAGTGATGTTGCCCAGGTCACACAGCTGGTAAGCTGGGATTTGGACTCAGATCTTGCTAACAACTAAGGAGTTCAGGTGGAGGTAATGCTACCAGTGAAGGCTCTAGAGTTGAAAGTGGCCAGAGGAAAGAGTGCACAAGGCTGCTTCAGTGGCTGAAGGGCTTGTGGGAATCCTGGCCCATGAGGCCACAGTGGGGGTTTCTGGGTGCTGGTGGCCAGGGGTGAGAGTAGGGTATAGTATATGTATAGAGTAGGTGTGAGTAAGCTATAGAGTGTAGCTTCTGTATAGCATGTAGGATGGGGATTGCGTGGATGTAGAGTTCTGTGTAGTGTGTGTGTGTGTGTGTGTGTGTGTGTGTGTGTAAAGTATGTAACTGTGTGTGTGTGTGTGTGTGTGTAGCATGAGGATTATGTGTATGTATAGTATGTGAGTGTACCTGTGTGAGTATGAGAGTATGAGTGTTTGTGCGTGTGTGTGTGCATGTATGTGTGTATGTGTGTAGAGAGCCTCCCCAAAGGCCCCACTCTACCAGGAGCCTGCTTGTCCATAATTGTAACAGAAGTCCATTCCAGTCCTGCTGGGCCCCACCAAAAAATGAGCATGAAGGGAAGTCATATGAATGTGTGCACCCAGGGGGAGCAGGCAGCGTTTTACAGTCTGAATGGCTCATTGTGATGATTTAGGTGACAGTGGGGCCAGCAATGACACTGAGACTCTCACTGGCTCCTTAGGTGCTGTTATATTCTTAATGACAGATTTTTCTCAGTTTCTTACTGCTAGGTAGGGAATTTTTTTAAAAATTATTTCTTCTTTTACAAGTAGAATAGGAGAAAGAGGGAGAGACGGAGAGCAAAGAGATATTGAGAGATTTCAGGATTCATCAAGTAATTTCTGAAGCTCTAAGTCAGAAGACAGAGAATTCTGAGTGACTTTTATTTTTTTGCAGTCATGGGAGGATCTTAAGATGAAAGACACTTTCTAAGTAAGCTCATGTGTCTGACTCTGGAAGGTCCCTTCTTAGTCCCTGTTCTGGTGTTTGTCCATGGTTTGGGGAAGATGGGCCGACTGGGAGCTGGTGGGGGTGCGATTTCTCCTATACTGTGGTTTGGGCACTACAGACTTGTGGCAGAAGAGTATGTCTCTTGAGTTGGCATCTGGTGAGGCATGACATAGGATGGACAAAAAGGAGGGTATTTCTTGCCACTGAAATTAAAAGTGAAGGGGGAAGGTGATAGAAAAGAGAAGCTTGGTTCTAGAGAGAATTCAGGGACCTGTGAGTGTTGGAGTTGGGTGACATGGTTCCTTTAAGTTCTGGGTGTTTTGTATGTTTCCTTGGAGATTTTAGAAGCAGTGATACCCAATGTTTAGTGCCGTCTCTAAATAAATATGGACATAAAATAATAAGAGATAACTTTGAAGGAAATGAACGAGGGTTAGTAAGTATTTTTATTTCCTGCTCTGTGCCAGGCATTATACTAGATTGTACAAATTGCTCAGAAATGACTAAGATGCAGCCTTTGCCCCTAGGACCTCATACTCTATGCAGTACACTTTGAGTTTTGTTTTATGTTTCAGTCACTGCTTACATTGAATTCTGCATCCTCCCTGTATCCAACAGGAAACATTGTCAAGAGGGCTATGAGACAAAGGTGCAGAGTTTGGCTGTGTTGGCAGGAAACCAGTAATACTATTTATTGAGGACCTACTGTTGTGTTTTAATTAGTTGACTTAAAGTCCAGATGATGACGTCAAATGGGCATTATTTGCCCTCCAGCTGACAAATGTGTTAGAGTGTAATGGTAAGGGCATGGGAGACAGACTGCCTAGTTTCAATCCCACCCTCCCGCCAACTAGCTGCAGGACACTGAGCAAGTTACTTACCTCTCTGTGACTCCATTTACTCATGTCTAAAATGGGGTGATAACATACCCAAGTGAACTGGAGAAAGAATATCAAATAAAGCCCAAAGTGGCCAGAAGGAAGGAAATAATAACGAGTGGAAAGAAACAAAATAAAGGCTACAAAGAATACAAAAGATCAATGAAACCAAGAGCTGGTTCTTTGAAAAGATAAACAAAATTGATAAACCTTTAAGAAGGCTCATCAAGAAAAAAAAGAGAGAGGACCAAAATAAATAAAATCATAAATGAAAGAAAAGAAGCCACAACCGACACCACAGAAATATATATATATATATATATATAGAAAATAATACAAACAATTACACACTAACAAATTGGATAATCTGGAATGAAGGGATAAATTCCTAGAAGCATACACTCTTCCAAGGCCAACTCAAGAAGAAACAGAAAATATGAACTAACCGATTGCTACTAATTAAACAGAGTCAGTAATCAACAAGCTCCCAACAAACAAAAGTCCTGGACCAGATGGCTTCACAGGTGAAATTTACCAAATATTGAAAAAAGAATTAACATCTATTCTGAAACTATTTCAAAAAATTCAAGGGTGGGGAGGGCTCCCAAGCTCATTCTACAAGGCCACCATTACCCTGATTCCAAGACAAAGACATTACAAAAAACGAAAATTATAGGCCGATATCCCTGATGAACGTAGATGCAAAAATCCTCAACAAAATATTAGCAAATTGAATTTAGCAATACATTAAAAAGATCACACACCACGATCAAGTGGGAATTATTCCTGGGATGCAAGTTTGGTTCAATATCTGCAAATCAATCAATGTGGTATAGCACATAAAGAAAATGAAAGATGAAAATCATAAGCTCATATCATTAGATGCAGACAAAATCCAGCATCCATTTATGACAAAAACTTAGCAAAATAAAAAACATAAAATAAAATGGGGGCGATAGTAATAGTACCTATTGCTAATCTCATAGTAGTGCTGTTGCAAGGAATAGCTGAGTTCTTAGATGTAAGGGCCTTAGCTTTAGTAGCTAGCACATTCTATGAGTAAAAAATCTTGATATTACTATTGCCAATGAGGAGATTGAAGCTTGATGAAGTATACTAACTCACTTATGGTCACTTCTCTGTACTCAGTGGAGCTGCAATTCAAATCCATCTACAGAGGGAGACAGAGAGTGGGGATCGCACTCCAGCCTTGGTCTCAACTTCTGCTCTTACCAGCTAGATAGGGGAGAAGAGAAAGTTCTTGAGTTTTGAGGTTACATCTGCTAGAGAGAGGAGAGGCCTTTTATCTTAGGGGACTCTGAGGCTCTGAGTCTCAGGGTCACTATCTTCAGTGCTTTCTGAACAACACTGGGAAGAAAGACCATGGCAGGATGTGCTCCTCTGAGAAAGTCTGCACTCTCTGATTTTAACAAGAGAGGGTGCAGGNTCAGATGGTGATCGGTGCAAAAGGACAAATAAAGGAGGCAGAGGGGGAAACAGTGATGAGGAGGGTGCGCTTTTATACGGGATGGTGAGGAGAGTTCTCGCGAGGGGGGCTTGGAGCAGCTATGGGTTTAGAGCAATGCAGGGAGAAGGACCAGCAGGGGTGGGAGTATGGAGGGACCTCGGCAGGGCGGAGGAGAGAAAGGCAGGGGTGTGGATTGGGTGAGGGCAATGGGAGCAGGGGAAGAGTCTTCTTGATGAGGGATTCTTAAATATCTGTCACCCCCTGAGAAGACTGTGGTCCTCCAAAGCACCCTGGACTCAGGTGGGACTCATCCCCGTGGCCTTACGTGCCTCTTGGATGGTGCCTGGCCCACATTGGGGCTCAGGACTTTTCTCCTTGACCCTTTGCCGAGCTCAGTTCTACACAGAGCTTCTTCTGAGCTCTGACATATCTGTGCTGGCTGCTGGGGAGAATGGATGGAAGCATCCAGCCCTTCCTTCCAGGTGTTCCTGGTGGCCAGGTGGATGTGTGAATATTGTGAGTGCCCTGAGAGGGAGGTGTGGGGCTGGTGGGAGGGCACTACCTATGGGACAGCTCTTTGAAGGAGCTGGCACTTGAGCAAAATATCTGGGAAGGAGAGGAATTAGCCTTGAGTGAGAGGAAGAAAGACAAAAGAGAGGAATGGCCCACAGGATTTGGGAAATGACACTTGCAAAGTATATGGTGTGTGTGTGGAGGGGAGGTTCCCAGCATTTGGGGGCTCCAAGAGTGCTCTCTGCTCTGGAATTCCTGCCCTGTTTGTGTTGGGCAAAGAAGAGAGCAAGAGAGGTCCCACATACTTTACCTGGCAAGCTGGTGCAGTCATGGGACAAGACCTGTGGCTCCCCGTCTCCCCTTCCCTGTGACTGGGAACAACAGCAACACTTGACGCATGTCACCCCCAGTCCCTCCTGGTCATCATTCTGGTTCCCTCCTCAGAGTGTTGAGAGCCAAATTTCCTGACTCGTTGGTCAGACCTCACTCTCTGGCCTGTGCTACTGTTTGAGAGGCAGGCCA
>NW_017731622.1:1103549-1107755 GCF_001890085.2 Hipposideros armiger | reverse complement strand
TTACAGCCTGATGTCGGTCGCAGAAAATGTGGGTGGGGGAGTAGCTGGTGGATAACTAGACCCAGGTCCCTCAGTCCCTAGTGCCACCCTAAGCCAAGCAAAAGAACACCTCACAGCTCCATCGGCGTACCTGGCGTTTGCATTTTCTCCTCCAGAACCAAGGCACCAGGGCTGTAAATCATTCAGAACTCAGAACACCATGCACCTCACCATGCTGAGGTGTCTAAGATCAGGCTCTGGTTCCGGTGTGACCTTGACAATATCAGAAACTCCAAAACATTTGAAGGTTCCCAGAGGAGAAAGGAGTAGCCTTCTTATTATTCTGAGAGGGTAGTTTGCACAGTCTTGGCTTCCTCAACATGTAGCTTCCTGAGTCAGCTTGGCCCGGGGATGAAGAACAAAGTCCATCAAAGTGTCTCATCTTTTCGAGCTGCTGAAAAGTTCTCTGCGTCGGTTTTATTACTTAAGCATCCCACATTCCTTTTGCACATCTCACATCCTCCTGCTCCCTGCCTTTGTGCAGGAGAGCCTTATCTTACTTTGATAAGGCTGAGTTGTCTGTAGAGTGAAGCTTTGTAAAACAGATTCTACTCTTGCATTGAATTCACTTGGATAGTGAAGATAAGTGTCCATGGGGAGATATTGTTTAATCATTTCTTTTTGGCTTTTTAAATTGAACTACATAATATGATACTGAAAGTGAACACACCATAAAGTCTGTGCATCTGTGAAGACTGAACACACCCATGTAACCAACCCTTAAGTCAAGAAACAGAACATCATTATAATTTCTTGAAATAAACACTTCACTAGAGATACGAGGCCCACGTATGTTCTTACAGTAGCATTTCGTTGCTCCAGCATCTCTTCTCTGACAGCATCTCGCCCATACATCACACTGTGGGAATTTCTCTCCCACGTGGGACTCACCTGACTCTCATTTCCTGTCTTAGCTTCAGTCCCAGCCTTTTGTATGAGTATTCATGTATCTCCATTTTAAGCAAACCCAACATATGAAAAGCCACATTTACCAGGGAGCCAGCTGGGGGTGGTCTTATTTCATAACACCAGTGTTGCTCCCTTTTTTACTGTTCCTTCAAATGGGTGAGCTCTTCTCTTGCATTCATAAAATGATTCACCTTAATCCACAACTAAATCTAATAACTAAACGTTACTTAAACACCTGCTGTGCGCCAAGCTTTCTGGCAGATACTCTGTGTGTGGTTATCAGTGGTGTGAGTGCAGTGGAGGCAGGATCAAGGTTGACTGAGACAGGGCTTCTCTTTTCAAGGATGCGCCAGTCTAGGGGGAGACAAGGTGGTCACTAGCTTGACCATGATCTTGCTCCCTAAGGGAAGGACCGGAGAAAGGCTATGAGAGAGTTGGGGGAGGGAACCCCCCCCTTATCTAATCTGAGGGTGGAGAGGGCCACTCTGGAAGACCATATGAGTTAGGGGACATTTGACATTGCCCCTTGGAGATGTGGCTCTGCCTCTTGATGGGACCTGTGCTTACATTTATGACCTGAACAATAGGGAATGGAGTCTTATGCCGTGAGAGTAGGTGCTGCCATTTAATGCATGAAGCTTACTGAAAGAGAAGATTTGGGGTTTATTAAAGGCAATTAGAGCTCTCTGCATTAGCAGTTCTGTTAGCTCAAAATGTGATGCAGTGGGTTTACTTAAACAGTCAGTTGCCCTGAGACCCATTTCTTGTGCAGTTGGCAGCTTGGCAGAGTTTGCATCTGTGGAGATCCGCCCTCTGAGAGTAGAGGCTGGAAGCACGCCTTAAGCTAGCCCCCCCCCCAAACTACATACCCCGCTCCCCTGCCAGCTTGTTCAAACCCTGCTCCTGGGCAGCAACAGCTGTGAGGTGTGGATGAGGGGCTGTTGCTAAGAAAACGATGCCAGCTTGCCTAGTCTGACGTGTGTGTGTGTTTAAATTAGCATCTTTAAATGCAGTTCCCAATAGTTATTTCAATTTTGAAACTACTGGGGATTTGGGGAAAATGGGGGTGTTGAGGGGGAGGAAAGGCGATTTGAAAAGACAAANTTTCTTTCTTCCTTCCTTCCTTCCTTCCTTCCTTCCTTCCTTCCTTCCTTCCTTCCTTTCTCCCTCCCTCCCTCCCTCCCTCCCTCCTTTCCTTTTTCAATTACAGTTGACATACACCATTATATTAGTTTCAGGTGTACAACATAATGATTAGACATTTATATAATTTATAAAGTAATCACCTCAATAAATCTAGTACTCATCTGACACCACACATAGTTATTACAATATTATGGACTATATTCCCTATGCTGTACTTTACATGAGGGGCAATTCTAAACCATGATCTCTACATAAAGAGTAGTTGCCAAACCGAATACTTACACAAAATGCGCCTGCTGGTATGTTTTCCTTTTCTTTCTGTGTCTTTTCATTAAAAAAACTTAATTGAAGCTCCTTCTATCTATATTTTCAAAAGGAAGGCAAGTGATAAACTTTTTGAAGCAAACCTGATAGATCCTGAGAAGTGTTTGGTAGATGGACAAGTGGCTATTTTGACTTCTGAGCTCTGATAGGAATTTTCTGGTAAGTTAGTGTATCCACTTAGAGAACGGATGTGTTGTTTACATTGGCGTATGTATTGTGTGTAGATCTCAAGATGTCATAAGAACTTCATGCCTCACCTTCATATAACATTTTCATGTTAAGTCTGGCACTTGGGTGTATCCCCACAACCCATATATTAGTAGCAACTCTATAGGTTGTAGGTACAGGTGTACGTTGTAGCTGTAGGTTATAGGTGTGGGTATAGTTTGTAAGTAGAGTTTTTAGTTATAGGTTGTAGATGTATGTTGTGGATATAGGTTTTAGATGCGGGTTTTAGGTATAGGCTGTAGTTGTAGGTGTGGGTTTAGTCTGTAGGTGTAGGTATAGATTATGAGTTGTTATAGGTTGTAGATTATAGGTGAGATATAGAAACAGAGGGCTTTCCACTTCTCATGCCTTTAGGTCACATGCATTTAGGACCAGACAGATCTGAAACTAGAACCAGATCTTTTGATGCCAAGATTCATGATCTTTCTGAGCTTATGTTCCTCCATGAGAAATGAGATGTGTTTCAAAGGAAATGCTTATAGTTTGCTGTTATAAATATACGTAAATGTAGATAGAGGAGGGACCTTGTCTCTGGGTCTCTACCTGGAGACACCTGTTGGTTATCTTTGGATGCATTCCCTTCAAGCCTCTTTATATAGCTTTTCATAGTATTGGAATTTCCTTAGCTATGATTATATTCTTTATCCAATTTTGTATGCTGCCTCCCCCATGCCCTGTTACTGTAACACACGGTATTTGTGCTGCTGTAAGTCTGTAAACACTTTTTACAACTGCATGCTATCCAGTACGACTGTACCGCCATTTCCTAGCCTTTCTCTAGTGTGGGATATTTCGGCTGTTTGTGCTATTTGGCTTTCTAACTAAGAAAACAATCGTTTTTGAGTTGAATTTTCTTGACTATGGTATCTTCAAGTTTCCAGTGGGAGCTTGGGGCTGGGTGTTGGCCACACCTAGGAGAGGCTGGGGGACTCCCTGACAGAAGCCTGGGGTTACACGGCTGCCAGACTCATGTGTGCCCTTGGCAGGGGCTGCTGGCCCAGAGGCCAGTGCAGGGAAGGTTGTGGGCCAGCGGTGGGGCAGATGGAGCAATAGAGGGACGAATGCCCCCTCCTTTGGACAGGAGCAGAATCCTCAGGCATAGAGGTGGGGAAAATGGATGCCTTTCAGAGATTTGGATCTATAGAGGCAGCAGAGGTGGGCAAGCTGGAAGGAACCGCCAGACTCATAACCTCCCTATAGTTTGTCCCTCTTGCATTTCTGCCCTGAGTTGTCAAAAGTTCTCTCCCACAACCAGAGCCTGGGCAGGGGACAGTCCACCTCCTTCGTAGGGCTTGGGAAACCCTAGTTGGTGCTCGTCAGAGGGGTCTTTGAAGGTCAGTGGCTAGAAGAGTGACCCCTTCATAGGACTGAGTGACTCTTTCAAGGGGAGGAGTGGTGGAGGAAGAGAGGAGAGGGAGGGGCAGAGCGTGGCACAAAGAGGGGTGGAGGGTGGGGTATGGAAGAAAGACTGGTCCCTGCGCTCAAAGAGATTGTGGGCCTCACAAGCCCTCTTCCAGCCCTGTATGTTTCCAGTCCAGGGACGCTTTTCCTCCTTTTTCT
>NW_017731622.1:1095298-1097514 GCF_001890085.2 Hipposideros armiger | reverse complement strand
GCCTGAGGGGTTTCATGATGCTTCCAGGCCTGCTGCAGAGGTGACCCTGAGTTGGGCTTGAGCTCTGGTGTCTGAAGATGTCCCCACCCAACCCTGTGACCACCCACAGGAAAGCCGGCTTCATCTTCTGTTGTGCAAGCAGCACCCACACAGGACACTATTAACTGCTTGTTGAAGAGCCCATGTGGTTTCCCTTGGCTGAGGCGGAAGGTGGGGAACCCTGGGGGAGGGTCGGCCTGGCCTTGGAGAGGGGAAGGCCCTCCTGGGATATGCAGAGGGAGCCCCAAACCAGTTTGGCCTGTGAGAGCTGGCCCAGATTATGGTTTACAATGCAAATTTGGGAGCTTGCCAGGGCCATATTAATACTGCATGAGGCAGTAAGGGGACCGCAGGCTTGAAACCGGAGCTCTGGCCTAGAATGGAACTGAACAGTGGGCCTTGTCTTAAAGGGACATGACGTGCTCCCAGAAGTATGTGTGGCTTTATTTCCCTCTCATGCTGTTTACTAGATTTGTACACAATGCCCCCAAGGGTTTAAAAAGGAAATGGCACTGTAAGGTGGGAGGTGTTTTTTATTGCATGTGGTAGCACCGTTTAATGCTCGTTGACTTAATTATTGTGTCTTTTGTTACCTTAGAGAGAGTGGGGCGGGTGAAAGGGAGAGAGAGAGGGACAGGGACAGGGAGAGGGAAAGGAGAAAACCTATGTTTCCCCCTGATATTTTGCTGAAATCTATCTCTGCTAATAAGCAGACAGAAATCTGGGTATTCATAGGTGGAACAAAATGAATACACTTCGACAGCTCAGAACCACCAACACAGCATAGAATTCTGCCCTCGAGGTGCCAGTTTTGACACTTCTGCTCTTGTAATTGAGTTCCTGGCTGTGCCCATTGTTTCCACGGAGAAGGGCAAGTCAGCGTTGTTTCTTCTTGGAATATTCGGGCCACTCACGTTTCTCTAGAAACCAAGCAGCTACCCAGTATACATATCTGGATGCTATTGGCTTATGAGGAAGAAAGGGATTTATTTCCCTTTTATTAGGGATTTATTTGAAAGGGCAACCTCTATCTAGCCTAGTGTCCTAGAGTATTTTCCTAGACATTAAAGGAAGTGTCAGCTAATAATAGTATAGTTTAGTATTACATGTATGTCAGAATACTTTCATTCTTTTCACGTTGGTTTCCTGTAGTACCCAGGATGCTTTGGGCTGCAAGTAATGGGAAACAGGGACTGAAATTGGCTTAAACAGTAAGGAAGTGTATCTCTCAGAAGTAAAACAGAGGTGGCTAGGGTGTGTGGTGGCTCTCGGGTGGGGACGGCTCAGTGGCTGAGTGACGTCTGAAGTCCCAGCTCCTTTTCTGCTGTTTCTCTATTCTGCTCCTGGGTGACAACTTTATCCTAAATCTGGTTCCTCTCATGGCTGCAAAATGGCCACAGCTGTTCCAGGCGTCACATCCAGACGTGGTAAGGTCCAGAGGCGGATGGGGATTCTCTCTTCTGGTGAGGGCTTTACAGAGAGAGGAAACCTTTCCTGGAAGCGCCCCCAGCAAGTTCTCCATCTGTCTCATTTACCGGAACTAGGCCAATGGCCCCACCCCTAAGCCAGTCAGTGGCAAGTGGAATGGGAATGTCCACTGACAGAGACTAGACAGGACCCAGCAGCTGGCGAGGAAATGGGCTCAGCTTACCCGAGGCCCAAGGCAGTATAGAGAAGGGGTGGGAGCCTGAACAAAATGGGGCTATGCTAGGAGAGAGGAGGGGAGCTGATGGCTGTTTCTTGCATCCATGAATAGCAAGAGGCAGCTCCATTTGCCTGGATGCACAAGGCGTTGTTGAACGCTAGAACGTGGAAGGGAAATTAGAGATGATTTAATCCAGGCCCTTCATTTTACAGATGAAGGAACTGACCACTAAGAGTGGAGGTGACTTGCCCAAAGTTGCCCAATCCATCCGGGAACCCAAGGCTCCAACTGTGAGGGTACGGCAGGCGTTGGCGATATTCTGGGTGATGTTACACAGCTTGGGGAAGAATATCAGAACCCGGGTGGGAGAATGTTGGCAGGGCTTCTAGAAACTATTTGGAGGGCCTGTCATTTTCATTAATAAATTTATTGATCAACCACTGAGTCTCTAACCCTGCGCTCTCCAAGTGTTGCGAGGAGAAGTGCAATAAAGGAGCCCGAAGGCGTCCAAAAGAGAACAAATTTCAACCCA
>NW_017731622.1:1073304-1088718 GCF_001890085.2 Hipposideros armiger | reverse complement strand
GTGAGGCTGGCCTTCAAACATGACCCCTTTCTCTGGTGATCTTTTAGAAGGTGGGAGATGGGGATAACCCGCGCTTTGCAAGTCAGGATGGAGAAGCAGCTTTGCTCTGGCCTTTCATCTCAGGGGAGAGATGTGTGGGGAGCGCCAGCAGCCGCGGTGGAGATAGTGCTGTTTTTCTCTTTCCTAAAGCAGCTTGGGTGATGGAGCGAGTTGTCTTAATCCCCCTTGAGCATTTTGCTGGCTGCTGTGGCCGCATGGAAAATGTCAGCGTGCTGGGCCGGGCCAGGCGTGGCTTAGAGCTCTGCGGGGCTGACGTGGAGTGCGGCAGAAAGGGAGCGGAAAGGTCAGAAAGACCTGGGACAAGGGAGTGGACGGAGCCAATGGCACAGCCCAGTAACGTTATATGGAAGATGAAATTGTAGCGTGGAGCCGAGAGGTGCCGGGCTGGGGAAAGAGACCTCAGCATTTTCCATGATTAACTTTCTAATAGTAACCGTGTGTGTATAGCTGGTGCTTAGCAACCGGGAGATGATCTGCGCTGAGTGTTTAGTAATCCAAGTGTGTGTGGCTTCCTACCACCGTCGGGTTTTCCCCATCTTGCTCCTATCACCATTCCGTCTCCAGTCATCTGGAGATCAGAATACAAACCTGTTGTCCTTGATGACAAAGGGGGAGGCAGCTAGATTTGTCTCCTGTCCTCATTGATCCATCACTCCCCGGCCCCCCGAGCCTTAAGTGACCACAGAATCCCTCTTACCAATGGCACGAAAGAAACGATTCTTAGCGAGTTCACCCGGAAGCTGAAGACAGAGCTGGGACCGCCACCCAGCCTCCTCCCTTTCAGTCCTGTGCTCTGAACAGCAGTCCCGTGCTTGCTGGCTTCCCCACATAGAGTGAGGACGAGAGGCTGAGAACATCTCTTAGGTATTCGTGTCCTTGTCTCATTGCCTGCTGGGAGGTGCTGACAGGGAACAGGCCTCCTTGCCCCTTGAGCCCCAGCTCAGCAGAAAGACCAGCAGGTGGTCCCACCTCCAGCCTTGCTGCCCCCACAGGCTGTGATGTTCATTAGATGCGTAGCTAATAGTAAAGCGTCCGATGCTGCACTAATGCCTCCATTGCTTTCAGGAATCTCTGGGGAATCCAGGTCTATGTGTTCAGCCCTGTGCAAAATCAACTGGGAGCCTGGGCTCCTTCTGAGGGACACCAGTGACCCCAGCTCAGGGAGTCTGAGGCACCCAGGCTTGGTGTTGGCCTGTGTTTTCCAGGGACTGCTTTGATTGCCGGGTTGCAGCTGTCTAATTGCCTTCTGGTCCTTTAACAGAGGAAGCCTGGGTTCCGATTACGTTGTTGCCTTCCCATATAACTTGATATAGATCAGGGAGCAGAAAAGAGAGAGGAGTTCTTACTGAAGACCCAGGGCCCTCCCGTGACCACCTCCGTGTCTCTAGCCAGGGTTGGCACCAGAGAGAGGAAGCACCAGTGCCTTCTGCCACCAGCAACCCATCCTGCATTTACAGGGTGTGCACACCCACACAGGCATGCCTGCTTCCCTGCCTTTTTAACACACCTCCCCATGTCCACAGACACCCTCGCCCTCACCCACTCACGCGTGCCCACACACATCCGCTCTCTGATCACGTACGTTGGCTCACACACCTGCAGCTCTCCATGCGTGGGCCCTGTCCACCCCTGTCTACCTCTGCACACTCAGATGCCCAACCACACCTGCTCCCCTCACAGGGCACCTCGTCATTATTCTCTTACAATTACACTGGAGGGTTCTTGACTTGCGTTATAGCCCTGGAGCCATAGAAACCTGCTGAGGCCTCACAGATGGGAGGTTCTACAAGTGTCCTCACCGAGGGTGAAGTGGGAGGAGCTAGCGGGTTCCAGCTGCTTCCTGGACCCATGGGGGGCTCAGAGGCCTTGGCTTTTTGTAGTGCTATTTGTAAAGATCTTACTTGTTCCTTAAATTCATTCATNTGCAGTTCCCAATAGTTATTTCAATTTTGAAACTACTGGGGATTTGGGGAAAATGGGGGTGTTGAGGGGGAGGAAAGGCGATTTGAAAAGACAAACATTTGGGGGTGTTTTTTGAAAAGTTAAATAAAGGAAAGAATGTCAGCTGGGGAAATGCAGGTCTCAGGGCCAGTGGCAGAACCCCCTGTGGGACCACAGAATCCCCCTACTCTGTAAAGGCGGCTCGAGGAGCCAGCAGAGAGTGGCTCATGGGAAGCCCTTAGTCCTCTTAGGGTCCCCCTGAAATCACTGTATTGCGTAAGGATTTGGGATGGGCACATGTGACTGATAACCACTCCCCAATGCAAGAGGGGTCCTGTGTTGAGGAATCTGGATGTGGTACTGAGGTGGGTGTCATTCCTCCACCCAGTCATCACTCCCAGGGGCCAGGTGGAGAAGGGGAGTCTAGTAATTAAAATGATGATGCCGAAAATGGATAATAAAAATGCTTACATTTATTGGGCACCTCCTGTCTATCCAGGACTGAGCTAAGAGCTTCACATCTCTTGTCTAAACCTTGCAGCAGCTCACAGAATTGGTTCTGTTACCCATGATTTATACAGATGATGGAACTGAGGCAAAAAGGGGTTAAGTTACCTGCCCCAAATCAATGAGGCAGTAAGTGGCAGAGCCAGGGTTGAAATTCTGGCTTCCCCGCACTAGTATGCATGCCTCTAAACTTGGCCTTTGTCAGGAATTAGTACAGAAGCTGAGGAAACCAGATGAGAGCAAGAAACCCGATGTGGAAATGGAAGAGAAGGGTTGGGCTCAGAGAGGTTTGCTGGTGCCTTCTCTGGCCTTCTCAAGGCTGCTTTTGGATGAAGGTGACACAGAGGTGCCAGCCTGTCCTGGACATTATCTTCCCCTGGAATCCTGCCCACAAAGACCATGCCAAGCTGTTGTATACCTCAGGTCCTTTGCATGTGCTGTCCTCTGTGGTTGGAATTATTGTTCTGCCTGCTTTTTGGGTGCTGGCTCCTTGTCACCTGTCATGTCTTAGCTTAGAGCCAATAGGACAGAGCAGCCTTCCTGACCATCTAACAACACACATTCAACAAATACGTATCATGCATCCATACACATTATTCTAGGTCCATGGCATATAGTAGTGAACGGATACAAATAATGTCCTCGAGGAGCTTAATTTTACGGTGGGGGGGGGGAGGGGAGGAGAAAAAATACACAGTGAACACAGCATATAAGTGAAATTTTGTAGTGTGTGATCTTGTTATTCTGTGTTTCGGTACCCATTTGCTTCTCTCAAATGCCTTATTGTGATTTGTAATTATTTTCCTTGTTTACTTGATCATTGTCTGCTAACCTCTCATGGGCAGTCCCTCTCATGAGGACCGGGACCCTGGCTGTCTTCATCACCACTCTATGCCAAGTGCCCGGCCCAGAGCCTGGCACACAGTAGATGCTCAGTAATTGTTGAGTAAACAAACAAGAAGTGTAAAGTTCTTGGATTTNAGGGAAGGTTTCCTGGAGGAGGTGACACTTAGGCCATCAAGGACAGCTGAGTTGTAGGGTGTGTGTGGGGGGTGGGCGCTTGGTTTTGCAGATGAAGGAGTCAAATCCTGAAGAAGTTATTTGTCCGAAGCCATGTAGCCATTGAAGAGCCTCACCTTCCCCAGCCCCGTTCCCACCGTGTCCTGCAGCCTCTGATACGCGTTGGCTTGTCTTCCCTTAGGCTCTCTGCTCCTTGGGGGTTAGAATTGCGTCTTACCTTGTTGAATCCTCCACGTGCATGACGTGCCCTTGTGAAGACATGATGGCACCGTAGCAGCCCTGGGTGGTTTCACAGGGTGAAGAGGGCGAGGGCCTGCCCAGGTGTGGACGGTCAGTTCGTGCTCGGTGAATGCACGAGTGCTCATCTAGCAGAAGCACACATGCATTCATTCTACAGGTATTTTGAAGCACTTGCTGTGTCCATCCTGAGCATAACAGAGCTTGTGTTTCTGCAGAGGAGAAAACCATCAACAAGAGCGATAGAATTAATAATTATAGATGGTGGGTGAGCCAAAGAAGAGGGTGATTTCAGGTTGCCACGAGAACATGTACAGAGGGGGATTGCAGAGTTTGGGGAACACCTTTCAGGATCACTGGGTGTCCTGGCTCAGGAGTGCCAGGGGAAGTGTTTGGTTAAAATGACTAGATTTTTCTACATGGACTCTGGTTTTGGCTGTAGTTTTGACCAGCCAGGTTACTTTCCAAAAGTCATTTACTTCTTTATGTCTTGTTTGCTTTATATACAAGTAAGAGATTATATGAATGATGAGATTGTAAAATCCTGCTGTAAATAAGTCAACTACCCCATTACCACCACCACCACTGTGACGGAAACACAGAAAGGAAATCTTAATCCTGCCTTAAAAAATATGCAGTACATGCAATATTTTAGGGTTTGGGCTTTCTCTTTTGAGTGGGGATTGGTCACTGGCTGGTTCCTGGTGGATAAGACTTGGATGGAGGTGTTTTGCAGGCTTAAACGAGGAAGAGAAGATCTGGGAAGAAATACAGAGGGCACTAAAAAAATGTAGACACATTTTAAGAAAGGAAAAAGCTGTATTAAAATTACGTTGATGGTAACCATTTTGAGTACCTCTTGTAATTTGTAATTGCAGAAGTCAAACGTGACTTGTATTCATCTTTTATTATTGGTATATATTGAGTATTACAATTTTAATCCAGTTTTTTCCTTTCTTAAAATGTGTACACATTTTTTTGGCACCCTCTGTAGATCCTAGCGCCTTCCTGCCCAGTAGGAACATGCTCTGTGTTGGCAAATCTCTCTTCATTTGCTGGTCAGCCCCTCATCTGCTGCCAGCTTCTTGCCTCACTCACTTGCTCAGGTGGTCCAGAGAGCCCAGCGCCCCACACGGGAGAATCTGCCCCTTTTGCACGTGTCATGGGGAGGCTCAAAGGCATCTTGTTAGTTAAATGACTTGTTAGCACATGCCTGCTTGGGGATCCTTCTGCAGTTGACATATTGCATGACACATGGGGTTTTTGCATCATGCTGAAATGCATGGCAGGCGTCTTCTGTCTCTGAGCATCAATTCAGTGCATTTCCCCCCCAATTGCGCCTTTTTGTAGGAGATTATTTCTGATGCATATTGACTTGTTATTGGAAAATGCTTCAGAGCGATAATGAGCTGGGTATTTTCCTCTTCATTTTTCATTGTTATTGTTGAATTCATATGAGTAACTGGGCTCTCCACTTATACTTTATTGATTCCTAAATTTAGGGGATGGCTCTGTAATAGACAATTTCCTCTACCCAACATGGGCAGAGAGAAGGACTGTACCTGTGGATGCTGACTGCTGGAAGTCCTGTGATTCCAGGGCCAAGGTTCTTGTCTGAGGCAGGGACACTTCTGTCCAACCCTCTCCTGACACAGCTGAGCGCCCTTGGGCAAGTCCCTCACTGCCTTTTCCCTGGTTCTGTTTTTCCCTTGCTGTCCTCCCAGGAGTCAGACCAGATGACATTGGGTGCTGGACCTCCCAGTTTTCACATTTTCCAGGCTGAGATGGAAGTCATTTTCTTTGCAGGCTTGGTGTGTGAAGGCTGGGGCATTCCTGCATTCATGGATGACACCGCTGACCCCACGTGCTCCTGCCATGGTTTTCTCAGGAGGCCTGACGGATGTGTGCTGAGTCACACACACGCACAGCCAGACTCCCTTGTGACTAAGCTGTGTGTTTTCGGGAGGGCTGGCTGGGCCCATGGTGCAGCCAGTGGGACAGCCTGAGCCCAGTGTCATCTGGATGGGGGACTGAACCGTGACCTTGCTGCTGTGGGTGAGGGGCATCTGTCTGTGGATCTCACCCATCTGGGCTCATGCAGGGCTCTTCTCTCCATTCTGGTATTCTGGCTGTCAGCTTTGCTTATGCAGAGATGAATTACTCTTGTTTCAGACTATCATGGAAAATCTTACTGTCAAGTTCTTAGGATAGGATTAAGTAGAATAGGTGATAAAGGTCATCAGCATTATTTCCAATCTCTTGATTTTTATTCACCCCTGTAGATTGTAGACAAGTGGATGCTTACAGACGTGGCAAAGACTGGGGATTTGGAATCAGGCATGCCCGCGCTTGAAGCCCAGCCATGGTGCTTTTGGCCATGTCACCTTAGAGACTAGCCTCCCCGAGTCTCAGTTAACCTTCTCTACAATGGTAGGAAACAGCATTGACCTAGGAGGTTTGCTGGTGGAGACGAAGTGAGCCAACGCTGGGTTTTGCAGTATCCCGACACTGGTGGGATGCTTCTGAGTGGGACACAGAGGAATTTCTTATTATAGTTGTGTATTTGAATGTGCCTGTGAAAAAATAGAACTGGCGCATCAGAGCTCGTGATTTCGCAGATATTATTGCTCAGGACAATGCTCATTTAAAATAAAGCGAGACAATTTAAAGTTGGCTTAAAGAATAATGTGCAATAAATTTCAGTGCAGGGTATGCAGACATGGCGGAGATCCGGAAGGTGGGCGAGCAAGACAGAATTATCTCCCATGGGAGACATGGTAGGAGCAGAATCAGTGTGTCTGTGCTTTCTGGTCTGCTCCCGGTGCAGGGAAGCTGGAGGCTGCTGTGTAAGAAGCTCAAAGAGAAAAGTTGCTGGTAGCTCAGCTTTGTGCACTGCACCAGCCTGATAGGGGACGCCGTCCACTCCCAACCGTGAGTTCTAAGTGATTCTAGACAAATGGCCACTTTTCCAGATACTTCCAGGGCAAGTGTTAGTCATTATAGAATTAGCCCTTGGGCTAGAGGAGATCTTGGAGAAAGTCTACTCCATTTTATATTGGACTTTGGTATTTAAAAAAAAATTATATAAAAAATGGACCCAGAGCAGTAATAGACATACTCTAAGACACACAAACAGTGGAGTGGCTGGGACAAATCTTCACACACGTCTGTTCTTGAAGATCTTCCTTTCCTCAATCCTGCTTCCTGTCATGGGCTCTATAGCTTCACTGTTTGAAGTGTGTTCTTAGAACAGGACTCCCCTGGACTCGGATGTGTACGTCCAGTACTGTGAGGGCCTGCTCAGCAGCATTACCTGTGTTTCTGTTTCGCTCCTGTTCGCGAGAGCGTTGGAGAGCCAACTGCTTAGACTCTGGGGGAAGAAGAGGAAATGAAGTTTAAAGTCACCAGTGTTGGCTTTTTGTGCCTGCAGTGTTGACACTAGCTGTGCCACCTGGGCCTGCTCCTGACCTCTCAGACCCTGTGTTTCCTCCCCTATAAGGTGGTCTGACCCCTGCAGGTTTGAATGAGCTAAGAGAAGGGAAAGGCTTAGTAGAGCCTGGCTCCTTTGGTCAGGGTGGAGACTGAGCTGGGAACTGGGCCATGAGGGGAGTCAGGCAGGGTGCTGGGGGTGGCAGGGGTGCACGCCTGGTGGCAGGAATAGCCCAAGACAGGCCTGCAGAGGGTAGGCAGGGTGGCCTGTGTGAGACACTGCCGGCAGTGTGGTGTGGGATTGAGGGGTCAGTCAGCAGCACAGGAGTGCAACTCAGTCTGTAACAGNAGTCACCCACCCTCGCTTTCAGAGGGAGCAGGCTGGTGGCCTGCAGCTGTGTTTGGTGTGGCCTGCACAGTTTCATAGTGTTTGGTTTCATGGTTTTCTTTTTTTTTTTTTTTGCATTCATTTTCTACATTTACAAAGTGGGAGGTTTTGAATTAAAAACTGGGTTTCTAGCTTTTCTTGACAAAATAAAAGATTGAAGATGGACACGTGTGGGCCTGCATCCCCTCCTTGGCAGGGCAAGGCAGTTGCAGCCCCTCCCATGCAGAGTTTGTTAATTACCATTGCAGCCTGGCACTCAGGGGCAGGTGAGGTTGCACCCCTTTTTTCATGAATTAAACAAACACGGAGGATCATACCTCTGCAAGTTCTCAGGATGGCCCTTGAGCCCTTGAACGCTGCTGGGTCATTCTCATTTCTCAACTGGAAACCAGCGGGAGCCCTCTCTCTGTTTTCATTTGCTCCAGGATAGTTGGATTTCATTGTATATCAGAAATAATGGCGTGCGTGTATGTGCGCGCGTGCATGCAGGAGTGGCCAGGGCTCTAGGCCGCGCTGCTGAAAGCCATAGGCCGCATCCCCAGACTTCTGTAAACGTGGCGTCTAGACGTGGGTGAAGAGGTAGGAGGTCAGAGGTCTTGGAAAGCTCAAAGGCTGAGCACAGAGAGCTCACGGGTGCGGAGGGCAGTGGCAGAATCAGGGCCTCCTTTGCTTCTCTCTTGCTGCCCAGCTTTCCCCCCATGCCAGGTCCTCAGTGAATCTTTACAGAAACAGGAAGAAGACATGATAAGTACGGTAAGGGTTCCCTTTAGCTTCTGGGATTCACACGTGGCCATTTCCAGGAAACGGGGAGCCTGGGAGCCAGCTGCGAGGAGGCACTGCCCTGGGAGCTTGCCTCCGGGGTCTCCACTGAAGTGGGGAGCCGTGTGGTTCTCTCCTCTCTGGCCCAGGTCCTAAGGCAGAGTCTGAACTCACAACACCTGGACAGGCTGCTTTGCTGTGGCCACACGTGGACTAGGTGTCAGATGACTACCTGGGGAATGTGCCAGTTAGGCAGCCAGGAGACAGAGCCTTTCGGTTCCCCCTTGCCAGTACTTTCCAAGGTCTGGTTTTTGCCTGCAGCTCTGGTGAAGCTTGGCTGGACTCTGAGGGCAGACCAGGACACCTGTGGGTGCAGAAGTCTGTAAGGGGGGCCCTGCCAGGCCTTCCAGACTTTGAGCAAGGCCTAATGTATGAGGACAGGCAGGGGGAAGCCACACGCTACCCACCACTGAGGTTAGCAGGGAGGCTCCAGGCTCGGGCGCCAGGGTAAATTGATTTTTCAGCCTGCAGAACTTCTAAAGATAGGCTCTGGTGGCGCTTTGCTGGCACTGGGCGTGATGGGCCATCTGTGACTCACAGCCTCGCCCGCTGCGGGAGTGCAGGCCCCAGGCGGGCAGCGCTGCAGTGAGAAGGGTCCAGACGCAGGAGGGGAGGGCTAATGCAATTGAGGGTGAGGGGTGAGTCAGCCCTGCCTGCGAGGCCAGGATCCACTCCCAGGCCACCCCCAGGAGGGCGTTCTGCCGCCTGGCTCCCGCAGGACTGCAGCTGCCTGTAATTTATGTGGTGCCTATGGCTGGGTGGAGCAGATGAAGCCTGAATAGAATAAATGAATCGCCAGTGTGGTTTGTGCTTCTCAGGCCCACAAGCCTCACATATTTAAGAAAATGGGCTGCTTGGTTTATTTCTTAAATCACCATTTGAAGACCCTCCACGTTCACCCTGAATGGTCCATCCTCCCCTTCCCCTCTTCCTCTGTTTCCTCTGAATTACTTAGTCGGCTCTTTTGGGTACTTGTGACACTCACATTTATGCAGCATTTTATAGTTTGCAAAGTACCTTCAGGCGACACATGTTTACTGAGCTCCTTTCTAGGCACTAGACCAGGGGTGGGCAAACTGCGGCTCGCAAGCCACACGCGGCTCTTTGGGTACGTTCCGTCTCAAAAGTTTGGCAACCCCTGGAAGAGCCAATCCTGTCCCTCACAACAATTTAAAAATCATTCAAGAGTGATAAATATATTTTTACATAATCACCGTTACGTGAATAATATCCTTTAAACATTTTATAACTGAAACTATGATAGTTTTATTTTCATTTTTAATTTTACATCAGAGCCACATGTATGTACCCAAAGAGCCGCATATGGCTCACGAGCCACAGTTTGCCGACCCCTGGCGGCTCTTCCATCTCAAAAGTTTGCCGACCCGTGCACTAGACAAACACTGGGGAAGCAGCTGTGAATAGATAGTCATGGAGCTTGTGCTCAGGGAGGTGATGATAAGCTATGGCTAACATCTAGGAAGACAACCGTGTGAAATGATACCGTGTTTGTTTATTGCGGGCTGGAAAGACATCTCTGAGGAGGAGCCGTGTTGACCAGAGAGGAAGCCAGGAAGGTGGAAATTTGGGGAAAAAGCTTTCCAGGCAGTGGGAACAGCCAGTGCAAAGGCCCTGAGTTAGGAATCAGCTGGCTTGTTTCAGAAACAGCAAAAAAGCCACTGAATTTAGAGTATGAGGGGCAAAGTGATGTGGAAGGAGGCTGGCGGGGCCTTTTCTTTTAGGCCTTTGCAGGCAACGGTGCGAGGATGGGTCTCCTTCTCATTGTACTTGGGCGTTATGGGAGCGGGTTAAGTAGCCATGCATGGGACCCGATGAACATTTTTAAAAGCTTGCTCTTACAGCAGTGATGCCAGGAAGTGCGGGCAGGAGTACAAGCGGAAGGACTTGTTAGGAGGCCACTGCATTTGTCCTGGTGAGAGTGAATGGTGCGACCGTGGCTTGGATGCTAAGGCTCAGTTCAGATGCACTGTCTCAATCCTTAGAGAAAGAGGAAGAAAGGGGGTTCAAGGAGCACCAAGGATTTTCCCCCTGGCCAGTAAGCAGCAGGGGTAAAAACTGCACCAAAGACTTATATGCTCCCCTCCTTTTAGTTCTGGTGTCTCAGGAGGCCTCCGCCTTCTCTTGTGTGATGCGGTGCTGGGTCGTGACCTGAGGGTGATCCTTGCGTGCCCCTCTGTTAGCTTGCTAGGACTTCCAAATAAATACCACGGACTAGGTGGCTGTTAGTTCAAAAACTGGCCCCTGTACATGGAGGCCGAGGAGAGATGGAAAGAGGCAGGCCACTCCAACTTGGTAGATGGCAGTTTCACTAAGCAAGGGAATTTACTTCTGAGGCTTGTCTTGGGCGACTGCAAGGTGAGTAGACCTTGGCACCTGCCCACCAGCGCTTCAAGTTCATAGTGAGGCCTTAATCGGGTTCAGTCATGTACACCATCCAGATGGTCTCAACAACACCTTACTCTCTCCAGGATACGGCCTTGAGAGTGGCTCCCACTGTGGGAACGATGGCAGAACATTCATTCCAAGGACAGGGAACGAATAAGGAGCCTCTCATTTCTGGGTCCAGCTCACAAGTGAATCAGTGGTCACATCCTCTCAATTACATCATCCAACAGGGGCTCAAGCAACAGAATTTTATGTTCTCACAGTTCTGGAGGCTGGAAGTTCAAGATCAAGGTGTCAGCGGGGTTGGTTCCTTCTGAGGCCTCTCTCCTTAGCTTGTAGATGGCTGCCTTCTCCCTGTGTCGTCACGTGGTCTTCCCTCTATACATGTCTGTCCTCATCTCTTCTTCTTCTGAGGACACTAGTCATACTGGATTATATGACCTCATTTGAACCTAATCACCTCTTTAAAGATCTTGTATCCCCACATAGCTACGATCTCAGCTAACTGGGGGTTAGGACATCTTAGGTCAACATCTGAGTTTGTGGGGGAGATACGATTCAGCCCTTAGCCACTTTCCTCCTAGAGCCAGCTCAGTACGCAGCATGGAGCTCACATGTGGTGCTGCTGTCCTTTGAACACATGGGGCCCACACTTGGTTTTCTCCGGGGCGATGACCAGTCAGCCTGAACAGATATTTGTAGGTGTCCGTGTGCAAGAGTCCAGCCCAGTACCACAAACGTGGGAGGGCAGGCGGGGTCCACAAAGAGAGCAAGTGCCCTTTGTTTGCGTGAGGCGGTGTGGGAGGAAAGGAGTGAACTACAATATCTCTCATTGCCACTGACTTCAAAACGTGTTTGGCAGATCAAGTGGTTAGATAACAAAGTTATTGAGAAGAATAGCCAGTGTTTATTGAGCACTTAGTAAGTGCCAGGCACCCCCTCCACCCCCCAGCATCCTGTAGGCTTTCTTTCAACATCACAGAAATTCTGTGAGCTAAGTGTTTATCATCCCCATTTTAGAAATTAGGAAACTGTGGCTTGGGAAGTTTCAGTGGTCACTTGTTTGTGCTCCTTTGGCCAGGGAGCTGGGGTTTGCACATGTGCTGTTTCCGATTGCAGAGTCCGCTTCTCAAACGACTATGAAATGCTTCCTTGTCCCCGAAGAGAATGGATGTTTCAGGTTCTGAATTAGACTTGATTTCTTTAGTGATGCAGGAAGTACACAGATTTCGTCCGCGTCTGTTGTCAAACTTGCAGGGGAGGAGTTTTTTGCTGTCTACATCAGTGGTTCTCAAATTGGGGCTCCTGGGCCAGCAGCATCAGCGTTACCTGAGAGTCGGTCAGAAATGCAGATTATCATGCCCTACCCCAGATCTACTGAATCAAAAACTGACGCTAGGATTGATCCAACGTTCTGTGAGTCTGCAAACCCTCCAGGTGATTCTCATTTCTTGCTAAATTTTGAGACCACTGGTCCTCATCGACCTCAACATACTAGGAATTTGCAACTGGACATCAAAGCCTTCCATGGGACGAGGACTAGAGCAGCAGCTCTCAAAGTCAGTTCCATGAGATGTTAGTCAGTGTTATGCTGAGAAGGTGTCTGTGATTAATATGTTTGAGATACATGGGTTTCCTTTGAAGATCTTTAATATGTTGACTACTCTTTTGCTCTTTTTGGAGATAACTCTGTTTCCCAAAAAGTCTGATGACTCTGTTTCCCAAAGTTACGTGATCGTGACATCTGTTTTGGGGAGCAAATAACAGGGTAATGTTTGTGCAACATGGCACTCCATAGAGGCTTTCAGTGGAGACCAAATGATCGAATTGGGAACTTCACAGTAATGAGTTTCAATCAGTCTGTTGAACACTATTGAGTAGTAGGTGCCTTCCTGTGTCAGTAGCTACGAACAGTTCTGGAAAGGAGCAGGGATCAGCATTTATCAAACACCCACCCTGTGGCAGTCAGAGTACAAGGCCCTACAACCTTAGCGGACTGATACCATCAGTCTCAAGGAGCAGATGAGAAAACCGAGGCTCAGAAAGGTGAAATGGCTTCTGCAGCTGGTGGATGTTGGAGCTGGGCTTGCCCTCCAGGGCTGTGTAAGACCCAGGTCTCTTCTCTTTCTCTTTCTGTATCACCCCTGGGGCTTGGGGAGAAAGATAGGCGCCACTCATAGAACAGAAGACCAGGCCTCCCAAGGGGCAGCTGTGAGACGATGCTGTGCAGTGCTGAGGGCCGGAGGGAGCTTGAGTGAGCCCCCCAGCATGGATAGATAGGTGGGTAGCATTTGATGTATCCCACAGCACAGTTAAAATTGTTTTGTTATTTTTTCAGTTATAGTCGACATACAATATATTATACTAGTTTCAGGTGTACGACATAGTGATTAGACATTTATTTAACTTATGAAGGGATCCCTCTGATAAGTGTAGCACCCACCTGACACCCTACCTTAGCGATTACAATATTATTGACTATATTCCCTATGCCCAGCACAGTTTTAAAAACAACATGAATTATTTTTCTGATTATAAACATAACATATGCTCCTACTAGGCAACTCTGAAAATATGTAAGATGCATATCCACTAAGATGGCTATTATTAAAAACAAACAAACAAACAAACAAACAAAAATAACAAATGTTGGCGAGGATGTAGAGAAATTGGAAACTTTGTGAACTGCTGGTGGGAATGCAAAATGGTACAGCTGCTGTGGAAAGTAGTACAGTGGTTGCTCCAAAAATCAAAGTAGAATCGCCATATCCCACAATTCCACTATGAGGTGTGTACCCCAAAGAAATGAAAGCAGGGACTTGAACAGATATGCCCATGTTCACACAGCATGGTTCACAGTAGCCAAAAGGTGTAAGCAACCCAGTGTGCACTGACAGAAGAATGGATTAATAAAATGTGGTCTGTACACACATTGGACTATTATTCAGCTTTCAAAAGGAAGGACATTCTACTATGTGGACATTCTACACATGCTACTGCGTGGATGAACCTTAATGATATACTAAGTGAAATAAGCCAGTTACAAAAACACAAATATTATATGATTCCACTTATATGAGATACCTAGAGTAGTCACATTCCTAGAGACAGAAAGTAGAAAGTTGGTTCCCTGGGGTGGGGGTGGGTGGGAATGTGGAGTGATTGTTTATTTTAATGGGCACAGTGGGTCAGGTGGGGAAGATGAAAACGTTTTTGAGATGGGTACTAGTGATGGCTGCACAATGGTGTGAATATACTTAGTGCCACAGAGCTGTACTTAAAAATAGTTAAAATGGTAAATTTTATGTTATGTGTATTTTCCCGCAATTTAAAAAAAGTGTAAAAATGAAAGCAAGTATTACATCCCAGAGAAGATTGCTGTTCATATTTGGATATATTTCATAGTGACCTTTTTTTTTTTTAAATGTATTTAGATACAGATACAGATCTTTTACCATTTTATCAATAATTCTTTGGAAATACACTTTTTGATGATGCGTATTAGTTTCTCAAGTAGATGTACTGCAATCTAATTACATACTAGGTGGTTAATCTATTTAACCGTCTCCCTGTTGTTTGGTCCTGTACGTTAGTTTCTTTTTCACTGTTTTAGGCTGTGCTGTAGTTACGGTCTGTATATGTCCATTTTTATTCACATCACAGATTGTTTCCTTAGAACAGGCTCCCAGAAGTGGAGTTTGCTGGGCCAGGACATGCGTGTGTTGAGGATGCTCCTTCTGCATTGCCAAGCTGCTTTCCAGAAGAGTCGTGCAGCACTCTGTCACGCAGTCTCACCAGGAGTGTGTGAGAAAGAGTGTCTTTTCCCATTAGCGTCCCCTCTTCCCGAAAGGGAGCCTCGAGGGTGCAGAGGGAGGAAGAGAAAGACAGCCTCGTTCCTTCAGACCTCGGAGCTGGGTCTGGGCTTGGGCATTTTTCTCTTGGGCAGCGAGTGGGTGGCTGCTGAGCGCGCCAAGACCCGGCTGATTAGTGCTCTGAATGGCCAGGGGTTCGGAACCTGCCAGCGGAAAAGAACAGCCAGTTCAAGGATAATTCCTTGACATTGGCTCTGTGGTTTTGGTCTAGAGATTTTATCAGGGCTAATGACCAGTTCAGCTCGGGCCTGGGGCAGTGCCGGTAGTCTGTAGAGCAGGCCAGGAGGGGTTCACCAAGCCTCCTGATTCTACCTTCAGACCTCACTTGGCAGGCGGGGAATGACATTTGAAAGTTGCGTTTTTCCAGTATACCCTGGTGTAATAACATTATAAGGAGTGAAAAAATAGTGCCCGCTTTCTTGTGAACATTCTTCCATTTAACGGGGAACTAAACTAAGTTGCAAGAATATATATCTTCCTGTGGTAAATTCCATACTGCCATTTACCTTTTGAATGAAAAAAAATAATTTAGGGGCTACAAAGCATTTTTTGGTTTTTGTGTTTTTTTTTTTACTTTTAAAATTTTTTGTGGCTTGTAGAAACAAATGTTTGCTTGTCCCAGCCTATTTGGGAAATAGTGTGCTGCTCTTTATTCTCGGCTGACAGCATAAACACAGGTCTGGAATGAACGGCTTGTTCCTCTGGAATTAAGCTCCCTGATGGGCGGGTGGGAGG
>NW_017731622.1:1047591-1072954 GCF_001890085.2 Hipposideros armiger | reverse complement strand
GGAGCCCTAACAAGGAAGGCTCCCTCAGAATTCCTGTGGCTTTTGGAATGTTCTTGAAAGGACAGGTTTCCTGGCTCTGACCACATGCAGGGGAGTGGGACTCCCTGAACCGTACCTCTTGGATGTGGAGATGATGTGAGGAAAATTGGATGAGTCAGGAGCCTGATGATCAGGATCTGTCCAGTTAGGCTCACTGTTGGTCTCAGAACTTCCAGGAGAAAGTCTAAGTGGCTTTCTAACTCCACATAAGGCAGTGAGGTTAAATTCACCAAGGAAGGATGGGGGGTCACGTCAAAAGTCCTTATGAGGAGATGGGAAAAAGAGTTTCTTTCTTCCAAGCAGCATGGTTTTCAGGGACCAACTTTCCCTTGCACCTTTTCTAGTTTATCCTAGCAGTTTATCCTAGCAGTTCTCCCTCAGTCACCCGCTGTGTGCATTTCTCCTCTCCACTGCCGCTGCCTCTTGTCTAGTTCAGTTTTCATTGCTGTTTGCTTGAGCCATTGCAGTAGTCTTCCAGCTGGCCTCATGACTTTTTTATTTCTGATTATACATATGACTACCCAATTCAACTTTTTAAATGTTAGCTGATTATTTCGTTTTCCTCATCAGATACTCTTTCATGGCTCCTCATTAGCCAAAGGAGAACAAAAAGTCCAAATGTCTTTTCTTGGTGTTTAAAGATCTCCATACTTCTTTCCTGTGCCCCTCTCTTTCATGTCCCTGGCTGTCAGCCCACAGAGCTACACCCTGTCCATGTACCTCTATTTTCTGCCTCATGTGGTAGTTCATTCTGCTCTTTCTGCTTCCTTGTCTGTGCACCCCTCTATCCCACTAATTATTCACAGCCTGGGGCCACAGCCAGCTCTTCCAGGGTGCTTCTGTTTTTAGTGCTCAAGCTGGAAGTAATCTCTCCCCCCTTTAACCAGCACCCCCTCCCCCATTCCCTCTCTTAAAGCACTAAACTTTTGTCTCTTCTGTTAGAGTTTTCTAAATACTGGTCTTACCTCCTTGAGCTTTGTATTGCCAGTGTATGGTGCCTTGCACATGGCACAAACACAGTAATATTTGATGAATAAATGAACAAATGCTTGAGGGTGTCTAGTGGTGATCGGCTTTTATTTTCACCCTGCTCTACTACTGGCTCTGCCTCACTTGGACAGGTTACTGCTGGGGACAACTTGCTGCCCGGGTACTTCTTCACTTAATACGTACTCTTGTGTATTTACAGGCACGTAGCAAGGGGCAGCGGGTTAGTGATTCATGAGTAGGTGGAAAAGGTGATTGACTTGAGAGCTGCTGACTCAGCTGCCAGCCACTAACCTGGGGCTCCTCTGGGCTATGAATCAGTGAGTGGATGGTATGAATGAACAGATGGCCGTAGAATCTCAGGGGACCCAGGTCTTCTGGATCTGTACTTCACAGCTTTAGAAAGAAGAACATGGCCCGGGGCCCCATGGGGAATGCAAGAAGCCCCAGTATAAACGCAGCACATTTTCCTGGAGAACCAGTTCTTCTTGGAGTTTGGGAATATAGACAGATTCTTTAATATGCAGTCACAGTTATCATGGGGAGGAATGCAACTATGTATACATTTTAAAAGATAAAATGTAACACTTTAAAGAAGCTTCCTGCCTGTGGAAGGCTTGCTTCAGGTTTCAACCCAGGCTCCCAGAGGTATGATACGGGTTGGTGTTTCATCTTCGGGTCTTCAAGGGCTGTGATGGAAAAGTTTGCCAGGATCTGGGTTAGTTCAGCCTCCTCCCACCTGTTTGCTAGTTTCCCCATCACCGCCTCTCCTCCCAACGGCCAATCTTCAGCAGGGTGTGAACTGCGTTAACAGTCTCAGTCTGTGCAGTCACCCATTGTCGATGACAGGTTAGACTTGGAGAGTGCACAGAGCTGGGTCTGAGTCTCTCCTGAAGCACAGACATCGCATCTGGAAGACCATGGGGGAAGGGACACTCATGCTGTGTGTTTCCAGAGGACAGACAGGTATGCTGGAAACATGATAAGACTGAAAAGCACATGTGGAAGACATTATATAGCTAGTGAAGTTGAAGCCCACCGGAGTCAGTGTGAGAAACTCTTTCCAGGCAGGAACGTAACCAAAAAGGGACACCTGGGAGCACTTCAGTTGATTTGCTACTCAGCTGTACCCTTTGTGAGGAGACCTGCTAGTGCCACATCCCAGTGACCTGCACCCCTGCCCCTCCCTGCACCCTCTCCCTCTTTTCAGTCATGCTGACCTTTGCCCAGCTCTGTGTGACCTTGGGCAAGTCACATGCTCTCTCCCTTAGTGCCTGACTTGTTGAAAGAGAAAATACCTGAGGCACAAGGCCGTTGTCATGACAACTGATGTAAGCTACAGTAGCAAAAGGTTTGATGATTGATACCTTGTAACTAATTTGGTACAGACCACTCCCTGCACTGGGGAACCCCACAGCACCTTTGCCGCTTCAAACATTGTAATGGATCCACCGTTTGCCCCCTTGGGTTTCTGGAGAACCGGTTTAAAGAGTGCCAGCTCCACGCGGGCAGGGATTTGCCTGATACACCCTCGTATCGCCCCTGCTGGAATAGTGCCTGGGGCATAATAGGTGCTGGACCAGCATTGGATGGCCAGATACAGAAAGTAGACCCACTAACACCAGAGGATGTGCTCAGAATCTCTGAGAAAGTTACATGCTAAAATGTTGTGAATTTAACTACCTCTTCAATTTGAAATAAAGTTACTAGGCTTTTCTGGATTGCTCCTTAGGAGCCTAGAACTAAACTCTAGGTCTCATGGAATGTTCCAGGTGGGCGGATAGGTGGGGTTTCCCATATATATATATGTATATATATATATGTATATATATATACATATATATATATATATAGGGTTGTCGGAAAAGTCATGACACATTTTTTGCAACAATAAACATAGAAAAAAATACGTCATGACTTGTCCGACAACCCAATAGTTGTTTCTAGAATGTAAGTGAAGTTACCTTTCTCTCCAAGGTACTGTGGTGAGAGGTGAGCAGGATCTGTCTTTAAAGGGTTGAACTAACTCTGAGCCTTGGAAGAAAGAAAAAAACCTCAACGTGTATTATAACAGTGTTTGAAGTGATCAAGAAATCAGTCTTTGGGGTCAGCCAGGTGGCTCAGTTGGTTAGAGCACGTGCTCTGAACAACAAGGCTGCCGGTTCAATTCCCATATGGGCCAGTGAGCTGCGCCCTCTGCAACTACATTGAAGACAACGACTTGAGCTGAGCTGAGCTGAGCTGCGCCGAGCTGCCGATGGCTCAGTTGGTTAGAGCGCATGCTCTTAACAACAAAGTTGCAGATTCAATTCCCTCATGGGTTGGTGGGTTGTGACCCCCTCCCGCCCACAACTAGATTGAAAACAGCGACTGGACTTGGAGCTGAGTTGCACCCTCCACAACTAGATTGAAGGACAACGACTTGACTTGTTGCTGATGGGTCCTGGAAAAAAAACACTGTTACCCAATAAAAATTTAAAAAAGAAAAGAAAAACAGAAATCAGTCTTTGGGAAGGCTCCTGTGATTCTCCTCCAGGTAGCTTGTTTTAGCTAGGCCAGTATTTACACTTTGGTATGAGGTCACCAACTATATACAATAGTCCTTTCTTATCTGTGGTTTTGCTTTTGTGGTTTCAGTTATGTGTGGTCAACTGTGGTCTGAAAACATTAAATGGAAAATTCCAGAAATAAACAACTCTTAAGTTTTAAATCGGGCACTGTCCTGAGTGGTGTGATGAAACTTTGCTGTCCTGCTCCGGCCGCCTGGGATGTGAATCATGCCTTTGTCCAGCATCTCCACACCATATACACACGCTCTCACCTCTGAGTCACAGGAGCTGACTTGGTTACCACATCCGCTGTCGGCGGTATCTCAGGGCTTGTGTTCAAGTCACCCTTCATTTATTTATCATAGTCGCAAAGCACAAGAGTAGTGATGCTGGCAATTCGGATATGCCAATGAGAAGTCCTAAAGTGCTTCCTTTAAGTGAAAAGGTAGGTATGTATAGGAAACACAGAATATATAGGGTTCAATGCTATCCATAGTCTCAGGCATCCACTGGGGGTCTTGGAATGTAGCCCCTGCAGATAAGGTGGGGCTACTGTGCTAGTGTATACCTGCCTTGCTCAATTATATATTACCTTTTGTGAATTTTGCTCATATGAGTTGGGCCTCTTTCTCTGACAAACGTAACACTCCAGGATATGATATGTCTTTTGTACCTTTGTACTGTATGTATTCATTACTCGAAAGAAATAATAACAAAACATATTGATTCCTAAGATGAAGAAGTGATAATTTGACCTTTGAGCTATCGTTTGTGTACTTCATTGAGATTCTTGAGGTGGCTAGGTTACTTTTTGTTTGGAAGATGGATTTTATAATTACATTTTTAAACTAAAAGGTCTGTTACCATCCCATCTCCTTCTCTGACCTAGACAGTTTGGAGTTGATGTATCTGCCACATTTCAGCCAAAAAGGGTCTTACCTGTTTATACTTCTTCAATAGAGTTTTCAAGCAGTCTTGGACACATCAAACCAAAATGAAAAGTCTGTATTATAGACTAATGATATTTACCATTATCATTATCATTGTCATTTTTATTATAATGGCTTCTTTTCAGTATCTGTTGGGGGTGCTTGTAGCTTTACACATGTGATCTCATTTAATCCTCATGGCAACCTAGGAGGAATGTATTATTGCCATTTTCCAGATGGGAAAACTGAGTCTTAGAGAGTTTGTGGCTTGCCCAGTTACACAGGGTGGGGAAGTGGTAGAGGTGAAATTTGAACTTGGTGATGTGAGAGTTCAGGCTTTGTTATCAGACAGAGTGAGTCTTTCTTTTAATGTCAGTGGGGGTGTCAGAGATGTAGGGGCCACGTTGTCTCCTTCCAGATAAGACACAGCTGGAAGTCAGGACCAGCCAGATGGTCTGTGGTTAAACCTCAGCTCTGATTCCTCTAGGGCAACGGTTCTCAACCTTCCTAATGCCGCGACCCCTTAATACAGTTCCTCATGTTGTGGTGACCCCCAACCATGAAATTATTTTTGTTGCTATTCTATAACTGTAATTTTGCTACTGTTATGAATCATAATGTAAATATATTTTTGTTTTCCAATGGTCTTAGGCGACCCCTGTGAAAGGGTCGTTCAACCCCCAAAGGGGTTGCGACCCACAGGTTGAGAACCGCTGCTCTAGGGGATCCTGGTGGAAAAGGGCCCAGTAAGATGAAGTTTGCAGAGAGGGCTTCCTGGAGGAGAGGCTCTGTCAGGCAAGAACCATGGGAGCTTTTGGTCAGGTGGAAGGAGGAAGTAACCTGAGAAAGGAGTGAGAGGCAGCTCACTAAAATGTTTTGGCCTCAGCCTTCCCATCTTCTTAGGCACGTTCAACTATGAATAAAACAATACAGGAGGCATTTTCACCATGTAAGAGACATGCTATACAGAAAAAGCGTTTCCTGCATCAGAAGCGTGATTATCAGCGGGAGTGTTGGGCTGAAACGTCTCTCTGGGTGACTTTTTCTCCCTTCCCAGGCACTGCAGCTGTTGTGTTTCATGGCAACCTGATGTCATGGAAAGCAGCTCCTTTTGGAGTCCTCAGACGTGTGTGCTCGTCCTCACTGTTAGATGTTCTGCTCTGTGACCTTGGGGCCGCCCCAGAGCTGCTCTGTGCTTCGTGGGTCTCACCTGTCAGATGAGGGGTAACACTGGTTGATTTCCTTGGGACTTGTAGCTCTAAAATGCTGGAGCATGTGATCTAATCATGATGACACACAGTCAGCAACAGTGAAATCCCTGACACATCCCCAATTGGAATTACATTTTTATGAGTAGAAAAATTGTCTCCTGTCTCCTGGGACCTTTTCAGTTAACTAGGACGCACCTGACTCGGGTCTGCTTACAGACACTGAGAATTTGGCATGTGGCCCGAGGCCTCTGCCTCCCACCATGGGTACCAGTGCCCGTTCGGTACTTGAAGGTGGACATGCCTAGGGCTCGTCTGCGGGCTGGCTTTCTCTCCTCTGCAGAGACCAGGGGTCTGGGTTTGCCTCTGCCCAGCTCTGCAGATGTGCCAGGAGGAGGACGGGTGGGGCTGGGAGGCAGGGATGGAGGACAGTGTGGGTGGGGGAGGAGGCCCTGAAATAACAAGCTCAGTGACTCACTCAGCGTCTGCTGTAGCTAGAGAGAGTCAGGGAGGGGTTTATGTGCTGCCTTGTGTAGCAGGTGAGGAACCATCCATGAGATGGCATTGATTCATCATCAGGGGGCGGCACATCCTCCCTGGGCACAGGCAGGGAGGAGTGGGCGCAGAAGAAGGTTCATTGAACTGGGAGGCAGGAGAGCAGCAGGTTCAAAGCAGGTGCTGCTGTGCACCCCCGAACTGGATTTAAAGCTGTCAGTGAGTGCTCACACCACGACTGCGTTACAGAAGTGACCTCGTGCCATCCTCATAGCCATACCAAGAGGGAGGCACTGTTATTCTTCTCAGTTTGTGGATATGAGTCTGAGGCATAGAGAGGGTAAGCATCCTGTCTGAAGTCACCCAGCAACGACAAAACGGAGCTGGATTGCTCTTGGCCTTGGGAGCCTATGGGCTTAATCTGCATCAGTGATTCTCAGCCTTGAGTCCTGCGTCAGAATCACCTGGAAGGCTGGGCCTGGGATGGGCCCGAGAATGTGCATTTCTAATAAGTTTGCAGGCAGTGCTGATGCTGTGGGTCAGGGACCACACTTGGCAAACCCCTGTTCTCTACTCATCTTCCCACCCCACTCTCCTCCGCTGTGAAACGAGACGCTTGGAGTCACCTGCCACACATACCATCCTTCTCATCAGTCATAATTATGTTTTATTTTGGCCAATTTAATTTATGAAAGAGCAAGAGCAGTTTGATAAACTTTCCTACTGCTACTGTGTTTCTGCCACTTGTCTTTTAGTTTTGACAACTTGCTGTTATATGTGCTGATGCTTTCTTGCTCGTTGTGTAAAGTCCTTGACTCTCAGACCTTCACTTTGGGTTATAGTCTTCGTCAATATAAAGCCTCATGCACTGTCTAATTTAGTGTCTTTTGCCTCGAAAGTCTCTTGATCTGGATACCAATGCCTCCATCCTGGCATCATTGCTCTAGACCAGCAGTTCTCAACCTGTGGGTCGCGACCCCTTTGGGGGTTGAACGACCCTTTCACAGGGGTCGCCTAAGACCATCGGAAAACAAAAAGATATTTACATTATGATTCATAACAGTACCAAATTACAGTTATAGAGTAGCAACGAAAATAATTTTATGGTTGGGGGTCACCACAACATGAGGAACTGTATTAAGGGGTCGCGGCATTAGGAAGGTTGAGAACCGCTGCTCTTACTTGATTTTTGCTGACTTATTTTTGTCCATTATTTTACTGTTAACCTTAATTTGTCACTTTTTTAGGGTATATTTCTTATAAAAAGTATATATAGTTGAATCTATTCATCATACATAGTACCATATATTGATAGCGTATATATGAGTGTGTGTATATTATGTATATATACATACTAAAATTTTATTCTAAAAATGAATATGTTTTGACCTTCCGACTTTCTTGTTTTTAATTTTTTTTGCTGTATCCTTGTCTTGCTATAATGAACCATTTTAAATTTTATTTTATATTTTTCTCTAGTGAATTTGTATGTTAGCTGTACCTTTGTTACTTATCAGATATTTAAAATTTTCTTCAGCCATATTTTGCTAATGGTTAATGTGCAGAATGAGGCAGCATCTTTTGACTCCCTACCGTGTAAGGTAATTACAGTTTTGCCTTTTTATTCCCCCACCCTATACTGTTATGTTCATGCTTTGACTGTATAATCTGATATTTTAAATCTCTGTTGTATTGTTACATTTTACTTTTTCACACTTTATCTTTAAAGAAGTTTTATTTTTAGTTTCATTTTGATTTGTGGTATATCACAGTTGTAACAATTATTTAGACCTAATGGATCTGAGCGTTCATTGCCAGATCTTTATTACCATGGGTATCCCCCCTCATTATTGAAGTCCTTATTTTGATTAACATCTTTGTCATAAATATGAAAAGCTTAACACCTATGTCACTTTTCTGAAAAATTTGTCTTGATTTATTGCACTTAGTTTCTTCCAATATGAATGGCAAACTTGGCCCTGTTTTTGAGTTTTGCAGCGTAGAAGTCAGATACCAACCTAGAATTTCTTCCTTTCGCTGGTAGCCTGCTACCTTCTGGGTGGATGCTTATAATAATTCATCATGACATAGATAGATAGATAGATGGATAGATAGATAGATAAAGTAAGTAAGTACATGAGTGAGTGAGTGAGTAAATAAGTAAGTAAAAAAAATATACCTAGTAATCAGTGAGTCTTTTGACCCTCAGACCTAGGTCTGTCTTCAGTGTTGGAAAGTTTCCTTGTAGTCTCATAATTTTTCAATTCAGTTCATTCTGAATTGACTGCCTGCCCTCTATCTCCGTCATCTTTTTGTATAACCTACTATCTGAGACCTCACAGTGTGTCTGCTTATACGTTTCATCCTCTTCATTTTGGAAGTGCTTTTTAAATATGTCCTTCACAGTCCTCTTGACTTTTTCAGAGATAAGTCCTCTTGACTTTTACTGCAGACGTAGAGGAGATGGTTTCTCAATGCTTCAGTTATCCTAAGAGTTATTTACTGAGCACGTACTGTGCCGTGGGCACTGTATTAAGCATTTTGTGTGCTTATCCCATATAATTCTCAGAACAAGTCTGAGAGGCATGTGTTTTGAATGTCCCCACTCTATAGACTTGGGAAACAGATGCCCCGAGCAGGAAAGGACTGAGTGTTGGGGCCAGGTTCAGGGCCAGATGGTTTCTCTGCAGAGCCTGTACTCTTGGCTATGATAATATAATTTAATGCTTTTCTAACCAGTAGTTCCTCCTTAAATCTCTTCTTCGTTTTACATGCTGTGTTCTCTAATTTTTGTGTTTCAGAATTCTTTCACAGGCCTGGCAGGAGGTTTCTGTGCTTTTTCATCTGTGACTGTGGACCGTATTTGCCTATAAGTAGGGAGGCTCAGTTACCCTGGGGCCCTTTGCTGGGCCCCTCACTGCTGACAGAACGCTCCTTCGTCTTGGCTCTCACTCCAGGGCACTGGTTGATGAAGTCTTTCATGATCTAGTGAGCTGTAAAGTGGGGCGAATGACCTGAAGCCTGAGAAGTTCCAGAAGGAAAACGTAACCCTCGTGACATTTCTCCCCTGTGTTTGGCTCCTATTACACCATGAGCCAACTGTTTGCATCTGGCTTGCTGTTGGACCTGGTCACCATGCCAGGTACAAACTGTCCTTCCTGGAGCTGCCACCTGCCACGTTGGGGACAAGCCCCTGCCCCCAGTTAGTTTTCTTCTTCATGTACCTGCCATGTGATTCCTGAGCTTCCTAAGGCTACTGATGACACATGCTGCTGTGGCAGCTCAGTGACAAGAGGGAGCCTGGTGTGTGTAGCTTCACTGACCCACGCTTGGCTCACCGTCCCGTTCAGTCCTCCCCACGTGGCAGCTGTGATGTGCGGTTCTTCAGCGGCCTCTGCCCCTTGCTGCACAACCACTCTGCCACTTCTCACAAAGCCAGGCTGTCCAAGGAGCCTCCCTGCCTTTTCCCTTTCTTCACCGCTGTTTTTCTTCGAGAGGTTCTTTCAGGTTTCTGGCACAGGGATAGCACCTGTTCCTAGTTTCCTGAGCTGTTGCACATTTCCCAGGATTGCTGTTCTCGTTTGGTTATGTCAACGGGGATCTGGGCAGGAAGGCATTACAAGCCTGTGCTCATGTTGCCATGGTGGCCCATAAAATGACAGTTCCCTCCAAAGTCTTTCTCCCTCCACTGCCCATGCTCATGAATGTGGCGGTGCAGGACAAGTCCCAGCTTCTGCCGAACTTCTCTACGTACTCACCTACTAGTCGCATGTCCCACTTTGTCCCTTTGTCCCCACCTCAGATCTCAGGTCTTAGCAGGAGAAGACTGGGGGGGTCCTCTGGATTTGCCATTGAGTTGTATGAGGCCATTGCAGCCTCAGATTCTGTGGCTCTATGAATTGGTCCTGATAGTCTAGGTCAGGGTAAGATACACTCTCTTTTAGGAGGTCAAGAGACTTTATCATAAAGAGTGGGTCTTCTGCCAGCTCTCCTGTATATCACATGGCCTCAGGCTGGTAACTTGGACTTTAGAGGCCTATCTAGGGGTTTCTGAAACTTAGAGGTGGATGCAGTCACGTGGCATTGATTCATTGTCAGGAGGCGAGAGAAGCAGTGTTAAGAATACACCGAGTGTGTCTCACTCATCCTCAAGGGTCATGAACTTGGTGTATCGCTTCCATCCATCTGTGTCTGGCACAAGGCACAGTCACATCCTTGAGGTTTAGTTGACGGACAGTCATTTCTACCAAGGTACCTGACACTCCAGAGCCATCAAATGCCATATGCAAATGGCCTTTCCTCGCGGGCTAAGAATGGAGGCTCTTTCCCCATTGGACTTTGATTATTCATAAATGAGAGTCAATCATAAAGCACTGACTGCTGCGAAAAGTTCATTAAGTGAGGTTGCAGGGTTTTTCCAATGAGAACTAGGACAGAAAACAAGCAGGATGCATACAGATCAGTGATGAACTCTCCAGGGAAGTTGGAGGTTTGTTCTCTGAAATGTTGCTTGCTGCCATGCGTTGGCCTCTGCAGAGACCATGGGGGATGCTGGTCCTTTCGTTTCCCTTCCCAGCAGAGTAAATCTAGGTGATGACATGGTGAGGGGAAGGAATGCAGGAAGAGCAAGGTTGGGGGTGGGGGCCGGTGAAGACCGGGGCAGGAAGCTTGAGGAGGGGAAGAAAATGAGCTGAGCTTAGAAAATGTTGACCTTGAGGTACCCCTGGGACACCAGGTGAAGACAGCCAGTAGAGAGCAGGAGTGGGGGAAGTAGGTCCGTGGCGGTGCCGAGGGTGGCGTCGGACTCCTATTTACCTTTGTGTTTTGTGAAACTCAATGTTTTTGAACTTCAGTTACCTTATCTTTAAAATAGGAGTGTTCATAGCACCTCGCAGTGCTGCTGTGGAATCAATCCAGTCAATAAACATGTGGTGTTGCTTTGGGTACCCCACTGGCCCGATAGGGTGCTTAAAATCTCTTCTTTCAAGGATGCTTTTTCTGGAATATTCGTTGTCACAGCCATGAGGGACTCTCACATCTGCAAGGCCTGTCCTCTGGTGAGGAGGATCTTGATCAGAAGGGCGACAGAGCACAGCCACCCGAGTCAGCCTGAGCCAGCCTCCGAGGCAACAACAACCTTGGACTCCAAGTGCCTTCCTCACTGGCACCTCAAGGAACATTCTGAGAGTAGATGCATGGAGAGTTTGCTTTGTCTTCCTTTCACAAATGAGGAAAACAGGGCCTGAGAAGTCAAGGGCACTCTTTGGCCAACGTTTTTGTTGGGGCATGTCACCAGGGGTGCAGCAGGTAACAGGAGTAGGCCACATTCTGTCCTCTAGGCTCCGGCAGCCATCGGGGCTGTGGGGCAGGACAGTGGCATGACTGAGGTGGGACTTGGTGGTAAGAGTCAAGGTCAGGCAGCACGATGCTAGCGGGTGTGGAAGGGAGACAGATCAAAGCAGGGCCACCGGCATGGAGTCCGTCACAGTGACGACAGGCACGAAGCCACACAGTCCAGGTTGGACTGGAGCCAGGCAGGCCTTTCAGAGGTCTGGCCTACTTCTTGGGACTCTGCCCCAGTATGTTAATAATGTTAGGAGTTCCCACTGGACTTTTTGTTTTCAACTGTTTTTGATCCCATCCCCTTTATATGACTGACCAACTCCCAGAAGGCAAAGGCCTCTTTTTGTCTTGTCCACCCTTGTACGGGGGAAACCAACATCATACAGGGCTCGCGTCCTCCTGCCTCATTCAGCAGGCCTGTGGCTTATTGTATCAGTATCCTTGTCATTATGCAAGGGAGGAAACCTAGACTCGGGGTGCAGTGTTTCACAAACAGAGCCAGACACAGGGCTCCCTGGGCACGTAGTAGGCTTATAAGGAATGTGGTACCTTGATTGGCACCATATCAGAGTTCTGTGTTTGATGGTGCCTTCCACATTTCATTGGTGTTTATCTTGTGTCCTCGGCTGTGACTGTGAGCCATTGGGGACCGGGATAACCTCTTCCCTGCCGCTCCGGGTTCCCAGCTCCAGCTTGGGCACATATTTGCCTCCTGTGCTGATTGACCGGCATGGTGTCAAACGTGTGGCCTTTTGCAGGCAACTCTAGGAGGGCGATGAGCTTTATAAATCTGCGTGGTGCCTGAAATGGAACCACACACATAATTCACTCACACCTCCTAGCTCCGCCGGGCTTGCATTCTCTCTGTCACCCTGCCTCCAGCTCATGCTCGATGCCTTGCAGTTCTGGACCTCTCCAGCACACGGTGGCACGTCCGGCTTGTCCCAAATTCCTGACCTTTAGGCCTTGGGTCCCCATGGGCAGCTCGTTGCCATCCGAACACCAGGCCCTGGCCCTCAGTGAGGCTTCGTCAGGTGTTCTACACCTTTCCTCTGCTTTCGAAGCACTGCGCCTGCCTGGGCAGGGTGGGTGGAGAAGGGGGTGATAAATCAGGGGTGCCCTGGGAGTGGGCAGGGCTCCTGATCTGAAGCCAGGGCCCCCATTTAGAAAGCCTTGCCAGAACGAGAGTGGTTATTGAGTCCATTTAAAGGGCCCCGTGCCAGGAACTGAAGGGAATGTGAAAACACAATCACTGTTTCCAGAGAGACAAGACAACTGGCAGAGGATTCTAGAGAAAACTTAAACTTGTGTTTAACTACTGGTTCACACGCCCATTTACCAGCATAGATCTTAGGTGAATGATTTCACTTCTCTTAACTTAGCTTCTTTGTACACTTTTACAAGGTTTTCGTGAGCATTACTATAGCAAATATTACATTGTAGGCATCCACTAAGTATTAGGTTAAAACACTCTGGCCCTCATTGCCACTGCAGCGATAAGAGCTTACCCTAGATAGCGCCTGCTGGGTGCCAGGCCCCTTTAAAGGGGCTTTACAAGCATTCACTCATTTTATCTTCATGGGAACCCAGGGAAAGACTGAGGCACAGAGTGTTATAAGGAACTAAGATTGCAAGGTGTGGAGCTGCGGTTTGACACAGGCAGTCTGGCCCCTGAGTCTGTGCAGATCATGCATTGCCATGCTACATGGCCTTGCCTTGACTGGTCTATGAGACCTCGGACAACGTTCCTACACTTTAGTTTCCTCATCTTTAAAATTGGAATGATTAGGGTGCCAACTAGGACCCTTTGGAAAATTCCTTGGGCTTTGTAAAGGGCTTGGCAGGATGCCTGGCACAGTGTAAGCACTCGGTATACAGCAGCAGTTCTTTCCTCGGGGAACCCCTGTGCACAGGTCACCCAGAATGCAAGCTATCAGATGTGGAACACCCCCAAGGCGGCACAGCTCTTATTTACAGTGCGTTTGCAGTGTGAGCTTAGCATAGGCTGGAGATGGAGAGAGAGGAGGGCGTGTTCCAGTGATGGGGCAGCTCAGGCCACAGGGCTGGGGGAAGCAGATAGGGAGGAGGCCAGGGTGCCGGGGGCGGAGTCTCGGTGGGAACGCCGGGTTTGGGAAGTTAGCTTGGGGACTTCAGGCATAGATTGTGACCTGTGGGCTGTGGGGACGTGCTGAGGGGTGTCATGATGGTGGGGGTCACTTCAGAGTCTTCCAGACTGTTCAGCTTGGCTGTCACAGACAGGGGACTTCTCATTCATTCAAACCCTGCCACCCATCCCTGGTGAACAGAGCGGTAGTCACAGAGGGAGGGACTTCCAGGGCATAGGATGCTCGCCCGCTCCTCCATCTGTGATCCCGAGGGGCTGGCCCTAGACCCTGGACACGTCCGAGGCTGTGAGTGTACTGCCGTCCAGCTGCTGTTTGTGTCACAAATGCCTGTCCCACAAGGGACATTAAAAATAACCCAGTGGCTAATAGCATTTCTCAAAATAACTGCTTGCAAAGTGCTTTGTTGGGGCGATTGGCTACTAAAATTAGATTGCATGGTGTGTGTCTGCTTGCGTGTGTATGTGTGTGTGTGTATGTGTGTGATTTTTAAACCCGTTTCCCCCAGGGCGAAGCCCACGATTTGTGCTCTTTTGTTCTGTGGTTCCTCCTATCATTGCTGGGTGCCCCAGACCCTTCTTTCCCGGCTCACCCCATGATGCCCCCTTCCATCCTCCAGGCCTCGGCAAATTGGAGCAGCTGCTGCCCTACATTACCTGCTTGTCCTGCCCCGAGGAGCAGAATTTTGAAGAATCTTGGGGGGCAGGGCGGCCTCATTGTGGCGGTGGCCTCATTCCTTGGTGTGCCAGGTAATAATAGCACACCATGGGGGGATCTTGCTCAGCGTGCTGTCCAAGGGGCAAGCTGGGCCACACAGTGGCAAGGCAGCCCCACTCAAGGTGCCCTAGTAACTGAGGGCACGGCCACATGATGTGCCCAGCCCTCGTTCCAAGCTAAGGCCCTGGATCCCTTCAGCGGTCTCCCAGCCAGTCCTTGGGGCCACCGGGCCACTGGCCACTCAAACCCAATCATTGCTCTACTCACTAATAATGCAAAAGGGAATGTGGGTATCCTTAGAGCGAGTCACAAAATAAAGGGCATCAGCACTGGGGGGATTTTGGATGTAGGACAAACAGAATCTGAGAGCCAGGGACTGGTTTTCTTTTAAATAACGACTTGCATTGAAAGAGGTGGGTGGCCTCAGTGTTCCCATGTTTGAAATAGAAGAACATTTGGTCATTCATTTAGCAAGCATTTGTTGAGCGTCTGCTGTGGCCTGGCTCCGTGGTGGGCACTGGAGTTACAAAGGATGTTTCAAGGTAAAAGCGAGGTCAAGACAGATGTCCAAGCCAGTGTGCTGTATGCATGTGGCGCTTTATGGGGCCTGAGGTTCTGTGTGGTCCAAGGTGAGAAGCGCATGCCCTATACCCAGGCCACGTCGCTGGGCCTGCTGGCCTCGGATGATCCCTAGAGATTTGGGTCCTGGAGAGGAAAACCTGTGTGTTTTACCCAGAATGGAGACCCAAGGAGAAGTGAATGTCCTGTTCCCTGTGGGAGCTGAGTATATTGGAATGTTTCTATAGTGGGAGAAAGAGCACAGGCCCTGGAGTCAGGTGGACTCTGGAACCTTAGGCAAATTGCTTAACCTCCCTGAACCTTTTTCCCCCCCCCAACGGCTAAATATGAATAAGCATAGTGCTGACTGCCAAGGGCTGTTGTGAGGATGACATGGCACGTGGATCCGAAGTGCTCAGCGTGGTCTGGGTGTGGTCGTCTACACATAGATATTCGTAGTGGTAGTTATGTTTGTACTAAACTAATAAACATTGTGTTTGCCTGAGACGTTCCCATAATCACTGCCTTCGATCAGGGTGATGGTAGTTTCATTTTGGGATATTATCAAGTCATTGCTGTCTGTAAGACCATCAGAGAGCTGGAGTCACTTCCTGGAAACTGGTTAGGCCAATTCTCAATGTTGGAGCACATTTACACAAGTTTACATATAGTCACACTATGGTAGATCACATCCCATGTTAGATTCATTATGGGAGCTGGGTCTGTAAGAGGAGTCTTTTCCACAGACACGCATGTAAAGCCCAAAATCGTTGACTCTTACAGTTGGCAGGGACCCTAGATGGCAGGACATACAGTCTTCTAACCCAGTGGTTCTGGACGAGGCATGATTTTGCCCTTCCCCCCAATGGGGCATTTGGCATAACTGGGGTGGTGTGTTGCTGGTATCTCATGGGTAGAGGCCAGGGATGCTGCTAAATATCCTACAACTCATAAGTCAGCCCCCACAACGGAACTATCTGGGTGGAAATGTGAGTAGCGGCAGGGCCGATAAAGCCTGCCCTAACCTGGAGATGGGAATTGACCCCAAGTGGGGAGAAGTGACTTGATAAGGTCCCGTCTGAGCTGGACCTGGGCCCAAATCTGAGTCAGCTGACCAGAGACCCGGTTTTTTCCTAATGTACCTTGGTGCCCTCATCTCATTGTGCAAAGCAAATCATCAACTGTGATCAGTCATGGCATTGAGGTCTTCCTCTTTACACTTTATAACTTTCGAGGCACTTTTTCCTGTGATAGTCTACATTCTGTTGGGGAAATCCAGATTTTCCTACTTTGGGTTTGCTGTTAGAGTAGGGTTGCTAGATTTAGCAAATAAAAATATAGGATGTCCAGTTACGAGGTATGATCGAAAAATACAGTGAATGTTTAAATAAAAAAATTATTACAGTAAAAGACACATTGCCATTAATCCCCCTCAAAATACTCCCCCTTGCTTTGAACACGCTTATTTCATTGTTCTTGCCACTTTCTGAAGCAGTTCTGGAAGTCCTTTTTCATAAGTGTCTTTACTTCAACCTCCACCATGACAACACTCCTTGTCACACATCGCTTCTGGAATACAGCAATTCTTGTTAAATAAAAACATTATGGTGTGTCCTCATCTACTTTATTCACTGGATCTGGCACCATGCAACTTCTGGCTCTTCCCCAAAGTCAAAATGACCATGAAAGGTAACATTTTGAATCAATTCAGGACATTGAAGCAGCCACAACAGCGCAACTGGAGACACTCATGAAAGAGGACTTCCAGAACTGCTTCAGAAAGTAGCAAGGATGATGGGATAAATGTGTTCAAAGCGAGGGGGAATATTTCGAGAGGGATTAATGATGATGTGTCTTTTACTGTAATAATTTTTTTAAAATTTAGACATTCACTGTATTTGTTGATTACACCTCGTACATTTGAATTTCAGAAACAAGCTATAATTTTTTTAGTTTTTAGTATGTCCTCTGCAATGTTTGACATGCCATTTTAATACATTATTTCTTGTTTATCTGCAATTAAAAAAAAACTGGCCATGCTGTTTTGTACCTGACAGCCCTATGCTCCCTATCTGGAGCCTTGAGACCACACATAGGCCATGGGACCGCTCTGCCCTGCATGAGGCCTCTAGCATTACTCGTAGGCTCCTCTGCTTGCAGGAGGAAGGTGGAAAGGGGCCGGTGGGCCTGAGCAGTCATCTCTAGCTCCTGTCCTGCAGGTGTCCCGGAGGGATTGGCTGTTCACATTGGGCCAAATGGAAACAGCCTGTAAGCTGAGAGGGGGGCTGGGCTTTGCCTTTTTATACCTGGAGAATAGTTCGACTGAAGTGTCACCACGTGGGCTGTGTCCCTGGAATACCAGGTCTGGGGAAGTCCTGGCACGTTAGCTCCTGAACCAGGAGCACAGTATCCTCTCAATGCCACTGGCTTTCATAGAACACTGCCACCTGCGAGCGAGGAGTGACTGGGCTGCGGGCCTCAACCTCTCAGCCTGGGCCTGGCACCTTCCAGGACTGAGGTACTGTCCCCACAGGGTGCCTGGGCTCTGGGCCTGCCCCTGAGGTCAAAGATGGGCAGCTGCAGTCAGCTCAGGGGGAGAGGACAGGGCAGGGGGTGCACCCACAGAACTGCTTCAGAGCCAGGAGGCCTGACTGCTGCTGGTTGCCATGACCCTGACCCTTTGTTCAGAAGAGGCCCAGACGCAGAGGTGGTCCGCAGGTCGGATGGGCAGGCAGTGCTGGCCTCGCTGCTCTGCCCTCTCAGCCTCACCCTGTCCCGTCTCCTCTCTGAGCCCTGTGTCCTTGCTAGCCCGGTCACTGGTCCCCAAAGCAGTTAGGGGTCAGGTGCTGCGGCCAGGGGCATGGGGGTGGGCGGGATGCCGCCCTGCCCCGTCTCTTCCCCCTCGTCACCCAAGGTCCAGGCTTGTTGTTCCCGGGTGTCAGGATGCCATGTCACATGTCCCCAGAGTAGCTTCCTGCAGAGGAAGCTTATCCCCATAGCTCTTCCTGAAGGACAGTTCCCTGGCCACGCCTCAGCCCAGTGGCCTTTCTTCATGTTGACTCAGAACAACCTTTGAAGGTTTCCGGGGCTAACTGCTTAGGAGGTTTACCACATCGTCTGCCATCTTGTGGACATGCATGGGCCATCTGAGGACCCATGGACCCACCTGGCCTTTGCTGTGTAGGTGCTGAATAGGTGCGGGCTGAGCGAATACATGATAGAGAACACACTCAGTGCAGGTGGCTGAAAGCATCTGATGATAAAGGCTGAAGTCACTGGTTCTCCAACTTGAGCAGCATGGGCATCACCCAGAGGCCTTGTTAAAACAGAGAGCAGCCCCACCCCCAGGAGTCCCGGCTCCCTGGGTCGGGACCAAGTCTGTGCATTTCTAATAGATCCCTAGGGGATGCTGCTGGTCAGGGCTTAAATGACTGCTCTTCTCAAATAACTTGCATGTCAACTTTACTTTTATTAAAATATTCACTAACTAAAGAAACACACCTTCATTGAATACCTACTATGTCCTGTGCACAAAGTTTAGGGTATAAACAGATCAAAAGGGCCTCAAGGAACTTGCAGTACAGTGAAGGACCTGCACATTAGAAACAATCGCCAACTAATTGAATTGCTTTTATTGGGGCCTTTTGTCAAAAGTGCAGTGGGAATGTGGGAGAAGAGACAGTGGTGGCAGTCCCTTTGAAGGCAAGTATGATGGTGTCTGTCTCCTTGTGCTTTGCCCTTGTGTGTGGCTTGTCCTTCCAGATAACCTGTGAGATCCATAAGGGTAGAGGCTGAGGTGAATCTTGGTTTTCCTCTTTTAAGTGTGTTTTAGTTCTGGGGACATAGTAGGCAACCAAAAAAAAAACAACGTATGGCTCAAGAAAAGATGACAGTATCAAAGAAGTGAATGCCTAAATGGTGGAATTTCAGGCCCAGGTGCTTGTTGTACTTACTGGTTTGGATTCTATTAGATATGCCTCCTTCTAGGGCTGACCTGCATGGAGACCAGGTCAAGCAGGAGGGCACCCTTCCTGGTCCCCAGCATCAACTCACTGCCTGACTTTATGGGAAATACTGCTGACGTTTTAGCTGCAGGGATTCTTGAAATCTGCCATGCTCCTAGAAAGTTCATTTCCAAGAGCCCTGAGTGGTCCTGAGCTGATGCTTAGCTAGGACTTGTGTGGTCAGAGCGAGCACACCCTTGCAGCAGGGGGGCGTGGTCAGAGCGAGCACACCCTTGCAGCAGGGGGCGGGGCCTGAGTACCTTCCTTCAGAATGAAAGGAGGGAAGGAAGCCCTTTGTGGTGACTGCTCAGGGCTATCTGTGCGCTCCAGCTGTAAAACAAAGGAAAAGTGCTCTGTCTTCGGAATAGGGTGGAGAGGAACCCTTGGGCTTTGCTCATGGCCAGGGCTGGCCTCCCTGAGACTTTTCCTCCACACACCCGTCTCCTTCTCTCCACCTTCAGCAGTGGCAGACAAGAGCAGAACTAAGCCTGCTGTCCCCATTAATATCAAAAGTATCCATAATAGCTCTTACTGGTGGAGCGCTTACTGTGTTTTTTTAAAAAAACACCTTAGATTCGTAATAGACCGAAAAGGGTCAAGAGAAATGAAGAATTGTCCATATTGATGGAGCACATGCTCTCAGACACAGGCCTGAAGCACTGCGTGTGTTACTTCATTCAGTCTTTAAAACAGCCTTCAGAGGTGCAGGTGTAATGGGCCCCATTTTAAAGAAAAGAATACTGAGGCTGTGGGAATTTGAGTAACTGTCTCAAGATCTCTCCAAAGGTAAAAGGGTAGCATCAGGCTTAGATCCAGTGAGACTCCAGAGCCGGGGTTAATTGCTCTGCTGTCCTGCCCCAGGTGGTGCTGGTGGTGAAGGGTGGGGGGAAGATGAAAATGACGGATGGGGAGGGAAGGGCGTGTTTCGATTTGTGCTCAACCCTCCGCCTCCTGGACCCTGGTTTGCTCCACACAATCTCTCCCGGCTATTGCGGTCTATGTTAACCCCTCTTTCCAAGCCCTGTTTTGACCTGATATGGACATTTAATTTGGTTTGGCTTATTATTATTATTATTAACTATTATTAACTCTATCTTGGTAGAATTACAAAGCCCTTGAGAACAGGGATTGGCCTTAGGCTCCCTCTTGCCCTTCTGGGATGCCTTACAGCAGAGGTCAGAGTGGGGCTGATAAACACTCAAGCTCACCCAGAGCTGGTACCTGGTCCACACCTGTGGTGACCAACCATCCTAGTTGGCGTAGGACTGTCCTGGTTTTAGCAACTGCAAGTCTGGCATTCTGGGAAACCCCTCAGTCAAACCCAGCAAAGCAGGATGGTTGACCATTCTATACCTCATTTGGTGGGCAAGGACACTGGTGCCTGGGGGGCCACAGCATGCCCCAAGCCTCACCCATGGTTATTGGGCCTGCTCTCGGAAGCCTGATCCTCCCACTGCCTCCAGAAGAGAGACTCTGTCTCCTGCTCTCCACCTTTAAGTAGCTTTTGTAGACAGCTGCTGTCTTCTCTCTGGGCTCCTTGATGCTCCCAGTTTCTTTTGGAGAAATGACCCCTCAAAGAAGAGAAGCTTTGGCTGAACACTCCTACGGGACCAACGTGATGGGCTGGGAGCTTATCAGGGTAACTCTTTGAGGGGCAGTGTGTGCCCTGTAGGGGCTTATAGTTAGCAAAGCAGAACTTGCTTGTGCCAAACCCCAGAGCACAGCATTTCTTCAGTGGGGCAAGTGACAGGTTCTCATGGTTGATCCCGGAAGTGGGAACCGATTCAGTGCTAAGAGGGAACACTGAATTCTAGACCAGTAATCCCCAAAGTGGGATGCACAAAACTGTCCTTTGGAATATGGGAAGAAAGTATGAAAACATCTATTTCTATTTACTGTTATTATCCTTCAAGTCTCCGTTTACATTTAAAATGTATGTAATATTAGTGCAGGACGGCATCTAAAGCTCGTACACATATGCACGTGGGGGTGTTTCCTGATGGGGACCGCTTGTCCAGAGGTGCTCTCCATGCTGCTGAAGAAGAGGTATTTTATTTTATTTTAATTTTTTAAAAAGATTTCATTGGGGATTTGGGGAAGAGAACAGTGCTGGGGAATTGGGGAAGGGGTACATTGTGTTTTTCCAGGACCCATCAGCTCCAAGTCAAGTTGTTGTCCTTCAATCTTAGTTGTGGAGGGCGCAAGCTCAGCTCTAAGTGCAGCCGCCACTTTCAATCTATTTGTGGGGGAGGGGGCACAGCCCACCATCCCATGCGGGAGTTGAACCCACTATCTTGTTGTTAGGAGCACGTGCTCTCACTAGCTGAGCCATCTGGCCGCCTGTTGGCAGCTCAGTGGCAGCCTAGCTCGGGCGCAGTTCACTGGCCCATTTGGGAATCAAACCGGCGACCCTGTTGCTCAGAGCTTGTGCTCTAACCAACTGAGCCACCTGGCCGGCCCCAAGAAGAGGTATTTTAATGATGGTGAGCTCTCTTGGCTGGAGGATAGATGTTACAATAGAATTCCTTTCTTTCCGCAGGGGGAGGTCCAGGTGAAGAACAGAGTAGGTTTTAGTGTAAATTGGCTTAGGGCATCCCTCAGTTGATGTTGAACTGATGCAGATGGTACTTAAGCGTTTCTGTGGATGATGTGTGCTCTATTTATGATAACAAGTCTCAGGAGAGCGGTTCTGTGCACCGGGAAGGTAGCGTCCCGCAGTCATGCTTTGCACAACTTGTTTCATCCCTTCTGTAACAGGATGAACACGTTAGCTGATGGGTGACAGGAGGTAGCGTTGGATAGAGCAGTGGCTCTGAAGTGGGGTCCCTGGCCCAGCAGCATGAGTGTCACCTGGGAACTGGTTATAATGCAGATTCCTAGGCTTTGCCCCAGATATCCAGAACCAGAGACTGGGTGTTGGGACCCAGCACGCCTTGGTGTCACCAGCCCTTCCGGTGATTCTGACCCCCGGGGAAAATTGTGACGACTGAGATACACTGGCAGGAGTGTGGATTTGAATCCTGGTTCTACCCCTGCTGATTCGGTGGCTTTGAGTACGTTCCTAACGGCCCCAGAGTCTTGGGTTTCTCATCTGACCAATGAAGGTTGTAATACCTCTCTCCCAACTTCAGTGTGAGGATTAAAATAGGAGATAATTGATGCAGTGTGCTCAGCACCACGCAGAGTACATAGAAGGTGCTCCATATCTAGCATCAGTTATTCTTTTTCTCATTAATTAAATTGAGATGGGGTGTTAGCAAGGAGGCCCAGAAACGTCTGATTCCTAGTTCCTTTATTCATTAGGTCTTTGACCTTGGGCACGTTGGTCTCCTTGTCTATAGAATGCAGATAACGACACCTATCTAACAGGATCAAATGAGATAAGATGCCTAAAGTGCTTCGTAATTTGTAAAATAACAAAAATGAGACATTTCTAGATAGTTATTTTCTGAGGTGGCTTGTACTTTGTCCTGTTGGAAAATACTTCCCCTCCTCCCAAATAAAAGAAAGTCAGGAATCCCACCATGCCGGACTTGCAGGCTGGGTCCTCCAGGGCTTTTTTGCCTCTGGAACCACTTTGCTGTCTCTTTTTGTCATTTCTGTCCCCTCCCACCCTGATGCCACCCCCCAGGTCCTCTCCTCAAGTTGCTTCTCCATGTTCTGAGGTTGGGCCTTTATTAAAATGTCAACTGCAAGTCATGAAAACTGTCTGGCTTCCTGGAGGAGGGGAGGGTAGTGGTGTCCAGCCTGTCTTTTTGTTATTATGATAATGGCTTGGGTGTCTGTGCCAAGATATCAAATAAATTGCCTCCTCCTCTTAAATGTCTCAGTGCTGTTTTTGCAACATGAATTGTCCCTGTGCAGAGATAAGCTTTGCTCATAATTTCACCAGATTCTTAAATGAGGAAAATGGACAAATGGCTTTCCCTTCCCCACACTCTCCCACTTTTTCCCGTGACACTGTCCAGTGACAACACATCCATCACTAGAGAGGCCTTAGAGCTGGCCAGCACGGGTTGCTGGGAGGCTCCTGTCTTCCCCAGAGGGTCCCCAGGGCCCTGTGAGGGTGTCTGCAGAGCAGAGATAGAGCCTGAGGTTCCAGGGTGGGGGCAGAGCCCTCCACCCCGGTACTGACATCAGGAGCTGTAGCTCTTCTCTCTGGGAGGACAGGCCCATCACTGTCCTCTTTGTCACCTGCCACCCCAGCTGCACATTGATGAAGTGAGAACTGAAGTCACAGCCACGTCTCCTCATTAGTCTGCTGATGAATAGGGACAGCAGGAAAAATGAGTTGGGCTCTGTTGTGGCATTTCTCTACTTTTCCAGCAAATTGCCGGGATCTGGGATATCCTTCCCTTGGAAGGGTGGAAGGGAACGGTGGAGGGGAGAAGGGTTGGAGCGGAGAGCTTTCTGATATGCTGTTAGTGATGCAGCCAATTAAGGAGAAATTAAAACAAATCTCTGCTGGCTCCTGGAATGCACCAGCCTCTCTCCTGACCCCTCTACACCCTTGAAGAAATTAATTGGATGGATGTTGACTGAGTATCAGCTGAATGCTTAGATACCAGATCCTTCTGTGGTGGGCAGAGAGGAAGAGGGTGTGTGTGTGGGTGTGTGAGTGGGTGGAGAAGAACTCAGGAAAGAGAGGGACTGGAGGGGGGGGCGTGGGGGTGAGTTGGGGGTAGCTCAGGGATTGCGAGCATGCTGCATGGGATTTGAGCACTTTGGGGTGGAGGAGACAAAATCTGCTGGATTTCATCTTGAAGATAATCAAAGGACTGGGAGAGAAACCTCCTAGCCCTGGAGAAAACAGCTTGAGGCTGTGAAGCACTGTTGTCTCCAGATTCTTTCTCTGACACCCCCAAGCCTCATGAAGATGAAAATGAGCTGTAAGGGGGACCTTTGTGATTGTGAGAGTGTGGCCCGAAGGGGCAAGTGAAAGGCCACAAGCAGTCCCATGGCGCTGTTAGTCTGCAGGGAGATGGACAGGATGACTTTGCCCTCGTGCTGCATCATGCATTTGTCTGGAAGCGTTTTCAAATGTGTGGTCAGGTGACCTGGGAAAGAGACAGGAGGAGGAGGGGGCTGCCTCTCCTTTCTGGGACCTGGGCATTTTGGGTCACCTCGATTCGTCCCTGACCTGTGAGGTCCTCAGCCTGCCTTCCCTACAACCACTCCTTCTTTTTCATAGATTCTCTTGAAGAATTTAGAGAATGGCAGCTGTGGCCCTTTGGCCCAGGGATCCGGAGCGAGTGTCTCATTGTGGTCAGGGCAAGTGAGTGGACATGGGGCAGCGCCCTATTGTACCTCTGCGTCTGGCTGCCTTGGCCAGCTGCCGCTTCATCCCAGGGACAGTGGTGGCCTCCCTGGGAACAGTTCCTGGCACACACTGAGCCATAAAAAATTAAACTACAGGGCTATCAAATATTTAATCTGTCTGATGAATGAATGCGTGCAGATTCTTAAGAATTCTTTGCTTTGATTAAATGAAATTGAAGGATGGGAACTGTCCTTTGAGCACTTTAGCAAAAGGTGAGTCAGGGTAGTTACTGTCTGTCCCAGATCTGGTCCCCAGGAATAGCTTGAGCCCTCTAGAAACCCCACCCTCTTCCCACACTGCTTCATGTGTCATCACTCATGCTCGATGGGTCAGAAGTTTGGACTTTGCCCAGGTGGTGGTCAGCAAGGGTAGTTCTAACACCAGCAGCCCTTTACAGTTTATGAAGCATTATCCCAAAGATCCTACCTCCAATATTCTCAACCTTGGATGGCCTCTAATCTTTATTTTCTTATCTGTAAAATGGGAATGATAATAATATCATTATTATCATTATATGAGATATATATCAAATGCTTCATACCTAGCACCTAGTAGGTTCTAAGAAATTGTTGCTATCATTATTACTGTATTTCTATAACACTGTGATTGAGTTGAGTACCTCCTTGGATTTGGAAAGGCATGATTTAGGAGGGAGATGTTCCTATATAGGCTGCTGCCTGCAGTTCCTCAGAGTTATCAACTGACAAGTCCATTAACAAGCCCACTTGTTCATATAGTCATTAATTCAAGGATATTGGGTCCATTCTTCAGCTAGATGCAGAAAGTATAAGTCACTGGACCCCCTGCCTTTAAGGAAAATATGCTTTCATTGGGGGAAATAACATTTATACGCTATCTACAGTTAAGTTCACAGACAATTAAGTTTGCGAACTCACCCTGGAAAAAGCGCTACATACCTCATTGCAGAATATCACTGCCACCTTTGCAGTACTTCTTTTGGGAAGCTATGCACCAATGCCAATGCCTAGTCTACCCTTCAAAGCAATTTTGGAACTCTTTTTCTGGAATGGCCATCAGAGCTGTCATCGTATTACCCTTGATGTCCTGAATGTCATAAAAATGTCTTTCTT
>NW_017731622.1:1000370-1047206 GCF_001890085.2 Hipposideros armiger | reverse complement strand
GTGGGTCTTAATATGTTGATCATACAGGGAGAGAAGAGGTTCACAAAAGTTGGGGTTACTGTGTGTGGTGTTCTCAGGGAGGGCTAAACCGGAAGTGAAACGTGTACAGGGCCAGGTGTGGGGCCAGCACTCTGGAGAAGCCTGCAGCTATCCTGTGATTTCACAGAGGGAGCCTAGCCATGCTCCACTATCCAAATGTGGAGCATCTTTGGGGCAAATTTAGGCTTAAAGGATACAACGGCAAGTTCAAGCCTTCTTTCCCAGGCCTGCATTTGCCGAACTTCCTGCTCCTGAAGTGGGGGACCACTTCCTTGTTTGCCTGGGCGCCTTAATAGTACAGTCACAGTAAGTGTGCCCTGTCTGAGTGCCTTTGGCTCAGCTGGAAGAAGATCCTCTCTGCTGTGATGTAGGCGGGGGCCTTACGGATCGGTTCAGACCAGAATCTCATGGCTGGGATTTGCTGGCTGGAGCCCTGGGTCACTGTGCCAGCCCCAGCCGCAGATCAGAAACTGGAATTGGATGCTTGTGGCCAGATGGGAGGCGGGCAGGGACAGCCTTTCCCTGTCACTGGCCCGTGGCCAACCAGGTCTGTTGAGAAGTGAGGGACATATCCTGATGTCTGAGTGCCCTGTGATTTATTGGCTGGTGGATCAGCCCCGTGGGGGGCAGATGCCAACGTCACAATTGACATACATTGGCGTCCTGGCTGGGGAGGTCAGTGGGTCCTGAGGGAGGTACATCTGGCTTCTATCTTGGTTAAAGGCCAAGGTGCCCTAGGGGGCCAATTCTTGTCTTTCACCTATTCAATCAGTCAATCAATAAGCCAGGATTTCCTGAGACTTGAGGTGTCAATTACTGAAAAAAAACATCTCTAGGCTTAGCTCGGTAGGGAGTACAAGGAACTCTTAAGGCAAGGTCCCCGCTTCTATCCAAGGAGTTCCCAGTCTAGTACAGGGAAGCTAGAGAAAGATGCACATGAGAGGCTGAACAGCTTGTACTGATCTCCAGAACAAGACACGTGGGGAGCAATTCCGATGTCCTAAGGCAGCATGTACTCAGCGCCACCAGCGTCCAGAGGGGAATGGCCAGTTGGGCAAAGAGGGAGGTGCCTGCCTCCTTCAGTCAGCATCTGCGTCTCTGTCTCATCAGCTTCTCTACCTGAAAAGAGATAAATTCCCCCGGCCTCTTTCTAAGTCCCAACAAGGATGAATAATACCTGTGGATATTCTTTTCTATTTCCTAGCCCCCTCCTGCGGGAGACCAGCTCCCGCAGGTCCAGGGGTTCCCTCAGGTGGAGGCGGAGTCAGCAAGGAAAAAACATGCTGAGACACAGGAACGCTTTTTCAAGAAGTATCTCACTTTATTTCACAGCATGCCCCTTTTTATACCGGGCAGTTTAACCATTGTTCCACTAGTATCAGGGTTTTACTTCCTCATAATTCTTATGCTCCAGGGTACAGCTAGACCTTTTCTATGCTAAAGACTAACTTATCCCAACTACGCCCAAATCCCTCCACCCTCAATGACTGCGATCAAGGTCTGAGCCTCTACATAATCGCCTAAAGGATGGTTACCATGACTACCCAACATTTATTCTAAAAACTATTGTCTAAACAGGATCTTCAGATTTACAGGGTGTGTACTTTGACCTTTACTAAGAGACTAGTAGTGTGACTGAAATCACCTTTAGTGTATAAAATACAATTATTGTGATATATCTATTAGAAGGGGTGTAAAAGCTTTGTCCTACTGGGGGACATCCAAAGGGGAATTTAAATTCTTTAAGATATAAAGCAGTATCTGTTTCTCAGTCAGAGCTTCAGAATTTGTCACAATTGCAGTGTGTTTGGCCATGTCAGATACTGAGGCGCAGACGGCTCCCGGCACTCTCCCACTGCTTATGAAAGTCCTACAGGTATATTGTAAGATATTTACAAAGAATAGAAGTGTGCAAAGCAGCAGAAATAAAATCACCTGTAATCAATCATGTCAGAAACATCTTCAGCTATTCACGTTTTGTTTGATTTTCTTCCAACAATATTTCCATGCTTTTTTCTTTATAATGTCAAGAGTATGTGCAATTTAGTGTTCTGCATTTTTCCTTAATGTCATTCATTTCCACGTGTTATTCAGACTCTGTACACATATTTGAAAATGACTGATTATCCCATGATACGAATACTCGCTGCTTTTCCTTATATTTGCATCTTAGTTACCCCCCCCTTTTTTTTTTTGCCTATTATAAATAGAATTGCACTGAACATCTTTCTACAGAATTACATACATCACTTTATTGGTTCATTTATTTAAAAAACTTAGAATATCTGCATTGTGTGAGACAATGTGCTTTTAGCCTGGAGAGGGAGAGGACTTTTAGACCCAGAGCTGGGCACTGAGAACGTTGTGGGAAGTCTTAGGGGGAAACTGTCTGAAGTAGCAAAAAGGCTACATGTGTGAAATACTTAAGAACATGCAGTTCTGCGATGCTGTTATCTCTAGTCACTATCCCTGGCTTGTACTGGGACTGTGGGCAGGTACATTTTTCGGGGCCCCCTTTTCCATATCCATGGTCACTAGATGGGTTCTGAGCTGCCTCCAGCTTCCAACAGTCTGTGGCTCTAACTGCACATGTAAGGTCACCCAAGGGCCCCTCGCCCCTGATGGCTCACTGAGGCTGTTTGAGTTTGGGACATCCCTGGAGCACAGACGCTGCTGCTGCTGGCCCAGACCAGCCTGTTCTTGTCCCCTCTTGGTCATGACGCCAGTGCTCATTTGCTCAACTCTCCTTTTCATAAATAGCTCAGGGCTTGACGGCAGCCCTGCTCTGTTTGAAATGAGCACAGACATACTAGTGTTTTTATAAAATTGTGAGCAGAGCAACCAAGGACATAAGACTTCACCCAACGCTGACATGCCAAGAGAGAGGTCCCCTTTGTAGCTTGAGCAGGGCAAATGTTGAACCAATGGAGGAATTCCCTCTGCACTGAGCCCATGACAAACTCAGAGACTATATTGTCCTGAGAAGTGATGAAGGCGGAAAGTTGCAAAGACTTTTAAAAGATGCCATAGAATTAAAGGTCAGGGGTGTCTGGTCTCTGCGGGGGGTTTTAGCTGGGTAATTTGGTGTGGCATTTGCACAACTTCCATATGCCCCTGCTAATGGCACCCAAATCTCTGAGATATTATTCTCAGTTTATAAATAACATGATCAAGACATTTAAACAGGGACCAAGAGACTAGCTAATTTTTCCTAAGAGTAGCAGTTTCTTGCTAAGGTCACTCCATTAACTTGACTGGCTCAGAGAACTTAATTTTAGCAATTCGTACGAAAGAATTAGGTTCAGGTGATTGGCTAAAAGTCAGCTAACTCGTAAATGACGGGAGGGTACAACTATAAGTGCCTACAACAAGGAGTGTGGTTGAGTGGGAATATCTTCTATCTAACTCATAAATGACAAAGGGCTACCTCCTAGCCCTTATTCATAACAGGATACTCTTTCCAGCTAAGCCAAGATTTAGGCTCAGCATCCTTCTTAACACAGTGCTCCAAGCAGCCACTGCCAGACAAATGGAGTTCATTTGCACCTGGAGCAAAACCTTCTTGTCATGCCTACGCACACATGCATCCTTTCTCCTATGGGCAATACCATGTGGGAAAATAATAGCTAGAAGATTCCTTGGTAAGCACAGACATATGATGCCATGATAAATTGCCTTTCTCTAGGGATGTGTGTCCACGGACCTGGGTGCCATCTTGAGTAAGACCAGGGAATATAGCAAAACAAGGATAACCTTTTTATTGTCAGTCATCAGAATGAAGATTGGTTCGTGTTATGGTAATGAGTGACTATGTCGTAGGCCCTCCTCAAAGGGCTTGTTGCTTGCTGTGTCTTATCATGTGTTCTCCATGGCAACACCCGTGGGATAAGCAAGGTTGGGATTATCTGTACAGAACAGATGATGGAAGCTCAAGGAAGATAAATGAGGCAGGTCACGTAGCTAGGGGCTTTTCCTGGAAACCAGGCGTCCCTGCCTCCGGGTGCCAGTTCTCTTGGTGTTCCCGTTTAAAAATTTTTTTAAATTATTTTTTTAACCTGTTGAGTTTGTGCCATTGTGAATTTCTCTCAGGCAGGGTTGTGTGTTATTTATTTATTTATTTTTTGTATCTTTGACTACTTTTCCCTCCCAATCTCAAGTGCTATGACTAACACACAGGAAATGCTCAAGAAAATATTTATGGTATATATAAGTCAGCACACCATTCATTCATTCATTCATTCATTCAGTAAGAAACTGGCCTTGCCTTCCAGGCTGGTCTTTCCCAGTCCCTTTTGGGGCGGGGAAAGCTGGGAGCTTTAATCACAAGAGCAACTCTGGCCGTGAGGCTGCCCTGGCACACGCACCTGTGCAGCAGATAATGACATTATCAGTCAACTGGAGTCTGTCTTCCCCACAAAGAGTCTAGTCCTTAAATCCTTCTTTGCAGCCCCTGATAGCAAGAGCCACAAGCCTTTAACTAACTCAAGACCTGGGGTTGGAGCTGCTTGGGTCCTGAATAAAAGGATCCCTGTGCAGAAGGACTTTGCAGAGTGGCAGTGCCTTTGCTGCAAAGGGCGGAGGGCTGGGGGGATAGGGGCCCCCACGCCAGGCAGGAGCTCAGGGCAAGGCAGCAGGGAAGAGGCCAGCACCAGGAGGGGGTGAGAAGTAGATTGGATTAAGGGCTGTAGGGAGGGGTGGGAGGCCGAAGCGCCCAGCTCCCAAGTCCCTCTCTGGACCATCTTTGTTTTCTGATGTGTAATCCATCCCCTTTGGGGATGGCCTTTTGACATGTACTAATTATAAATTGTCCTTCCGTGCATTCAGAGAGTTCTAATAATTAGAATTTCTAATTCCGGTCCTCTGAGCTTCTCCCAGCAGCCTTATCCTGGGAGAGGAGTGCTTGACACATTTGCTTTTCTGCTCAAAGTCACGGGAGGAGGCCAACAGTTGTGCAGCCTGGGGGAAGGGCCCCGATTTGGGGAGTAAGGATGGAGCCTTCTCCTCGCCACCCCAATACACATGTCCTGGAAGACCTGCTCTTTGTGGTTTGTTGATTTTTACAGAGGAACCTTTTCAAGGCAAACAGACAGGGTAGGGTGGTCTGAGGAATAGACCCCCTGGTCCTAACTTGACCAGACCCTCACTGAGGGGCTCTGGCCAAGGGGCTCTCCACACCTCAGGTTTCTCACCTGTGGACCAAGGCAATCAGATCTGTGGTTGCCCAGGGCCCTTCCAGGTCTGAGATTATTGGAATCTATGAAACGTGGTAATAGTGAGTTCTGAGTTGAAGCCCTCAGATCACACAGTGACTGCCAGAGCTAGCGACATGACTTCATTTGCACGTAATTTGATAACAGAATATTAAATAACTTGTTCAAGGTCAAGATAAGACCCCAAGCCCTGTGTTTTTTTTCATCCTACCGCACTGTCTTGCTTGACCTCCCCTAGCCTTGGTTTTTTTCCTCTGTAAAACAAGCATGATAATATTCAGGGGATAGTATCAGTGACGCTCTCCGTAAAGTGCCGAGCACTGCGAATGCATAAGGGATCTTCATGCTCTCATTCTAGCCTTGCACAGAGCCCTCGGAAGAGGCACACTGCAGTTTCTTCCCTGCTTCATCTCATGTAGGGCCACGTTCCTAAAGCATCATTAGAGCCTTCTAAGCAGTTTGGGGTCCAGAATTGCAGTGGAGAGAGATGGGCACTCCACTTCCACCTCTGACCCAAGACTTAACCTGCCTTGATGGGGAGTCGCCTTGTGGGGACTCTGATAGATGTGGATGTCACTCCTGAGAAACTGCTAGGTGTCCACCCTTCCTTCTTGTCCATGAGTGAATGGTGAGCGTGCTTGGTGTGGTTGGATGTTTTACTGGTACACAGCACGAAGTCCCATTGTCTCCTTTGTAGGTGTTATGTGTGTGTGTTGGGGGTGGGGTGTCCAAGGGCACTGAGGAACAAGACACGGGCAGATCGTGAACTGAAACTTCTGGCTCCCAAGAGACAGCCCAGCAGCCCACCAGATTACCCCCGCCTCTGTGTGCGTCTCCTGCAGTCTTCTCACTCTGCCCTCCATGGCCTCTCCCATCTGGGCTTGTGCCCCAAAGCACTGCTGCCCCTTGCTAGCTCTGATCCTCATACTTTAGAACTTGAAAGCGTGTTAGTGCTGGAGGGACCCTTAGATGTCATTTGGTGCAACTGTTTGAGTTAACTGATGATGGAATGGGGACTAAGATGATTGAGTAGTTCATGACCACGTATCTTGTTGAAATAGCCTGGGATGACAGCCCTCCTGACCAGGGGCCCAGTGTGCTTTTTCCTGCACCCCACTGCCTTCCTTTCCTTGAAATTCCATTAGGGGGTCATGCACTGGTGAAGGTGAGGTTCAGGACTGTTTTGTTTGGCTGGTCTAGTCTTTGAGAGGAGAAGAAAGAATTTAAAACCTCTGGACAGAACAGGCACCATATTCCCTGTGTGGGCTGCCGTAATCAATATCCCTGATTGGGTGGCCAGACAAGACATTTATCATCTCAGCTCTAGAAGTCTGAGATCAACGTGCCGGCAGGTTGGTTTCTTCTGAGGCCTCTCTCCTTGGCTTGTAGATGCTTGTTTTCTCTCTGTGTCTTCACAAGGTCTTTCCTCTGTGTGTCTGTGTCCTAATCTCTTCTTAGAAGGACACCAGTCAGATTGATTTAAGACCCACCCACCTTAATGACCTCCCTTTAACTTAATCACCTCTTTAAAGACCCTGTCTCCAAATACAGTCATATTCTTGAGGTACTGCGGATTAGAATTTCAAAATATGGGGAGACAGTTCAGCCCCTAACCCCGCCCCCACCCCCTCACATTACCCCGCTTGTGATGTATACCTTTTGCTGTTTGGCCACTGTGGGCTCTTGTGTTTTCAACCATGTCTTCTATTGGGAGTCTTGGTGAATCATCAAGAAAGACTCCCAGAATGCAGTGCATGTCCCAGGGATGCCAGAGACAGGGGAGTAGATAGAAGGGGCTGCCCATGGCCACCCCACCTTCCTCCTGCTGTTCTGTGGACCTGCTTGGAGTGAGGATGGAGGACTCAGAACGCAGCCAGGGCTGAGGAGGGAGCTGGCAGTCCTTCTAGGGAGTGTAGCTGATTAAAATAATCATATTAACTGGCCCTCAAAGACACATATTTATAGCCATGGTGACATGTTATTAAGGATCTAATTTGGATCAGGACTAGAAAATTTTATTTTTAGGCCCCGAGGAGAGCCCTGCATGCAGGTGACCAGGAAGTCTCCGGCGGCTTTGTGTTCGTTCTGCTGAATTGGAGACTCTAAAGGTTGGAAGAAATTAGGAAGGTCCCGTCAACCTATTTTTCCACCTGAGGATGATATCACGGCTCCACTTAAATGCTTCCAGTGCCAGGGAGCCCTTTTCCATTCCAGGAGGCCCGTCCTATCCTAGGAAAGTCACAAGGAGCTTGCTTCTTCCTAAATCTTCCATCTGCTGGTTCTAGTTCCACCCTTGGGATGGACGGAATACATCTCAGCTTTTGGGCTCTCTTCAGGAATTGTGATGACAGAGCTAACAGTCTTCTTGGCTTTCACTGCTTCGGGTGAAGGGCCCCAGTTTATCCTTCGTCAGCTCTTCTCAGAATATAGTTCCACCCTGTTTTTGAGGGATCTGAATGTTCTGGGGGTCCAGGTCCTCTGCCAATGCCCGCCTCATGGGGACAGCTGTAATTCTCAGTCCAAATGAAATTTGGCCTAGTGTAGCCAATTGACCTTTGTTGAGGAACTTTGGGGAAAACAGGCTGTTTCTCAAAAGAAATCCCTCCACAGGCACCTGTGCTATAGGTTCGGCAAGGAGAAAGGCAGAGACTGAGTACTGATGAAAGGATTTGCCGCATGTGAAGGGGAGCACCATGCCCCTGCAGGGCCCAGGTCAGGCCACAGCTCAAGGATGGAGGGGGCTTAAGCTAGAGCACCCTGATGGTGGTCCTTCTGGGAAATTAGCATTTGGGAAGCTTTGGTTTACACCTTCCACTCCCCAGCCCCCTGCCCAGCCTGAGAATGGTGGAGTCCCTTCAGCCCCATTTGTAGGGGCCCCTGAACGGGGAGAGCCTGGGGTGCAGCTTGTGCGAGGTGGTGTCCCTGGGCTCACGGTGGACACGCCATTGGAATGGATCCCGTGTACTCGGGGCCCAGCTCTGTGGCTGACCTAGTCCTCGTGAGGCCGTGAACGAGGGTCCTTCCTTCTCTGGTCAGGTTCTAGCAGATGCCCCCTTTGTGGTTCTAAGGATGAAATGGGGTGATGCCTGTGAATGCACTCAAGTGCCAGAGCTCTTCACTGACGTCACAGGGGAAAGATTAGGAAGCTGCCCCTTTGTGCACAGATATTTATATGGTAGTGCCTAACGACGACAACAACAGAACAAGAACAAATATGTTAGTTTTCAGATGTAGGAAGATCAGACTTCAGAAGATATTTCATAGGCCCCCATGGTAGGGTTGGGCTAATTGTCCAAATACCAATTATTTTCCTTTTAAACTTCTCTATTTTCTATTGAAAGCAAGAAAACAGTATGTATGTGTATGTAGTGTGTGTGTGGTGTGTGTGTGTGGTGTATTTATTCTTTGGACAAACCAGGGGTGTTCTCTGTGGGCAGTACAGCCCTCGTACCCACTTCCACCCCAGTTTCCTCCTCCTTACGTCCTCAGCTAGCATAATTGCTGTCATTAGCTAAAGGGACACAACAGGATAACTCAAGTTTCAGGACAAGCAAATTCCTAGAAATTCCTTGGAGAGATAGCTTTTGGTGGCTCTTCTAGAGAAACCCTTGTCGCTTGAAATAAGATGAAGAGGCTCCCAAGTTAGACTCCAGCAAGATGGCAGATCCTGTGGGCAGGCTTTAAAAGTGATTAGATTATTTGTTTAGTCTGATCAGAATTATAGTCGAGTGGCTTGTTTCTCCTCTTCTCCTTGACTTACAGCTAAAAATAAGAGTCAGGCATTAGATTTTTCTTTTTCCGTCCTCACCAAAGAGCAATCTCTGTGAGCACTGGCACTGTTCCCAAGGAAAGTCCCTGCTCAGAGGCCTTGTATGGTGACTGAGTCTTTCGGCAGCTCTGGGTGCTCAGGATTAGGTGTGTTGCCTTATGGTTTGTGTTTTTGGGATGAAGTTCTTCTGATATGCACTTCCTCCAAGGAGAATCCATCTGGGGTACCATCCTACAATCCTGACACCAATCTTGATTCTGATCACCAACTAAGAGTGTGGTCACCAATTACAGTGTGTGTTTTTTTCCCCGCACCAAGCATTTCTCAGGGGTGCCAGCTGGGTGCCCTATAGTTCAACACAATTCTGACAGTATCTACCTGGAGATAGCGTCAGTTCCCACAGGTTAAGGGCTCAGTCCCACACAACTCTTCCTCCCCTTCCCAGCTCAGATGCCCATTGCAAGTCCGGGTGTTCCCCTGTGCTTCTGACCCCACTGGCTATAGATTGGTTGGACGTTCCACTGACTCCCTCCTGAGGTTTCATGCATTTGCTAGAACATCTTGTCATCTCACAGAAGTAACAGAAACATTTTGCTTACCATGCATAGGGCAAGGCATGGGGAAAGGGTGCAGACCTTCCATGCTCTCTCCCCGCACGCCATTCCTTCCCCATTCTTCACATGTTCACCAACCTGGAAGCTCTCTGAACCCTGTCCTTTTGGGTTTTTATGGAGACTTCATTACACAGGCACGGTCATTAACTCATTGGCTATTGGTGATTAAACTCAATCTTTAGTCTCTTCCCTCACTCCTGGAGTAGGGAGTGAGGGGTGGGACTAAAAGTTGCAATCCTCTAATCAGAATGGTTGGTTTGGTTCCCCTGGCTACCAGCCCCATCCTTAGGTGACTTAGGGGCATTCAAAAGTCAGCCCATTAGAAAACTCAACTGAAGAAAACTATCAGCATTTAGGAAACTCCTAGGGTTCTAGAAGCTCTGTGCCTGGAATAGGGTCAAAGACCAAATATATATTTCTTATTATAAATCACAATTTCTTATTATAAATCACAAAGACCAAATATATATTTCTTATTATAAATATATTTCTTATTATAAGAAATATATATTTCTTATTATAAATCACAAATATATATTTCTTATTATAAATCACAATTATTATAAATCTTATTATATATCACACCCCCCAAGTTTTTCTTTGCAGCGAGTAGCGTGCACCTTTAATGACATGATTCTGTGGCATCACCTGTTTGCTCAACCAGAATCATCGCTGCACCATGATGAGGGCATAGACTGGGTCTGTTTTAGTCTTGATTGTAGCCGTGGCATAGTGTAGGCAACCCATGATCATTTGTGGGATGAGTGAATATTGTTTCACTAAGGCCCTTCCCAGAATTGATATAGGGAACAGGGAATTCCTCCTGCTTCTCTTTGGAAGATCCCTCCAAACTGTTGGTGACCAGTAAAGAAGATGGCCCTGGGGTCTCTGCCCCAGGTCCCAAATCCGATGTCCCTCCTGAAGAGGCTCAGAGGGCAGAGAGCTTGAGGCACAGGCAGGCATCTGACTTTTGCCTCCTTGCTCGCTATGACTGATGGGATTAATATAATCTAGGCAGCATCCTTAAGTCTTCATCTGCTATTAGCTGATTAAAATAAAAAAAAACCAAAAATAAAACAACAACAAAAAAACCAACTGCATCCCTAGGCAGCCTGTTCTTGATGCAGTTGAAGAAAGACAGAGGAGTTATCAGCTACTTCCTGGGGTATGTGGCCCTATTTTTGTCCTCAAACCCATTGTGAATTGTTATCTGTTCCTCAACCAACAGTGGGAAAATCCATTAACAAATGAAAATTCCCTCGAGTCAGAAGGGCTTTAGTTTTTGGGTTTGGAAATGACCTTAATGTTAATCACCAATGCCATACAGGCTTGGAAGCAGCGACAGTCCCTGAATCCCTCGCCACTTGCTGAGGCAGCAGAGGGTTGGATTTTTCACAGTGCGGCCAAGCTTCTGGGTTCATGGTGATCCCGCTGGAAGCCTTGTTGGTTTCTGAAGTTCTTTGTGTCCTTCTCATTGACCTGTCCTAAGCAGTTTCTTAGTCAGCTTTTAATAAGTTCACACACCCATGAAAAGTTTCCCACCACCTCCAGTTATTTGGTTCTAGGCCCTGTGGATGGAAAGGGGCCATGTACTAAACCTGACAAGCTCAGGGGCCGACCTTACATGCCTAGAGGCCAAAGGAACCAGGCAGAGTGGCCTGAATGTAAAAATTCCTAACCAAAAGCAGGCCATGGTTGTTAGTCACGTCCTAGGCCTGTAGCTTCCTTGACAAAGGTCAGTCTTTAACTTTGAAATTGTCTATTATCTTTGTGCATCTAAGAAAACATACTTTTGAAATGTCAGAGTCATCTTCTTCTCCAGACCCCTGGAAGGCACAACCACCAGCACCATAGCATGAGACCAACCACATTGTTATCTTGTTGCCCACATACTATCTCTGCGTGCTGTCAGTGTTAACTGCCCTGTACCCACCAACATAAAAGCAGTATTTGTCTCTCCATTTTCTCAGAGATTTTCCCACTTTGCTTTGTCCCGCCTCCTTAATCTACCTCCAATGGATTTCATGTAACCCCCCATTGTGTCTCCTCCTTTGATTCTAATGTATAAAATAAGCTGCAAAACTGCCATTCCCTGGAGCATTTTCTCGATCCATTGAGATTTTGCTTCTCAGCAATTGCCGTCAGTTTGGCTCAAATAAACTCTTATAAGACTGTTTCTTCAGCTGGACGGTCTTTCCTCGACAGACCCTAGGGGTCCTCTCTGGTGACTTACATTCAGGGACCCTTCACAAGACAAAACGAGACACAATTCTCTAGTTGCCACCAACAGACTGCATTGTCCTTGGGATGCCAGGAGCGCCATCCAGAGCCCTGTCCCTCTCCAGCTCCCTTCAAAGTAAACTGTCTTGACCAGAAATCCTCCTTATCGAAAAAATGGAAAGGGGAGGCTTCTGATTTCCAGAATTTGGGGATTTGGATGGGCTGGAGATGGTTTTCTGTCATTTGTGTTTTCTGGAGCTGCATTAAGCGTTGTCTAACTTTGATAAACTGGAGGAGAGCCAGAGCTCCTATTTGGGCCTTTGAAAGTGCCTGGTGGGGAGAAGGCGGGATTGGCAGGTGGGTCTTAAATCAGTGGTAAAGGGAAGTGATGGCCGGATGGATGGAAGGGGCAGAAGGAAAGCCTGTATGTGCAGGTCTGGTACTTCAAGCTGTTTTGCTCTGAGGTACTTGGGGTGAAGGGGCCCTTGGGGCACTTGTGCAGAGTTTGGGCTTGCCTGAAGAACTTACCACTCTCTGCGGTAATTGTCAGCCTCATTATTCACACCAAAGAGGAAGATAACACAGTTTGCCAAGACTGGGTTGGGTTAAGGCTCCTTGTTAGTAACAAGAAGTGAAAGAAACATTTACTGGGCACCTACTAAGCGCCAGGAACAGGGTACTCAAGAGGATTGTGTGTGGAAGGGACTATTATTATGTCTTTTCCCGATGAGGAGAAGGAGCTGCTGTGTTAGTTTGCTGTGGCTGCCATAACAAATACCACAGACTGGGTTGCTTAAACCTCAGAAATTTATTTTCTTAGTATTCTGGAGGCCAGAACTCTTGAGATCAAGGCTTCAGCAGGGTTGGTTCCTTCTGAGGGCCGCAAGGGGACGATCTGTCCTAGGCCTCTCTCCGTGGCTTGTGGACGGCAATTTTCTCCCTCTCTCTTCGTATCATCTTCCCTTTGTGCTTGTCTGTGTCCAAATTTCCTCTTCGTAGAAGGACATTAGTCATTTTGGATTACGGTCTGCCCTAATGACCTCATTTTAACTGAATCCTCTTTAAAGGCCTTATCTCTAAAAGTGGTCACTTTCTGAGGTACTGGACGTTTGAACTTCAACCTGAACATTTTTTGAGGGAGACACAGTTCAGCCCATAACAGGCACAGACTGGCTAGATAACTCGCCTGAGATCCCACAGCTACAGGGCTAGAAGTTAGGCAATCTGACTCCAGAATCCCCTGGTACTGTACCTATTGAAAAAAATAAAAATGAAGGAATGCCAAAACCAGGTTATGCAAATGATGGTCTATTTTAAATGTTTGGATGAATTAAATAAAGGAGGTCTTATAAAAAGAAAATTGACTACAATATGATTATGATCTTCAAAGGACAATTACTTAATATATAAACTAAATATTAATTCCTACTGTACTGCCAGGGATGAGATCTGGTACAGGATAAAAGCCTAAACTTGTATCTTTCCCCCATTCCATGAGCTCATCTCTCTGGATTATACCGGGGGTGCCAAAAAAAATGGAGACACATGACTTGTATTCATCTTTCGTTATCTGTATGTATTGAGCATTACAATTTTAATACAGCTTTTTCCTTTCTTAAAATGAGTATACATTTTTTGGGTACGCTCTGTGTACATAACCTTATCAGGGATAGCTTTGGAGGCGAGATTCAAGGCCCTCTGTGAATGGATAACTGGGCTAGTGGCCTCCTGCACCTCCCTGTCCCCTTGGGGCAACCTTTCTGAAACTTCAGGACTCCCTAGCCCCGGGTCTTGGACCACTGTGCTCTGCTTCCTCCCAAGTCTGGAAACTTGGTTATTGGTCTCAACTCTGCCAGGAAGCTGCAGTGACCCTGGCAAGGTCAAAGGCCTCAAGCTTACCTTCGCTACCTACAAATGGAGGCATTGGAGTAAAAGGTGACCTTGACGGGCTCCAGCAGCTCCGAAAGTTCCCATAACTTTGGTGCTGTGAAGTAGCAGCTCTGTCATCAGATTCTATGGCTGACTATTAAGGCAGATTAAATTGCAATGTCTGAAACCCTGGTGGACCATCCCAGTGGCACCCAGGACCCTTTGGGGTCTTTTCAGCCCCAGAGTGACATCCGCTGCATGCTGCTCAGCCAACATCATTGCAGATGACTGCTCGGGAGATGGACTTTCCAGCATGAAAAAACACAGTCAATAAAGAGGGGCCATTAAGTGTAGTTATTTGATACGAGGCCTGTTCTGTCCTACTAATAGCATAGCAATAGCCTCTGCAATGCAAGGTTTGTTTTAACAAATGGATATGTAAGGCCAAGAGCCACGGAGGTGATGATGCATGTCAGATAGAAGTGGCAATGGCTTTATGACATGGTGTCCTTCACAGGCTGGCTCAGAGGTCACCCTGAGATCTTGGGAGAGGCTCCGTCTTCTTGCAGCTGGGTTTTCCCTGGTACAAGTTTCTATCTTTCTTTCCTTCCCCCCCCCCTATTTTTCTTTACTTTTTCCTCTCCTCTTCTTTTTCCTTCCCCTCACTTTCTTCCTTTGTCCTCCACCCCTCTCTCCTTCCTTCCTCCCTTTTGTCTTTTAAGTACTGTTTAAGTGACTTAGGCTTCACTTTCTCCAGGACTTTCAAATCAAAGGTGATAACTTGCCTCTCTGTGGGCGTCACCATTCAATGTGACATAACAGGCACAGCTTCAGTTCTGTGCGTGGGCATCAAAGTGTACAGAAATCTCTTGCATAGAAGGGTTGTGTTTGCTCATATTCCTCCATCTTACTTTGGTGACCCCTTACTGTCTTGCCAGAGCTATCTTCATCCTATCTTCATGCATTACTCTTTCTATGACTGTTGAAGCCTTCAATGATTGATATAAAAATGTAATGACTCCTTTCTTGAAGGTTGTCACAGTTTAACATATACATGATATATATGTACACACACACACACACACACACACACACACACACACACCACACATACACACACGGTCTGGCAATTAAATTCATGAACTCATCTGAGAAAAAGCACTACATACCTCATTGCTGAATATCACTATGGTTACCTTTGAAGTACTCCTCTAGGGAAGCCATGCACCAACATCAGTGCCTAGTTCACCCTTCAAACCAATTTTGGAATTGTTTGTTTGGAGTGGCCATCAGAGCTGTCATCGTATTACCATTGATGCCTGAATGTCATCAAAATGTCTTTCTTTTGATATTTCCTTTATCTTTGGGTAAAGAAAGAAGTCATTGGGGACCAGATCAGGTGAGTAGGGAGAGTGCTCCAATACAGTTATTTGTTTACTGGTGAAAAACTCTCACAGACAGTGCCGTGTGAGCTGGTGCATTGTCGTGATGCAAGAGCCATGAATTGTTGGCGAAAAGTTCAGGTCATCTTTTTCATGCCGCTTGTCAGCAGTTCCAAATAGTAAACTTGGTTAACTGTTTGTCCAGTTGGTACAAATTCTTAATGAATAATCCCTCTAATATTGAGAAAGGTTAGCAACATTGTTTTGACTCTTGACGGAACTTTTTCGGTCTTGGAGAATTGGCTGACTTCCATTGTGCACTTTGACACTTTGTTTCAGGGTCGTATTGGTACACTCATGTTTCATCACCAGTAATAAGACGGCTCAAAACACGTCTTGCCTCTCCATAAGGTCTTGGCAAACTTCTACTCTCTTTTACATTTGTTCATTGGTGAGCTCTCTCAGGACCATTTTTGCACACGCCTTTCTCATGCCAAGGTTTTCAGTTAAGATTTTCCTGTTTCTCTATCGATGTTGACTTGGTCTGCTATACTTCTCACAGTCAGCCGATGATTTTGACGCACAATTTGATGAATTTTTGCAATGTTTTCATCAGTTCTGCTGGTTACTGGCCACCCTGACCTCTTTTCATCAGTGACATGCTCTCTCCCCTCAGAAAAACATTTAATCCATTTGTACACTGCCGGTTTTTCATGGCATTATCCCCATAAACTTGGACTAACATGTCCCTGATTTCACCTCCACTCTTGACAAGTTTAACAAGAAATTTAATGTTTGTTTGTTGCTCTAATTCAAGCTCAGACATTTCTCACGACGGCACACAAAAAAACAACAATAATGAACGCCACTCAGCAAGACACGGCCACATGTTGACACGAACACAGCTGTGAGACACTGATATACCGAGGCTGTGAAACCTTACCGAGCTGTTTGTACAGTGCTGCAAAAGTAAGCGCACAGTGGCAAGTTTGTTACTTGTCAGACCTCATATATGTAGTATGTTCCTGTGCTTGACTGGTCTTTGTCCCTCACTAGTATAAGCTCTCTGAGGACAGGGATTCTGTCTACCTTTGTCACTATTTTACTTCCAGAGCTTTGTTCAACATGCGGCTTACGGTTTTCAGTGCACGTTAACTGATCGAGTGTGTGAGTGAGCTCATGGGGCTTTCTAACCACCCTGTGAGGTAGGTGAGTAGGTAAGTCAGTCTTCCTTTGAAGCTGCATGAACAGGCTCAGATAGTTGGGTGGCTTACCCAAAGCATCGCCATCACTCAGCAGAGGACACAGACCCACAGGGACAATGGCCACTCCCCTGCCCATGAGGTCCCTCCTGTCTAGATGAGGAGACCAGGTGAAGGAGGGAGGGGAGAGCTGTGTGAGGAGTGAGGTATGGCAGCCCGGCTTCAGAGGGGCAAGGAGCTCTGGGCCAGGGCCGGGCAGACCAGCCCTGGGCCACATGGCCCGTCACCGCCTCTGCTTTCAGAAACTGAGGCTGACCCCTGATGCTCTGCCAAGGCTGTGCCTTTGCTGGGCCTCCCCCCTCCTGCCAGCTGAGCCTCTGCCAGGAGCACTTTCTGGGGTGCTCCTGCCCCCTGCCAGGACAGATTTGGGTCTATCCTTTCCCTCTCAGCATCTCATGGACATCTCCATAGGCTGCAGCAGGGCGTGGACTGCTCAGCCTCGAGGGGACATTAGCACCGTGATGGGGGCAATGCCCCACTGCAGTTGTGAGTGGAGCAGCCTTGAGGTGAGAGGGAGGATAGGGAGTCTGCCAGGGACTGGCTCACTTGCTTCATATAACATTTGAGGGACGAGATCACCCCCAGGAAGAGCCCATCCCTGAACAGTTTTTGTTTGTTTTATATACGAGGAGAGAAGCAACACTCATTAGATGCCTGCTGTTTACCACGCGCCAATGAGGTGCTTTGTATACGGTGTCTTATGTAATCCTCCCTAGAGCCCTCTGAGGCTGGGCTCTCCCCTGGTTACTATCCCCATTGTACAGGTGAGAAAGCTGAGGTTCCCTGTGTTTCTGTGGCTCACCCAGGTGGACACAGCTAGTAAGTAGCAGAGTTTAGATTTAAACTGGCTCCTCCAACTCCAACCCCCCAAGAATTTCATGATACCATGATGCCTTCTCAGAGCTGGGAAAAGCCAAGTGGCTCCAGAGACAGGAGGTGCCATCCTGGAGCCAAAAGGGTGGGCCTATCATGGATGGCTGTCCATTGGCAGTCAAATGGCCTGCAGCTGCAGACTGCTGGTGCCTCTGGGTCAGGGCTGCTGGCTTTGCACTTAGCGGGATCTCCAGCCTTAAGAGTCCTTATCAAACAAACCCTGGGAAGGCCACGTGGTTTGCTCTCAGTGTTTTTGGAAATCAGCTGAGGATGTGGAGCCTGGCTTTTGCTGACGTCTCCCTGCTACTCCCAGCATCATTAGAGACTGTTGGGCGCCCAGTGAGGGCCCAGAAGGACCCAGGCCTGGCCTCCTTGGAATTGAACATCCGAATTACTAATGTGTGTGTGTGTGTGTGTGTGTGTGTGTGTGTGTGTGTGTGTGTGTGTTCCATTTTGGGTGTCCTTAATGTCTCATCTGTTTTTGGTTTAGAGTTGGCGCCATATCTCTTTGTTTCCTGTCCGGGTAGATTTATACCCAATCACAGTCCTGTGTCAAAGACAGGTGCTCGGTCATCTCCGCACCTGGAGATAATGGAGGGAAGCAATGAATCCGATGAAACAAGATAAGCAATAATTTAGAAACTTTCTATCTAAGCTGTGTTGTAATTTCCTCCCACGGCAGATTTATTTTCTTAATTCTGTTCAACTCAGGCCAAAATTAGAATGGCTTTTCCTTTCCTGTCCACATACCAGTTTGAGTTGGCTGTCAAGGACATAGGTACCCTGAAGCCCTTAAAAGTGTTTGTCTTAGAAGGCAGGGAGCCTGGCTTTTTGTCCTTGCCTCTCACTGGCTGTGTGACTTTGACCCATTCACTTAACCTCTCTGAACCTTGAGAACCTATTTGTCAAATGGAATTCAGTAGCAATATTGAATTTTTTGAAGACAAAGGACAGTGCCAGGCCTGGGATTTCTAGATGAAATACTCTGCCTTACTTGGCATGCCTCGGATTTTCTACTGCCCTATTAGCAAGAAGCTGTGCCTTTTTTATTGAATTGAGAGCCATTAAGGTTTAAAATGAAATTAGGAGGCTATCTTCCTGGCCTCAGTGTGTCCTTCAAGGATCATCTCCCCACTTCCTCTCTGTGCACTAATGACGTAAGAAGTGGGAGGGAGCAGCCTGGTAGGACACGGTATCATTTATTTGCAAAGGCCCTCCCACTTCTCCAAGGGTACAGATGGATAATCTGATGTGAGCTTCCCGGATGAGAGAAACGAGGCTCACTCGCCCCATAACCCAGATGAGGAAGCTCCAGCACCCAGAGAGGTCAAGGGATTCCCACACCATCACACCACACTTTGGAGACAACAGCTGGGCCAGAACTGGGTTGGGTTTTTTAAGATTTTATTGGGGAATTGGGGAAGGGAACATTGTGTTTTCCCAGGACTCATCAGCTCCAAGTCAAGCTGTTGTCCTTCAATCTTAGTTGTGGAAGGCTCAGCTCCAAGTCCAGTTGCCACTTTCAATCTAGTTGTGGGAAGGCAGGAGGGGGGGTGGGGCTAGCCCACCATCCCATGCAGGAATCGAACCGGCAACCTTGTTGTTAAGAGCACACACTTTTACCAGCTGAGCCATCCGGCCTCCAGTTGGCAGATCAGCAGCAGCTCAGCTCAGGTGCTGCTCACTGGCCCATGTGGGAATCGAACTGATGACCCTGTTGCTGAGAGCTCATGCTCTAACCAATTGCGCCACCTGGCCAGTACAGAACTGGGGGTTTTGACTCCCAATTCAGTGCTTCTCAAACTTTAGTGTACACAGGAGTCTCCTGGGGATCTTGTGAAAATGCAGATCAGGAGGTCTGTGTAGCCACCGAGATTCTGTATTTGAGACAAGAGCCCTGGTGATGCTGACACTGCTGGCCTGGGGACCTCACTAGAAGTAGCAAGGGGCTTGATAAAGCTAGGAGGCTGGGTTCTTGCAGCCCGATCAAGTGTAAGTGAGAACCCTGTCCTGTGTGAAACCTTCCCCACATCCTTACTGATTGGTGTACCTCTAACTCTTTCCCGAGTCTTCTCTCTCTTATGCTGTGAAGGCCTGAGCTGCGGCCCCAGTCCTTCCCCGGCCCATTTTCTCAGCTTTATCTTGCTCAGGGTTGAAGTAAACACCACATCTTACCTGGATTCTGTGAGGTCCCCTGGCTCACGAGCCGACTGCTTTAGGCTTCCAGTCCTTGTCCCATGGAGATTCGAGTGCCTGAATTGACTCCCTCTTGCAGCAATAAACCAACTGGAGTACCAACCTAGTTTGTATTTTTAGATTGTGCTCTATCAATTACTTAACTTGCAGAGCGGCTCCTCTCTACTCTTCTGGGAGGTGCCCGCAAGGAACGTTCCTCCTCAGGCTTTTGCAAGGTGCCCCCGCCTCATTCCCATCTCTCAGGAGCCCAGAGTCCTTTTTCCTTGGCACCGTGTCTTTCGCTTTTAGGATGCAGAGACTGTTCTCCCATTTGGTAGATGTGGTGGAAACACTGAGGCCCAGAGCGGGTGATGCTGGGACAGGCTCAGGCAGTGCAGTGTGACGGTGCTAAGGAGCCGGGCTGCTAAGCTTTCACCTCCTTCCTGGGGAGGGGTCATGAGGAAGCGACATCTTCCCAGGCCAAGCAGGGCCGAGGACTCTCTCCGTGAGCCACTGTTTTGCAAGATGGTGGTCTGAAGGGAAGCCAGATGGAAGTCATGTCCCCTGTCAGGTAGAGTGAACTCCTGGTTCTGGCTTTTATTCATAAAGTTTGGCTGGGAAACTCACATGCTGGGAGGAGGTCACCAGGGCCACTTGCGCCAGTGGTTTCTGCCATGCGTTCCTCATCCCAGGGAGACCTTTGACTTTGGCCCCAGACAGGTCTTGCCAAATGACTTGGTTTGCGTTTCATCAGGGTTTCTCACACGTCTGCACAGGTGCTGGTGAGCAGCGCTCTGCCAAGAGGCTGGCGAGCGGCAGACTGGGCTGCACTGGTAACGGCCCCTCTGGGCTGGGGGAGAGAGCTGCTTCGAAATTCAGGGCTGACATGGTCAGGGGCCAATCCTTCTTAACCAAACTGTGCCCGTGGACTTGGGGCCCATGGGTGTGACAGTGTCATTCAGCTTTTCTCCAGTTAAACATGCGCACCAGGTGTTTTCAAGGTGCCAGGCAGGATGCTATGGGTGTTAAAGGGCCCGCAGCGGGGAGGGGAATGAACAGAACACAGCCCCTTTCTCAGGGACCTTTGACATTTTCCTGGGAGAGCACACTGTGTATATCTGTAAAAGTAAAAGCTAAAAGCATCACACAGTGTATGTACATGTGCGTGCCCATGTGTATGTGTGTGTATGTGGTCATGTATGTGTCAATGTGTATGTGGACATGTGTGCTCATGTGCATGTGTGTTATATGTCAGTCTCAGTGTGTGTCTGTGTTTTTGTATGTGTTTATGTGTGTGCATGTGTCTGTGTGAATATGCGTGCCTGTGTGTTTAGGCCAGTGTGTGCATGTGTCTGTCTCTGTGTGCATGTTTGTGTGTGTATCTGTGTGAGTGTGTGTGCTCATGCCTGTGCATATGTGTCTGCGAGCAAACTTTGGGCTGTGACTCTTTGAAGCCCACCCTCAGTGGGAGACACCCAAACAGCCCCAGGTCCAGACTGCCCTGGAGTCTGTCCCCAATGCCCTGGATAAGGGACAGGGACATGTTTTCTGTGAACTATCTCTGCGTCTATCCTGTACGTTCTCTCTGTACAGAAGACCCTGGGTAATACAGGTGAAGGGAGAAGAAGAAAAAGCAAACGGGACCAGCTCCACTTCATTCAGCATGTGCCTGGTCCCATGCTGGAATCACGACAGAATAAAAAATGTGCATAAGGCAGGAAGTAAAGAGCCTCTGCCAGAGGGAGCAGCCCTAAATAGTCCCACCCTAAACTGAGGCTAGAATCGCCCCTGGAAATGGACAGTAGGTGGTCGGCAGTGGACTGTGCCCCCTCCCCTCCAATATTGTAGCCTAGTTAAGCCAAAGACTACACTGAATTGAGACTCACGACACCCAGTGTCTGGTCCTGACCCTTGCTGTGTGTCCTTGAGAGAGTTACTTGGCCTCTCTGGGTCTTGCTTCCTACCTATAAAATAAAGACACTGGCTCATCTCCTCATCCTACAGGAACCATTAACTTTGACAGCTGAGCAAGTCACTCTGCAAATGGCAGTCTAGTACAGAGTCATGACAGAAGAGCAAGCATAGTGCTCTGGGGATGAGGCTGAGAAAAGAGGGAGGTTCTAGGAAGGCTTCTTGAGCTTGACCTTGAAAGATGGGTGGAGGAGGAAGCAGAAAAAAACAATACCAGAAGAATCTGAGAGGCAGGAGGGCATAGCATACTTTAATTAACAATTTAACAAACATTAACATAACACTACAGGGCAGGCATTGTTCCCAGGAATGGGTTGGCATTATTCTAAGTTATGGCCTGCAGGGAAATCTGGCCCATCCCCTGACTTTATAAATAACGTTTTGTTGGCATATCCCTGCCCATTTATTTACGTATTGCCTATGGTGCTTTGGGCTCCTGGGCACAGCTGAGAAATTGTGACAGAGACCATATGGCCCACAAAGCCTAAAGTATTTACTATCTGGCCCTTTACAGAACAAATTTGCCACCCTGTTCTAAGTCCTTTGCAAGTATGGACTCATTTAATCCTAATACCAGCCCTGTTGAGAAGGTATTATAATTATTATTATTGTGTTCAGTTTACAGACGAGGAAGCCCCAGCTCAGAGATATCAAATAATGTGCTTAAGTCCACACAGGAAGTAGGAAGCAGGAAGGAGACGGGATGTGAACCCAGGTAATGAGGCTCGAGAGGGCCTGAGCTCCGGCCACTGTGCTGTGCAGAGAGCAGGTCCTGTGGAGGGAGGATTGGCTGAGACTTTGAGTGCTGGTCTCCAGAGCACTACCTTGACCTTGTCAGCCTTTTGAGCAGGCCAGTGATGTGTTAGAGCTCTGCTTTGGAAGGTGCCATAACGTGGCTATTCAGGGACCAGCCTGCCTACCGGGGGTGCTCAAAACTGGATCACTTCAGCTCTGGGTAGGTCCTAGAGGTAGCACCTGCTTGCTGTTAACCGAGCCCTGCTCAGAAGGGCTTCTCCATGCAGGCTTCCTAGTTAGTCTGTTGGTCAGTGTTTGTCCAGTTGCCATGTGCTGTGGTCCGGGTCCTCGCTGCCTGCTGTAGATCATAAATGCTTGGAAGGCCTGGGCTGTGTCTTTCTTCATGAGTTGTTCAGGGCAGAATGGCTTCTCATCTGGCCAGAGGATTCCGGGGACGCCGTCCTGTCAGGAAGGAGCTGTCAAACTGCTTGTACCCAGAGGGGCTTCAACAAGAGCGGAGAGTTCTGTGCAGGGGGCTCTGGTGATTGTAGCTGTAAGTGCCCTGCCCATGTCTCTAGCACTGTCTCTTCCTGTGCCACCCGGCGGCTTCTCCTGCCAGCAACGCCCCCCGCCCGCTTGCTTCCTGGAGCCAGAGTGAGCCAGGACAGCTGGAAGCGCCTTGAGTCGACGCCCCCAGGAGCAGCCCAATCACAGACCCTGATGGGAGTGTAAATAGCCCAGATTCTGGCCCCTCAGGTGGCACAACGCTGAGACGTGTTCTACACCAGCACTGCCCATAGAACTTTCCATGAGAGTAGGAGCGTTCTATATCTCTGCTGTCCAGTGTGGTAGCGACCAGCCACATGTGGCCATTGAGTTCTTGAAATGTGGTTAATAAGACTGAGGACCTGAATTTTCAATTTTAGGTGATCTAAATGTATGCAGCCAGACGTGGCTGGTGCCTGTCATGTTGAGCAGGGCACGTCTGCCCTGCTTTCCAGAGGCCCCCAGTGAGACAGAGCCTCAGTTGTCCGCAGTGGGGTCCCCACCATTAACAAACCCTGCATTGAAGTCCTCACCTTCCCCACTTCCTGACTGGTTCTTCCCTGGAATCACCACCCAAACTAATCATTCGAGCCATATGAAAGTGCCATTTTTTAGGTAAAAAAATAGTTGAATGTCAGTACTTTCATATAATCCAGTTTGCACTGAAATTCCCACCTCAGGTCTGCATCTGGGGGAACCCAAACTTACAGGGTGATGAGGTTTATGTGTGCAAGCCGTGAGAGGGTGGTGAAGTCATTCCCTGACGTGGCTGGGTTCTCATCCTGGCTCTGCCTCAAAGTGGCTGTGTGGCTTGAGGCAAGCCACTGAACCTCTCTGTGCCTGAGTCTTCAGGATGAGCCTGCCTGTACCCCTGGGCTGATGCCTGCCTACCTGCCTTGCCTAATGGTTAGAAGGAACACATGAGCTAGACAGAGCTATTTGTTAACACAAGTGAGCACAGGGAGAAGGTGTCATTCCAGGTGCAGTGCCCCCGCTGCACGTCATTCCTGGGTGGAAGGCTGCCTGCTCACGGCTGATGAAATTTAGACAGTGTGTGTCTTTGAAGCTCCAGGACTGGCATTCCTGGCTGTCCCAGGTTCCCCGATTTGAGTGCCCTGGAGCTGTCTTGCATACTTGGGCCTTTTGGGCAGGGCACACTTAGCAGCTAGCATGAGCCTCCTGAGCAGGAATCCTGGGAAAGCTCACCCAGCTGCCATTTGATCAGAGCACGATTTAACGGATGGCTGCTCAGGGCTGCTCATTTGTTTCCCCTCATCCACAGAAAGGCAGTAAACGGTTTAACTAGGTGGTGATTGCGAGGCTTTCCATTTTTAGCTTTTTCTTGGAATGGAGCTGGGCAGGCTGGGGCATTGCCCTTGCAGGCAGGGCAGGTTTTCTTAGCCTCTTCCATCTTCTTCAACCTTCTAGGGGTTTCTTCCGTGTCAGCTCTGACTGGCCTTTCTAGGAGCCTGCTAAGTGGGGCGGGGCCACAGAGGAAGGGACTCTGGGGAAAGCCAGAGACTCAGCGGTGGTGGAGCCACTGTGGACTCACCGCAGAGAGGGACGGAAGAGTACTGGCTGTGGTTTCTCCCCTCCTCCTGCCCGCCAGTGTTCTGCCTGAATTCCCATTGGCCAGAGCTGTAGAGGGCGGGGCCAGGACAGTCTGAGGGCAAACAGACCGACCAACATGGGGGCCTGAGAGCCTTTTGATGAGCGGTTTCTCTGCCTGGGGCTTGTGAATAAGGTCCAGGGAATTCAGCGCACTTCTAGGAAATGTTGGCACTATTTTGTCTCTGTGTGTGTGCATGCATTTCGCTAGGAAGAGAGTCGGTATCTTTCTTTCTTCAGACTCTTAAGTTGCTCTGGACCCACCAAAAGATTCAGTGTCATCGACAATGTAATCACCTCGTCTTATGCATGGGAAATCTGAGGGCTCAGAGGAACACCCATAGGTGCCTCTACTCATGGTCTAGGCTTCTTTCTGGTAATTGGCTGCTGTCCTTCCATGGACCTGGCTGAGCGAGCCTGTTGGGAGAGTTTCCTCTCTGCCCTCTGACCCTCCAGAACCAGCTTGTGTGTTTCATGTTCTCGGGCAGCCTTCCTGATCTCAAGCATGCAGACCTGCTCCCTCCAGTGGGCTCTTGCAGCCCGTGGCAGCCATGCCACTGACCCGGATTCTGGCTTAGGTGCACCACGCAGTGTGCAGGGCAGGCAGAGCTAGCACTGGACATAGGACCCAGCTCTTCACTCAGTCTCCCTCCTGGAGTAAACATTTACCTTACCCCTACCATGTGCCAGGCGTTTTGCTAACTGCTGGGGAGACAGCCTGATGAAGGTAGACGGTGTCCTTGCTGTCTTAGAGGTAGGGTCAGAATATAAACAATAGAACAAATACATAAACAAGCGTGTTTCTGATTGTGAGAAATGCCAAGAGGATGACAGGTCAGGGTGATGGGCTAGAGGGGTGAGGGTAGAGTATCGGAGCTGCTTTTGATGGGGAGGGCCTCTCCCGGTAGTTCATGTTTGAGCTGAGACGGGAGGCATGAGGAGTTAGCTTTCCAAGACCCGAAGAGAAAGCACGTCAGGCAGGCATCAGAGCCCGTGCAAAGGCCCTGGGTTGGGACTGAGTGCAAAAGCCCCACAGAACAGTCCTATGTGGCTAAAGCCAAATGAGAGCCTCCTGCCTCACAGCCTTGGCTCTTCTGACTGGCCTTGCCGGGCCTCACGCAGACGTTTCTTTCCTTAGTGGCTGAATGGGTGGCAAAGCCCCCCTTCCTTAGCCATGCTCCATTCTCAGTAGAGTGTCTGGCAGGTGGCTCGAAGCCGGCTCTCTGCCTCCTGAAGCAGTGGCTGCATTTTCTTGGTGTCTCTGAGATGCCAGGAGGACGGCAGCTTGTTTCTGTTCAGTCCATCAGTCGCACAAAAGCCCTGAGATCAAAGAGCACTGGCTTAATTTATTTTGTTTATTTTGCAGAGGAAATAGCGCTTCCTTGGACTGAAAGCCCTGAAGACTAAAAGCTGAATGGGAAGGGGGAGTTTGGATTAAATGAATGGGCTGGCAGGCTCTGACCCACTTACCACACAGCACAGCAGCGATGGGGGAGGGAATTGCATTCTAGCTTTCTCTGTGCTGGCCCAGGGACAGGTCACTTCTCCAGCCTACCCTTTCATGGGGGCGGGCCTTCTGTGCAAGTCAGGCTTGATGGAAGTGTCCTTGAAGGTGGCTCATGAGGGGAGGAGGGTCACAGCATGCAGTGGCCTCCTGTCTTGCCTGAGTCCATCTTGGGCCCTTCAGGCCTGCCTGATGTTACCCCAGTACCTTAGCAGAGAGGGCAAGTGTAGCTTAGGTGAAGGTCGCTTCAATTTTTTATGAACCCATTGAATGTGAATGAACTGGAAGGAAAAAGTTACTGCTCCTCTGGATTACCAAGGAGCACTCAAAATGGGGAATTCTGAGGAGGTTGGAAGCAAATAGGGCAGGGTGGGCAGGGGACATCCCACCCATCGCTGTGACCGGTTTAGTGCTGTGATCGCAGTGAGCAAGATGTGTGCATGGGAAGCTTGGTTGTAGGAGTCCTGGATTCACGTTCCTGGCTCCACGCTTCAGTAGCTGTGTGACCTTGAGCAGGTCACTTAGTCTCTTTGAGAGGCCTGAGCTTCCTCACATGTAAATGGGGGTAGTGGTACCTGTCTGTCCTACATCTCAGAGTTGCTATGAGCTTCCATAGGAATACAGGACTTAATAATAAGAGTGCTGCCAGGAACAGAGCAGGCATTCAGTAAATGTTTGCTTACGTGAAAGAATGCATGAACAACAGAAAGACACCAAAGCTGGTAGATTATTCTAGGACTTTATGACTCTAAGGAATATGACAGTGTCAGGGAGGAAATTAAGGTGGACCGTTGCAAGGTGCCTGAGGAGAGCCAACATCCCAGGGGCTTGGCCAATGCTGTCAGCTGCCCTCATTGCAGGAAGGTCGGCCTCTGGATAAATTTCAGATGCTCCTGCTCTCATAGGATAGATAACGTTGCAGCACAACCCCGGGGTGCTTGGGTTTGTTTATGGATTTTTTGTTCCTCTAGATTGCTTTAGAGAGCTGTTCACAGGAGGACCTTAAAAGAGAATAGACACAGATAAACAGTTCAGTGGTTACCAGAGGGTAAGGGGGAGGGGGTAGTAGGTAAGGGTAAAGGGCGTCAAATATTGGGTTGTTGGAAAAGTCATGACACATTTTTGCAACGAAAAACAGAAAAACATATGTCATGACTTTTCCGACAGCCCAATATATCATGATGGAAGGAGAACTGACTCTGGGTGGTGAGCACACAATGCGATATATAGATGATGTATTACAGAATTGTACACCTGAAACCTATATAAGTTTACTAACCAATGTCACCCCAATAAATTTAAATAAATAAATAAATAAATTAAAAAAAATGAATAGAGCCCACGAGTGATGCAAGGCGCAAAGCATGGCATTTGGAATACGTGCCATTTGTTAAATAATTACATCATTAATCCCCAAATGAAGAAGGAAAGTTCAAAGGCATTGAAAGACGCAACCACGTTCAGATTTGGTGATGCTGACAAATAGACCCTTATGAATGAGCAATGAAGGGTCATCAAACTTAGGGCCGATCAAAAGAGGCTCAGCAAGGCTGAAACACAGGATGAACTGAAACTGGTGAAAACAGCCAAAGATAGCCTCCGACCTTTGTAAAATAACAGGCCCAGAGTTAGAAGATGCATGAGATGGGAAGGTAGTGATGCCACTTGGGAAAGGTGACGCTATTAGCTGGCAAGGAAACAAAATAGAAAGGGGGCATTTCTGTGCGTTCTCTCTGTCGTTTTCCACCTAGTACGACTCTATTTGGAATGAAAAAGACGGAACAAGCCTCTTACAGGGACCTGGAGAGTCATTCTAAAATGCATTTTTGGGGCCAGGCGGATTCTGTGGCAGGGTCCTGATATACACAGTGGATGTGATTACAGAATGGCTTGGGGCGTCTTTTGATGTTTATTTTCATTGTGGGCTGTATTTTTCTGCTGCTTTGCATGCCTAGTAATTTGCGGCTGAATGTCACACACAGTAAATTTTACCTTGTAGGTCGCTGGATCTTTTAGTGCTCTATAAATATTCTTGAACTTTGTTTGGGGACGTGGTTAAGTTACATAGAAACAGTTTGATTCTTTCGAGTCTTGCTTTTTAAGCTTTATTAGGTGGTACCAGAACTGCCTTAATCTAGGCCTAGTTTTTTCCCACTTCAGATGCAAGACCATTCTGAGTACTTGGATTAGTTTGCAAGGGCTGCCGTAACAAAATCCTACAGACTGGGTACCTTCACAACAGACGTTTATTTTCTCATCGTTCTGGAGGCTGGAAGTCCAAGGTCAAGATGCTGTCAGGGTTGCTTCTTCTGAGGCCTCTCCTTGGCTTGCAGATGACCATCTTGTGTCCTTACACAGTTGTCCCTCTGTCTGTGTGTCTGTGTCCTAATCTCCTCTTAAAAAGACACCGGTCATATTGGATTAGGGCCCACCCTAATGACCTCATTTTGACTTAATTCTGTTAAAGACTCTTGCTCCAAGACTGTCACATTCAGAGACACCGAGAAGTTAGGACTTCAACGCAGGAATGTTGAGAGGATGCAATTTAGCCCATGACAGTCCTCTACCTGGTGCCCCGGGACTTTGAGGTTTTCTTCTCTGGCTGGGGGCACGACCCATTCTCAGTACCACGTGGGCTCCAGGGATTCTCTGTGCTGCTTCAGGGTGTTTCTCTCCCACTTGGGGCAGTTTCTTCACATGCCTGTGCTGATGTACTTAGCTGAAGACTCAAGGGACCCTTCTGCTGCTCTCTGGAGGGCTGAGTAGGCAACTCTCCCCCCTCCCTGGTGTCCTGCCCTGTGAACTCTAGGTGCCATGGCCTCCCTGGAATCCCAGCTCCATCTCCTCAACTCAGCGAGACCCCTGGGCTCTGCCTGGGTCTCCCATTCTCTACACTGCGGCCCGGACAGCAGGGCAACCATCAGTTCACCTCGTCTTTCTCAGGGATCGCTGTTCTGCCCTGCCTGAGATCCAATGGCTGCAACCCCGTTTCAAATGCGGCATCTGAATTTTTAGTTGTTTCAGGAGGGGGAGTAAATCCAGTTCCCGCTACTTCCTTTGGAGAGTCTGAATCGTGGGGAACACGTCTCGTGTTCTGGAACTTATCATTCTTGCTGGTGTTTCTCAGTGAGTGGTAGAGGGTGGATTCTGGAATCTGGGGTAAGTTTTGATTGGAGTGTTGAGCTGAGTGCTTGTGAGCCCTTAGAGAATCAAGTGGTGGTCACAGGAGCCAGCCTGGACCCTGTACAGACAGGTCCAGCTGGAACCATGGTTATTAGGAACCAATGTCAACCTGTAGGGAGCTTCCTTCACCATGACTTAACCTCTAAGTCATGGCAATAAGCTCTTATTACGTACCAGGATTTCATGAGTGCCAGGTCTGTCCTTATATCAATGCCGTCAGGCAGGCTATCATCCCAGTTTTCCAGAGGAGGAAACTGCAGAGAGGTTAAAGAAATTGCCCAGATCTAGGATTTGAACTCAGTTCTGCCAGCCCTAAATAAGATGCTTCATTGCCCAATATCTTCATCAGTGTTGTGACTGGGAAGGAGCCAAGAGCTGAACTTCAACTCAAACCAGCAAAACAGAAACAGATCACATGCAAGACAAAAGAGCCTTCTTCGTCCCTGCATTGAGAAAAGAAGCTCTTCCCAGGAGCAGGCGGAGGAGAATTACTTATTCCCGGAAAGGACCTCATCTTTAGAAGGGAATGCAGAGATTATGCTGTCCCCAGTTTACAGGTTGGGTTAGTGGCAGCCGGAGGCCAGTTGCTCTTGTGGCAGTGTCGTGCTCATGCGCAGACAGGAAGCTTCCCTGGCAGGATTTTCCCTTCGTGGGCTCAGTCTCCATTGTATGAAGGTGCTTTTCCTTGTGCATTTCTAAAGTGTATAATTATCCCACTAGCTGGATGGATACAACCTTGTCAATTATAAATAAATCATCACCTTGCCTTCAAAATGTCTTTCATGCTCCAATTACATTAACCTACTTCCTTCATTCTCTAATAAACTTTCACAAAAGTTAATCCCCCTTGACTCCATCTAGAGAAGAACCCTGGTTGGATATCAACCGTGCTTTGTTCTTTTGAGTGCCCGCCTTACTCTCCGGTTCGGGTGTGACTCCCTCCATGTGATCATGCTGCCTGATCTAGGGTCCCTTGTATGGTCTGGGTGATGACCTGAGAGGTGAGCAGTCTTATTCCGTTGTGTGGGCGACCTGACTGAATGAGGCTGGGGCAAGCGGGGGCAAAAGATGCGAGCCTGGTAACTTCCTCCTTCTACTGGCCAGGTAGGGGAGTAGGGGGAAGGGAGAGTTCGCTGACTTTTATTCAAAGAGCACTCTGCAGCCTTCGAAAGCCAGCTCTTGCCCAGAGCAGCAAACAAATATAGGATCTGTGCTTTTATTTTCATTGCTATTAGCAGAGTTTTGGTGGGAAGGAGACATGGAGTAGGGAATTTAGTCAGAGCTGGGGTGTTTCACAGAAAGTACTTGTTGCTGGGCCTCGTTTCTCATGATGAAACGACGTGAATTTCAAAAACATTTTGTGAGTATCTGCAAACTCGTTTACTGAGAGTTTGTGATTGAGCTATATGTCCATCCAGGTGAGAAAAAAACAGGCACACGGATCTCTGGAAATATAGTTGCCCCAATGTGATGATGGCTGGCAGCCAGTCACTAGAACATGTGGTCCACACACTGCAGAGATGCCCACACTTGGGCAGGTGAACACATGGCCTCTATTTGAATGCACCCAGACTTCTATCTCCGTTCACGTGCCACCTCTTCTGAAAGCCGTCCTTGCACCTAAGGCTGGGAGTGAGCTTCCCTCCTCTGAAGCTCAATTGCTCTTCACCCAGATCTCTGCTGTTAGGGCTCTTCCTGGATTGGAAGTAGTTGCCGCCTTCCCTCCTCACCTAGACCGCATGCTCCTTGGAGCTGGGTTGTCTTTGGGACCCCTTCAGTGCTTTGCACAGAGCAGAAGTGACCTCTCGTTGGTAGGCAGATCACCATCAGGGTTGAGCGGTTCCTTTTTTTTTTTTTTTTTTTTTTTTTTTTTTTNTGTCTGTCTCATGTTCTCCAGTCACTGCAGTGCTCAGGGTGAAAACAAGAGGAAATCTCTTCCTCTATTTAATCCTGGGATGCCTCTGTAACAGGTGGTTTTGAATTTCAGGGGTCCAGGGCTGATGGGGATTAGCTTCAGCTGGGATTTGAGGGTAAGCCTGTAAGGGTTTGGGTCTGCTGTGTTAGCTGGCTTCTTGTAATGGTCTCATGTGGCCCCTTTCCTTCCCCTGGACTCAGGACAGTATGACCCTTTGGGTGGGTCTGAGACAGGACATGACTGGTAAAACCCTGCAATTTCTAAGGTCCTTATAAGAGGTAGTATACCCTGTTACTAATAGGATGTCTTAAAGTTTAAAAAAGAGGCTTTTTATGATAAAATTACATGTTCGTGATAGAAAACTCAGAAAATACAAAAAAATTATAAAGAGGAAGCACTGTCATCTATAGTTCTGCAATGCAGTCATCATATTTTGGTGTATTTTATTAATATAATGACATTTTATTCTGAAAAAATAATTGAGTCATAATATATGTAAAGCTTTAAAATATATTTATTTTTAAAAATAACAGTAACACAAGCGATAAGCATTCAAGTAATTCATAAAGATATAAAATAAACAGTAAAAATTGTTTGCCCACCCACCCATCTAATCCCTGAAACCTCTCTCCCAAGGTATCTACTATTCAAAGATGCTTTTGTGTCCCTCTAAGGCGGGGCGGGGGTGGGGTAGGGAAATACATATATTAGCTTTTATCTGCTTGAGTGGTTAGACTTTTTTGTTACCTTTTACACCTAGAAATAAGTAATGAGCATTTCCTCCTGTTGCTACTGATATTTCAAGAATATTTTTAATGGCACCTCCTGGGTCCGTCATGACAATGTCCATTGTCATGGACGTTTAGTTTCTTTCTACTTATTAAAAATTACATTCATAATGAAAACATTTTTCCATATAATATTGCCTGCTGCTGCTTATTTTTTCAGGACAGATTTCCAGAAATGGAATCAGTGTAGCAGAGGACAGAAACTTTTATGGCATTGCTACATACTATCAAATTATGATACATTTTTTTTCTGTAGAAATAGGTCTATTTCTCTTGCCCATAAATTCCTTCTGATGTTTTTGAAGATTAAAAAAAGTAACACAAGAAGATTTGCTCTTTATAGCAAATGCAAACAGTACAGAAATACATGAAATGGAAAGTGAAAGGTTCCCCTCTCAACCTGCCCCCTCTGCTCAGAAACAAGCCCTGTTAGAGCCAAACCATTTGGATGTTGCTGCCGATTAGCTGATGGATGGTGGATTGGTTATGCAGTCACTGGGCCTTGGTTTCTTTATAAAATGTGTGTTCCAACAATTGCCTTGTCGGATTGTGTGAGGAGGAAATGGGTGCGTGCAGAGCGTCTGGCCAATGGTTGGCACTATTACAATTATCGTTTTTGTTGAATGACTGATTGCTGTTCTCTGTGTGATGTGTCATCTGCAGGCTCAGGCTGAAATCATGCCAGGAAGCAATCCCCTCATTCTGATGAATGCTGGCCCTTCTCTGCAAGGCTGCTTTCGGTCTGAGATGATAGAATGACAATGCTGTGAGTTCCCCAAGTAGGAAACAGTGTCTCCAGCAGCTTGGGGAGCATCAGCTATTCCCCCTGTGTCCTGCTGTGGTTGTCCAGGTCCTTTGAGTAGCAGGGTATCATTATCCCTTTATTAGGGTAAACACACTCAGATTGCTATTCCTGAGAACATTGAGTTGACCTTATGGAGAGAAGAATCAGGCGAGAGAAGTCCCACTTGGATGGGCATTCATGAGTATCCCCTTGGAACATCAGCTTGTTTAAAATTGTAGGCATGACACCATAAACCCTGCTATTTATATTGTATGTAACTCCGCAAATATTTTCAGTAACACTAAACCCTGGGCTGTTTTAACAGCATCTCTAATTGTAACGTTTTTAATATTTACTGCCTGTCAGGCCACCCTGACTAAGTGCCTGGTGAGCAAGTCTTCACCAAGTGGCAACATTGTTGCTGAGAAGGTGCCCCTAAAGCTGACCTTCCAGGAAACAAAGGCTGAGCCATCGCTTAGGACTCTGAAGACCCAGCGAGCCACTATTCTGGATCCCAGGAGCCAAACACCCCAGAGGAATCACCTGCTGAGTGGTCTTCAGGCCACGCGTTCTAGATGCTAGAGTGAGTGTGCCCCGTGACTGCAAGGGAGCCAGAGGAAGGCGTTTTCTTGTAACAGCGTTCTGTTTTGTTTGCCTCAGCGTTGTTTCGTCTCCCTATGAACAGCTGCTCTAAGGGTGCCTGGAAGAGGGGCAGGCCCTGGGAGAGCTCAGTCCACAGGTAGAAACATTAAATTATTCTGTTTGTCAAACATTTATTGAGTATCTTCCATGGAGAAACCTGAGTTGTAATAATAATGGCCAATCATTGACCATTGAGAGGGTTGGGTACTGGTGCAGACTGGGCGCTCTAGAAACAGTTTAGGCACAGGATGTGTATTTAGGAACAATGCCTGTGAAAGGAGAGGCAGAGGCAGGCGTGGCCAGAGGCACAAGTGAGGGGCTAATGCACGCCCCATCAAGCCTCAGCCAGCCTATCAGGGAGCTCTGAGCGAATATTGCTCAACACAGTTGATCCCTTTGGGCCAGAGGGGCTGGGCCTCTATACCCCCACATCAAGCTGTCATGAAATGCTTACTGTCCTAGGAAGGTGTGACCTTGGGTGAAGCCCCTTCTTGTAGCTGAGGCTGACCAGATGGACCCCACAGCGGGATGCCGTCTGCAGACCCCACTCCCTGATGGTGGGCAATGCATCTTTCCTTGAAGGTGGGTTAGGCCGGGGCATCTCCACAGGCAGGATCAGCTTGCTGAAGGCACAGGAGGACTCAGAGGCGTTGGTAGTCACAGAGAACAGGCAGAACTTCCAGGTGAGTGGAACAGTGTGAATGAAGGTGTGGAGGTAGGAAACCAGCACATCACAAGCCAGAGCCAGTATGAAAATCTTCGTGGCTGGGATGTCCAGGCGGAGACCCTGTCGCCATTGAGAAACAGTCCAGGGGGCCACCTGTGTGTGTGAGACCTTCCCAGTCATTTGCTTTCTGGCCACCCGTGGAAGCCTGTTTTTCCCATCACCTTAATGGAAGCCAAGCCAACCTGGTGGTGTGTCCCCCCAGGTGACCCAGCATGGCCTTTGCTCTGTGTCCTCCAGCCAGTTCACCTGGGCTATGGGGGAGATTATCAGCTTCTTCCTGCTCAGCGCGTGGATTTTCAGGGCTCACCCTTGACGAAGGTGGAGGTGACTTCTAGGAAGCTGACCTGGGTCTTGAGAACCTCCTTGAACCTGGTCATCCATTTCGGTTCACAGGCTCTTCTGAGGCAGGTGCAGGGGATCCGGATAGGGCCCCCAACTCCCAGTGTAAAGGGGCAGCCTTCACCCTCTGCTCCGGGCCTGGGAGAAGCTGCCATATTTGCTGGGCATCTTGTAGCCCCTCGGATGAAGAAAGGCTGGTCTTTGGCTTGACAGCTTGTCTGTTTTGATTTCTTAGACAGCCCCACATGGAAGGGATTTTTGTAGGCAATGACTGTTCAGCTTCACTGGTGGTCTCGGGGTCTCCTTTGCCAGGGGCTTAGGGCAGCAAGGCCTTTAAGAGAAGAACATGGAAACAAAAAGGTCATCTCAGCGCCTACCTACCTGCTCTGCATCCTCCTGTTTCACATGTACCATGTTCCTCTCCTGGCCGCCTGCCTTCCTCTGGCTCTCCTCTGGCTTTTCAGCCCACGCTGTAGCTTGGCCTTGAGGGCCACATCTTGCATCCATGTCGCATGAAGTTGGATTTCCTCTGGAGTGTCCTCAGGGGCCCTGTCTTAGGTGTTGTCATGGTATTTTGGGATTTGACGAAGGAGCAGAGATAGAGAGTGGCTCCATGGCCTGTTTGTGGCCAACCTCCCACGGCCTTGACTGATGACTGTGGTGACATCTGTGGACAGTGAGCAGGTCCCCAGTGCAACCTTGTGTGATTGAGTTTCCTGAGTTATTCCATATCAGCAGTCAAGAAGCCAGATCGCTGGCTGCTAATTGTGCAGCTTGTAGCTGGTGTGGGGTTTGGGTTTCAGTTCCCTCCCTCCCTCTCTCCCTCCCTTCCTCTCTCTCTCCCTCCCTTTCTCCCTCTCTCCCTTCCTCCACCTCAGTGCTGAATTCTGTTAGGAAATATTGCACAGCTAAAATAACAATTATGCTACAGGTACAGTAATAGAAGTGTCCAAAGGTAAAGTTAATTGGACATTTTCATTAGAGGATCTTGTTGAAATCGGTCATCCACTGATATTTTTCAACCATAGGGACCTGTATATTTTTTTATTTGTGCTTGCATTGTTGCATCCCCTTTGTGTGTGTGGGAGGGAGGGAGGGAGGGAAGGAGAGAGAGAGAGAGGGAGAGAGAGAGAGAGAGAGAGAGAGAGAGAGAGAGAGAGAGAGAGAGGCTCAGAATCTTGTATGGAAGATCCAGAGGTGGGTTGTTTCCCTTTAAACTCTCAGCAGAGTTCAGCTAACCCCTGGGGTCTGCATCAGCTCTGCACACAGTGTATTGTGGAGCTTGCCTTGATGGAAAGTTGAGATACTAGCTACATTTTTTTCCCCCTGGGCTATTCTGAACCTGAACAAAGTTCATTTTCCATCTCTAAATATTGCTGGGTGGTCTTTGCTGTTGGGACTCCAGCATTCTGGGCCTGTCTGGGGCAAGTCTTGGGCATCTCATAGGTGCTTGTGCAGCCATAGTTGAGTTGCTATAGAAACCAACTCTCATGGTGTATCATGGGGCCTGTTTACAGCTCTTTATATCTTGCCCCTGACCTGGGAGATAATGGTGATGGTGACACCTTTGCTCATGACCCGAGCTGGGAATTCCCTATGCCATCCATCAAGGCTTTTCAGAGCCCTAATCATGGCGACGACAGCCATGGGTAACTCTTGGGGGACTGTCTTTCTTCATGCTCAGGGGGAGCCTTCTATTTAGACAGGCTGCCCAGCTGCTCCTCCAGGCTTAGCAGCACTCACTGGGGCAGAAAGGCCTCAGGCCTTTGAGACTGCCTGGGAAGTTCCCAGGATAACCTCCTGGGTAGCTGGGAACACTGGGACGGATAACCCCCCTGGGACAGCCACCCTCTCTGAGCATGGAGACAGTGGAGGCATATTGCATGGCACTTTACATCTCACGAACCAGCTGATAGGAGAGTGAATATAATTGTCATGTGGCAAATTGAGGTATCTCCAAGTCAGCTAACAGGTGCCATTTCATTATTAATTCCGATCAAAGACATTAGTTGCTATTTAAGGATCTAGCTGCTTGGCTACTCTCCTTCATCTGGCTGCCTGCAGCTTTTGAAGAAGAGAAAAGGTCTCTTTCTCTTCCCTGCTGCTCATCCTTGGAGAATTTACTTTGGTGAAACCTTGGGTGATTCTCAGAACTAAGTACCTCCCCAGAGCAGGAGTCTAGACAAGTCACCACAGTAATTCCACATCCTGGCAAATCTCAGCCTGTTAAACAAGCTCCTACTATGTGCTTGTTACCTTTCTAAATTCTATACTTGTATTCTCAAAACAGCCCTTTGTGGAAGGCATTTTTTTCATTCCCATTTCTCAGATGAGGAGATCGAGGCTCCGAGAGGTTAAGTGGATGAGCAGCGTTCACCTAGCTAGGAAGTGGCACAGCTCAGATTTGACCCTGGACTCTGATTGCAAAGTCTGATTTGTTCATGTTCCACCTGAGAGCCAGGCCAGGGCCAGGCAGCCCTGATTACTTGTGTGCTGAGGTCTCTGAACTTTACGAGGGCTGTCGTTCTCTCTCACGGGCAGACATCGCACCTTGTCCACTGTGGCCCCATAAAGCCCAGCCTAGATGAGCTAAGATGAGCTCCCCTAAGAAGAATTTTCCAAGCCACAGCCACAACCCATAAGTGGGTCTAAAAATGCCCACCAGGGGGCTCAGTGATGGCTCAAGGAGGTAGGTGTCTGTGGCAGGTTCCATGAATGCCGGGGCTTCCAGACTGAGAGAAACGGAGCCTCTGCCAGCAATTGCGCCTCTGAAGCCTGCTGTGACCGCTGAGAAGACCTTTCCTTTGGGGAAACATGCATGTGCAGGCAGTCCGATCTCAGCAGGAAACCAGTGCCCCCAGGGCCTTTTTCTCTGCCTGTCTGCCCATCTGTTTGTGTGTACCCATCCACTCCTGGATCCGGGCAATCCCAGGCTGTTACCATGGTATCTGTGTTGCTGGGTAAACACATTAGCTGAAAAGCAAACACGTGCTAGGAAGGAGGGCTCTCCCTGCATGTTGGCCACCTGTGCGGAATGATTTTCCCCTACCCCCAGCCAGGATGGGGGGAGGGACGCTGACAGCGGGGTAAACAGCAGGTGTCAGACACTTAGGGAAATGTGTTCAGATTCACACTGGACAGGACCAGGAGCCCCAAGGACAAAATTCAAACATGCAGACGCTTGTCGCCAACTGGCCTTCTGCTGGGGTGTGAAGGAGGAAGAGAGAAGGGGGAAAACCAGCCCCACATGGAGCGTGTGCTGAGCCCTGTGCGTGTGGGTGAGGGGGGGTAGCTGAAAGCTGCCGGGGACACTCTTTAAGGGCATTGCTACGTGCCAGGCTCCAGGAGAAACCCTTACGTGCCCTTTCTTGCTGGTCCTCATAAGCGTCCTGGGAGGTCAGTACCATTATTGTGCCCATTGTACAGTTGAGGAAACTAAGGCACTGAGCCATTAAGCCACTTGTTGAAGGTTTTACAACTAGTAAGGGAGCCGATCCAGAAGGCAGAGTCAGGCTTATGTAACTTCAAACCTGAGTCGAGTCCTCGCTGGGATTGTAGGGGGCTGGGAGAACAACTTTGGAGCTAAGGTGCACAGTGCAAAAAGCCCATCGGGGAGGGTGAGGAGACCAGTGGGTCAGGAGTGGTGGCTTATGATGGAGTTTGAGAGTTGGCACAGGTCCAGGTGTCCAGGGACAGGGGGGGCCCTGGGTGCCAGGCTTCCCCTTGTGGGCACCGGGAATCCAGGATAGATGCTCCTGCCTTGAATGTTTACTCAGCTCACTTCTTCGGTCTGGGTCCAGAGGAATCCACAACGCGGGGCAGCCACCATAGTCTGGCAGTGGGATGGGGCCCGAGTGATGGCTGAACATGGGCACAGTGTGTGGTAGGGTAGGAAAGACCTTGTGTGCCCAGAGCTATTCTTGACCCCATGGACAAGGAGACACCTCAAAACAAATGGACCTTTCCAGTCTCCAGGATGATCTCTTTCCTGACCCCTAGGCTCTCTCTAAGAACTGTGAGTGGCCAAGCACGCTCCACTGCCGGCTCAGCTGGGCGAGGAGGGGTTCCCAGTAGACCCAGGGCATTTCCGAAGCTGCCTTGGGCTTTGTGACCCGAGGGAACATGGCCTGGATTGACTGAGTGAAACCCCCACTCTCCTCCTTCTGCAAACTGGAGACCCTATCTTTGTTTGCAAGACAGAAAAAAATCTCAGTATGTTGTCCAGCCCTTCTATTTATAGCCACCAAATAATTAAGCCGATCTACCTATCCAGGACCAGAAGGGGCCGCCTGACTGGTGGGCCATATGGTGAGTCTGCAGGGTCGCAGCGTGGCTAATAGGGGAGAGGAGGGTTTGGAGAGCCTTTTGTGGATGTTCACGCTTCAGTTCTTCCCAGTGTGTTTTTGATCAACAGAAGGGTTAAAAATAGCATTACAAAATTCTGTTTACTGGATGTGACCCTGAGGTGGCGGGGGCTCGTTGGATTATATTTGCTTGCTTCCCTCACGACAGAGCTGCTAAATTCTAAACAGTCCTGGGAAGAAGCTCAGTGGAAGACTTCAGGTGTCGCCTTCCCTGGTGGGTTTCTGAGGCGCATTATGACCTGAAACTTTTCCTTTCCTTCGTCAAGACCCAAGGGCTGCGTGGCCAGCATTTGTGGTAATTCGTCAGGTGGTCCCCTTGCCACTCTCTAGTAATAGCCAGTACATCACCTGCAGACATTTTGGCTGTGATACCTCTCTACCCAAACTCCAACTCCTTCGTGGCCCCCCTGTTACCTACAAGGTCAAGTTCAGACTCCTTGGCCCGGCTTAGTCTGAGGTACCCCGAAGCCTGGCCTCAGCCACCTTTCCAGCTCTGTGGCCTGCTCTCCTAAGCACCGTCAGTCATTGGGCGCCCCCTACCTCTCCAAATGTGGGGCTCTCTCTTTGAAGTTTGCCTCTTGTGGCATGAGCTCTCACTTAGTCTTTGCCTGTTCAAATCCTGCTGACCTTGCAAAAGCCACTTCCCGTCCGGCCCCCTGGGATTCCTGCAATTTCAGAATGATCGCACATGTATATTTTGCCTTAGGCCTTTAGAGCAATTCTGGCTGTTCGCTTTCATTTGGCAATTAATCATGTTCTGCCAGCCAGTGTCTGCCCCACTATTATCTCAAAGCGTTATTTAAATATTTCATCAACATTTAAATCTTCACATTTGTCCTGCCACCTCAATTGGGCTGTCTTATTGGCGGGCGGAGAGAGGGTCTTAGGCTTCTCTAGCAGGTGGCACTGTGTGGTGGTCACCCACGTGGGCACCAGACAATGCTGCTGGGCATCCCCTCCCTATGCCTCTTACTAACCATGTGACCTTAGGAAAGTTTTAACTCCTCTGTTCCTCAGTTTCCCCGCCTATAAAATGTGGAACGAAATTGCACTCACCTCATGGAGTTGTTGTAAGAATTCAACAAGTTAATGTGTGCAGAGGGCGGGCTTGGAACAGGGCTGCATGGCGTCTGCGGAGATTTCGTGTGCCTGCTTCTCATTCACCCAGCGCTGGCCCACTTGGACACAGCAGACAGGCCAGCTTTGCTTGTTCTTTTCATTTGGTGTGGTGTCAGTTGTACAGACAGGGTCACACAGCAGGAAGTGATGGAGAGCCTAAGGCGGCAAGACTGAGATTCCCGTGCTCCCAGAGGCTGGTCCCAAAGCCTTTTTTTTCATATGCAGCCCCATCGAAGGTCTTTTCTTTGTGAGGGACACTGAGAGAAAGCTAGTTTTTTATGGTTGAACTCCTTTTTCATGGAGCACAGGGACAGGGGTTGGCCAGGATGCCACCACCCCGCAGGACTCCAGGGGACTCTCATAGTCTTCTGTGGAAATGGTGTTTCCTTGAGGTGTACAAAGAGGCTCTGGGATGAGAAACTTCCCTGACAACACTCCCATGTCACTCCTGGGCCTGGTGATGGAGCCCAAGGCCTCCTGAAGCTGGCAAACACAAAATCATCAGAGCTGAGAGGTACCGTTGAAATCCCACTCGATCAGGTTGAATTCCCCTGAAGGTGGACATGACTGCCCTTTCCCGTGTGCTCCCCCCTACCCCCCGCTTTCTGGGAGACTCCTCAGGACTCAGGGAGGTATTTCATGGTGGCGAGCTATTTCCAAGTACCTTTCCTCCCTGCTTTATGCCAGGGAAGAAATCAGAGTTTGGCCGGGACACGTGGTGTGATGCTGCGCACAGGTATTCCGAGATCAATGCTTTCCTTCTTGCCTGCCCCCCCCCCCAGCCATGGAGGGAATGGCATGAGTGGGGGTCAGAAGAGGCCAAATGGTTTCTAATTCAGAAATTGCAACATCTGAGCTAAGCCTCTGAAGTGTTTTCCACATGGAACCAAAAGTGACAACCTTTGAATAGATTTGTGGTAAACCAATACCTAAAGAAAATGTAGTAGCAATGTGCATGGTAGAATCTAGGCAGAGAGTATTCAGGCGTTCTTTGGAACAGTCTTTCAACCTTGCTGTATGTTTGAAGTTTTTCATAATAAAATGAGGGGAGAAGGAGTGAGGACTTTGTAGCCAACTGCCTAGGTAGCCAATTCTGGTTTTGCCCCTTTCTAGTTGCGTGACCTTGGACAAGTTACTTAACTTCTCTGAGCCTCAGTTTCCTCATTTGTAAAAATGGGGCTAATCATGGAACGTGTCATAGGAGTACATTCAAATGTGTTTGAAGTGCTTCTTAGGCAAAGACTTGGGACAGTGTCTAGTATGGTTAACACCCAATTGATAAATATCAGCCGTTATTATTATCATCATCATCAGTTAGAGAGCTTTGTTTGGATAGGATCTTAGAAGTAGACATTGAATGAGGCAATTAGAATGTTACTAGTAACCTGAAAGAATAATTCTAGGAGTGTGGTTGGGTAGGGAGGAAAAGCCAGAGAAAGGGGATAGGTGATGTCATGGCAGCAAGCATGGTCTCCACTTTCAGAAGGCTTGTTAGAAATAGCAGAGAGCTGGAGTAAGAGCTTCAGAGGGAAGGGCATTTGGGGGATAGAGGAGGCTTGTTTGTGGGCCACCGGAGCAGAAAGAAAGGACAGGAGGGAAGGAAAGTTATAGATGCCTTGCTCCTCCAAGTGTGATCCGAGAACCAGTGGCAGCCACATTACGTATGAGCTCATTAGAAAAGCAGAATGTTTGTGCTTAAAAAAGTTAGAGAAGCTCCAAACTGGAAGGGCCTTGCCAGGCTCCAGCAGGAAGCTCAGATGTCTAGTCTCACAGCCTGAGTCAGGAGGCAGAGTCGAATGGTCCAGCCTGTGTCACCTTTCCTTGGGGTCAAGGAATCTCAGATGGGCCCCGCGCAGACCTTTGTAGAAGCTCTTCCCCATTCTATCAACGGATGTGGTTGGTTCCACCCCAAAGTTTTCTGTTGCCCTTTCTTTTGTCAGTCTCCTCTGATGGAAGTGGTGTCTGGGGGCCAGCGTGCCTGGTCTATGCAGTAATAAACCAGGGGACACACAGCAGGCCAACTTGACACCCTGCACGTGTAGGGAATTTCTGGGACATCCAACCCAGAGAGCACAGCAAGGGCTTGTCTTGTCTTCAAGGTGCTTACATTAAAAAAAGAAAGAAAAGAAAAGAAAAGAAAGGAAGGAAGGAAGGAAAGAAGGAAGGAAGGAAGGAAGAAAGGAAGGAAGAAAGATGCCTACAGAAAAATTAAGAGAGTCCACATGAAGGTATAGATTTCTAGCTTGATTAAAAAAAAAATCTGTTCTGGCAGCGTGAGACCTAGCAACTACCTGGGTCTGAGTGGCAGCTGCCTCCTTGGCCTGGGCATCTCTAAGTCACCTCAGGCCCTGGTGGCCCTTTCAGCCCTGTGTCCTCAACCTAACTCTTCAAAGCATTTGATTTTGTCATCTTTGGTCTAATACAGCCTCGTTAAGGGAGTGGACACTGCCCAGCCAAGTTAAGGGTCTTGCCTGAGGCCATCCATTTTGTCCACAGAGCAGGGTCCTGGTGTACTCCGTGGCCCTTCTTTCTGTGGGTATCTAGGCCCTGCCACCAGAAGCCCCATTTGCGCTCTATGAGATCCCTCAGGCCTGGTCCAATGGGCCTTGGTTCTGGATCTCGGGGTCCCCAGGGGGATGTGTTAGGAACTATATGTAATACTATTGTATAAAATTATCACAAACCAAGTTCCCCTTGGTGAGTTGCTCTGAATTTCTATCCATGAATGTTCTTACACCTTTTCATTCCAGAATTTTACCTGTTGTAAAAATGATATAGTAAGAGCTTTAAAAGACATTTAAAAAACTAGTCCCACCAGCATAGCACAGCATAGCAATCCCACCAGCATAGCACAGCAGCTGTTCCTAGCTTTCATTTAAAAAAATGCTTTAAATCGCTGAAAAAAAACCCCAAACTATTTTTATTTTTATCCTGTGCCATTGGCAGTATGTATTAACTGAACTTTCTGCCTTCCGCCCTCCCACCGCCCTCCCTGCCCCTCCCCGCCCTGTCTTTTTCTTTCCCTTTCCTTCCATCCTGCCCCGCCTGATAACCCCTGGGTAACACAATGCTTCCATCCTACTTCCAGAGTTATCTCCTGAAGGATACAGTCACTCTCCCGCTCAGAAAGCAGCCAGGGCCCATCCTTGGTAACGGAGCTCTCTGCTCTGCCATTTGGCCAGATAAGTTCCAGATCCCAGGAGGCAGAGGGGGGCAAGCTAGGTATCCGGGGTAGCCTGGAAATACCGCCTTAGTCCTTGCTTTTCCATCTACTCAAGTGGAACATTTTGGCTGAAGTATTTTATGTGTATGCGTGTGTGTATATGCATGTGTATATGTGTGCATGTATGCATATGTGTGTATGTGTGTATAGGTGTGTGTGTATGTGCATGTGTGTGCATATGTATGGGCGTGTGGGTATGTGTGTGCGTGTGTGTATATGCATGCATGTATGTGTGTATATATGTATGTGTGCGTGCGTGCGTGTGGGTCTCTGTGTGCACGCACATGTGCATGTGTATATGTGTGTATGCATGTATGTGTGTATGTGCGTGTGCGTGTGCGTGTATGTATGTGTGTGTATGTGTGTGTATATGTGTGTGTATGTGAGTGCATGTGGGTATGTGTGTGTTTATATGTGTGAGTGTGTATATGTGTCTGTGTGTGTTTGCGTGTGTGTGTTTGCGTGTGTGTGTGTGTGTGTAAGGAAACAGGACTGGAGTGCTATGGTTTTAGGCACCAGGAATCCCTTCCCTTTCTAGCCTGGTGTATTCAGACAATTTTCTTTTGATGTCTCTGACCTGTATAAGTTGTTCATAAGTTTTAAGTTCCATGGAGTCATCTTTGCTCTGTATGGCATTTTTAGCATTTATGTATATTCATTTCAAACAGTTATTTAATTGAGTGCTAGCAGGGCATGTCCTTACACGTGATAACAGAATGCAAATGGCACCTCCCCGGGAAGGCCACACTGTGTATCACTGGACGCAGAGCGTGCTTTGGGTGCCACAGCAGTCGTGTGACCTTGGGTAAGTTACTGTATTCTCTGCACTCAGTTTCCTTTTCTGTAAAGTGGCGATGATTGCTCCTAACCCTGCTGGGAGGACTAATGAACTGAGATACTGTATGAAAAGCACTTAGCAGAAAGCCTGGAAGACAGACCGTGTAGGGATTCAAGTTCCCTCGCCCTTCCGTTCCCTACACATTTCTTTGGCACTTGAGAACCTGCCAAGGAGTTAATAATCTGTTAACAAACACTTAATGTTCCAGGGAAGCTCAGACTACAATGGTGGCTTTTGGAGAGTGGGGAATTTTCTTGTAATGTAAATAGTCAACTCCAGTTTAAGTCTTTAGCTTTGGTAAGCCTCTCATTTAACCTCTGCTTTCTTTGCCCAGTGCTGCCTGAGATTTGGGAACTCTGTCCCACTTGGGCCTTGACTGAGAAGTAGGGCTGGGGCCTGTAGCCTGTGAAGGCCAGGTTGGCTGCCGTCTTCCTGATGTCCTTGGGGACTGGCTTTGCAGGGGACCCGTTGTGCAGACTTCCTCCTACAGCTCTTAAGGATGCCTGTGTACCCGGTTCGGTCTTCCCTTCCTGATTCTGACACATTCTGCACCTGCCAACACTGACTCACTGGCTCCAGTTCTTGGGGGTCATTTGGCTGAATTCCACTTGTGGTCTAAGATCGGGAATGAATGCATTTTAAAAGCCCTCCCCCCGTCTTTAGGATTGTGAGTCCCATGGTAGAAGTGAAGACTGAGAATGCTTCACTTTCTTATGCCAGCTGGGGGAACTGGGCACATTCTTTCCTCTCCCTGGTCTTTTATGTCCACATTGGTAACCTGAAAACTGTAGGATATATTTGACCTTGGGGGGAGGGTGGGGTGCAGAAGCTTTGGAAACCTTATTCAGCCAGCAGCCCCGTATCGCTTGAGTGTTGTCTGCCTTCTTTGTGCCTGGTTTCTTTGACATGGAGCCGTGTGCTTATGGTGTTACAGGATCTGGACGTTGACAGAAATGATGGGATTGGTTTAGGCTTTGGGTTTTCCCCAGGTGCATAGCACAGGTAGTGTGTCAGATGCCTGGACAAGACTTGGAATGACCAGGAGGACTGGAGGTACCTTGGCCTCTTCCTTCTAGTCCTCCTGGTGATTTTAGGGAGGAGGCCTCAGGGTGGTGTTCTGAGCACCCGTCAGTGCTTGCCCACGTCCCTTTTGAACCAGGGCACAACCAGGCTGAGGCCGAGAGCCTTGCCAGCAGTAGCGTCTAGCTGGAATTTCAGGATCTGATTTTGTTTGGCATTGTGTTTATTTTGAGGGTTATCATCTCTTTTTATCACCAGTCATTCCCGTGTTTCACATATGGCAGTGTTACAATGTTTCATTAAAATACATTTACCTAATTAAAAAACATGAGTCCACTTAAAGGAAAAGCTCGAGTGGATAGTGCAGGGACACGCAGCCAGCGCAGAAGTTGTGATGGGGCTGTGTGAGTAGAGCGTTTCGGAGGCACAGATGGAGTACTCCTGCTGGGTTAGTCTAAAAACCGCTGACCCGACTCCATTTCTGACCTCACCATGACAGATAACACTGGGGACACTTCCACCAGCCAAAAAAGTCCTTGCAGGCAGGGCAGCATCTTTTCTTTCCTGCCTTCCAGCCCCCTGCACAAGGACCTCGGTGTGTTATTATTCATCTATTTAACACACATATCGAGGGGCCACCTGCTTTTCAACAGCTTTATGCTGAGCCTGGGGTCTGGGAGTGAGAGCCCCATGCCCGGACTCTGGGGTGTCTGAAGACACTGGTAGAGGCTGCTGTTGAATGTGGAATGTCTTCCTATGAAAGAATTCACACTAGATTCCTAATGACCCCAAACACACTGCACACAAACAGGCGGCCTGTGGTGAGGAGGGCTGAACTGGCATCTCCAGGTTGGCCTGGGGGATATACTTGGGGAAGGTGGTTCTTAGGAGTAGCTGCTTCTCCAGACCATGATAGCGCCCCCACCCCTATTTCACACTGTCCAGAACTAGGACCCTTGTCCAGGAACCCACCATTGTCCCCAAAGTGGTGGAAAGGCTACTTATTCTGGTGCATCTGACTTCCTAGCAGTTGGTTCTTCCCAGGGTCCACATGGTCCTGAGGCCAGCCTTGTGTGTTACTTCAAAGAGGCAGGTGGGTCCTGTGATGGGCAAGTGAGGTCACCTGTGAGGGGGTGGCATGTTGATGCCATAGAATAATATTTAGCTGAGCTTCCCAAGGAGGAGGCTCTCTGTGGCCGGATGTGACTCTGATTGCATCACAGTCACCTTTGTAGCCTGGATCCAGGTTTGGGACAATTAGGACATTGTTCTACACTCAAGCTTGATGCCCCTGTATGGATTGGTGATGCCAAAATGATCTGTCAAAAACTGAAATCACTTTCTTTTTTGAAAAATTAAAGCAGACACCATGATGGTTGACTGATTCTTGAGCCCCTGACCTTCCTCAGTTTGAAAATATAGCGTCAGTGCTTCTTTCTTATCATGAACTGATCTCACTGATCTTTCCTCACTCCTGACCCCCCTCTATCCCTGACCCTGACCCCTCCCTGACCCTCACTCAGTCCCTCACTCAGTCTATTAGGAACTCAGTTACTAATAGAATAGTAACACTATTCTCGACCCTCCCCCTCTTCCTCATCCCACCCCTGGCCCCTGTAAAAGTCACCCACCCAGATATAGGATGCAGAGTCTGTTTTGCATCTTGCTTGCTAATTAAAAGCAACATTGAAAGTTCAACACTTTGTTTTTCAAGTTGTACCAGCATGTCCCAGCTTTAAAATGACACTGTAGGGGAAATTCTGGGTTGAGAGCGAAGGCCTTTGGGTTCTCTGCCTTTTGGGCCTGACCTCGCTGCCATCTCCCGCCCTGTGGCGATACCTGGGCCTGCCACTTTCCCAGGACTCCGTTCTTTCATTGGCCATCGAAGGGATTTGGGTCAGATGAGTGAGTCTCTTTATTTTTGGATGTCAGTCTGCTTGGTGGCATGGTGACGCCAAAGCTAATCTCCAAGGCCTCTTCCCATTTTAAAGTTCCCTGAGTGTGACACTGGGTGGCTGTACTCGAGTTCCACAGCTGTGCAATGAGGAAGTAAAATCAGGAGAACTGCTCTTTTTAGGTGGGTTTTAGGAGGAAGGCATCTTTTTTGTTTTTTTTTT